>NC_143481.1:6465316-6796566 GCF_027475165.1 Benincasa hispida
GTTCTATGATTATGGATATATTAAGTTGTTTTCTTCGTCTATTGCCTGATTTAGAAAAATAATTAATATTGACATACAAATTAAAGTTGTCCTCAACTGAAAAACTTTGACGGCCAAATTTTGTATTATCGAAGAAATCTGGGGAAAGGCCTGTTGTCTTGATGTGGTTCATTTCATTATTGTCATTGCTAAATTATCATTAAACAATTACCGCTTGGTTTCAGAGCTCTCTAGTCCATCATAACTTTTGGATTCACCCATACATTAATTTAATAGGGGGTATCATAATATGGATAAACTTTTTTAGTAATAATTTGATATAGTACAATAAAAGGTGAATTTTGGATAAAAATATTGAATTTACTTATCTATAAGACACTCCATCACATATTTTGAGTCATACTCATCTTTGTGGTTACGTGTCAAAATTGTGGTAGAACTATTTAGTGAATTGCGCGAAGATAAGTACCTTTTGAAGAAATATATAAGTATTTGAATTATATATGGATAAAAGATAAAATTTGCTCTTTCTAAAAATAATAATAAATAAATGAATTTTGTCGATGGATCTATACTTTTTTAAGCAAATTTATTATTTTTCGAAATTTGAACGTGTATTTGAAAACTAAAAAAAAAAAAATTGGTTTAAAATTTTTTTTTTTATAAAAAAATTGAATATGAATTCCAATATTTTTTAGGTAAGATGAAAAATGAATAAAAAAAAAAAAAATTAGAGACTAATAATGGTGCTATTTTGGTTGTCCCTTGCTCTCTAATCGAATAATATTTTTAATTGTTATGGACATCTTCCCATCAACCAACGTTACTGATTATCTCGTCTCCCCTTTTGCATCAACATTCTCTTTTACTTGTATTAAAAAAAAAACATATAATTATGGTTGGTAGAAACCTATATATGAACCGCAAAATATATATATACACACACAATCGTGATTAGTATAGGAGATTTATCTAATCACAAACTAGTTTGAGAGTTGGAAGGTCCCGTACCAAACATGATTATATTCTTAGCTTTATTGAAACACTTCTTTAATTTACCGAGTTGTAACATTACGCTTGATTGGTTTTTTTGGTTAGATATGTAATATTAACTTTATCTTTATCTTCGTTGAGTTATCGAAGTCTTGTATCCAAATCTCAAGGAAATGGATCTAATAATATTAAATTTACCTTCGTCCATTCTCTTACACCTAATTATTTTCACCGGCAAAAATTGAAATATCTATAAGATTTTGAGTTTTGTTCTTTATACCTTTTCTAATGATCATGGATGTTTTTGGTTGCAGAAGCACCGGACATTCCCATGGGACCTCCTCCATTAACACCGGCAGTGACAAGTTTAACTTCGGCCATGGCCTCCAACGTTAACAAATTCAACCCAACAAACGGCGGTGGTACAAGTGTTTTCGCGGGTGTATTTACTTCTTCTCCTCCCATTGTTACCAGTGCTGCTGCCCCAAATCCGCCCCATCAACTCACCACCGCCGTCAGCCGATCAGAAGACGGCAATGATTGCCCAACCGCCGCCATTGAGCCCACATCGCTCTCTCTCTCAACGTCCCTTTTCCTCTCCTGTAGAGCCTCAGCCTCATCGGGCTCAACCTCAGCCTCTTCCATTTTTCAAGACCATCCTTCACATTACTCGCCGTCGCCACAGCCCGCCGCCATGTCCGCAACCGCACTGCTCCAAAAGGCTGCCCAAATGGGCGTCACCAGCTCTAACGCCTCCTCTTTACTTCGTGCCTCCGGGCTGTCACTATCACCATCTCCCGGCCCCGCCATCTCCATGACGGCTGGGCTCGGACTTGGATTTGGTAACGAGCCCACCACGCGGGACCTCCTAGGATTGGGCATGGGCGGCGGCGAAGGTGGTGGAGGCGGGGTTTCCGGCGGAGGTCTATCTGCTCTTTTCGTCTCCTTTGATGGCTGTGACGTTGAAGCTGCTTCGCCTTACGGCGGCGGCGGGACTAATGGGTTATGAAATTTGACCTTCTGCTCCGCCGGTTTCTGCATCGGGTTCCGGTAATGTATGTGTATAGAAGAAGGAAGCATGCAGCCACCTGGTTACGACGTGGGTCGACATTTCGCAACAGGGAAGAGATTGTACAATCTTTGTTTTCTTTTTCTTTTTTTCCCCCTCTTTTTTAAGTGATGTTATTATAATTTCTAATTTTGCTTCGTTTATTTTTAATTAGTGTTTTATTTTCTCATTCGGGAGTTTGATTAAATTCTTTTCCCATTCTTCATATTAATTTTGGAGCTGATTGTACATATTAGTTCGAGTTCTTTATTTTATTTTTCTTTCTTTCTTACTTTTTTTTAAATTTATTATTATTTTTAAAATCTCACATTGTCAACAAATTTTCATAATGTATACATATGGATTCTTTTAGGTATTAGTAAGTGAAATATATATTTACCTTTAATGTTATAGTTTTTAAGAGTTTATAAACGAGTGACTGAAATTAAAAATTCGATCCTTTGAGGTTCTTTTAATTTTTTTTTTATGAGATTGACATATTTTATTCAATTGAGTTAATGTATAAGTTGGTATTTTAGACTTGTAAAAAAAAAATGTTAGGCATGTTATATTTTAATTAATTTAAAATTAACTGTTCTATGTTAATCAATATGCGTCAAAGTGTTAATAATATGGATTTATGTATTATGTATTCAATATGGATTTATGTATTATGTATTGAGTACTATTCATGCGATTTTTGTTTTGTTTTTAAGTCTCATTCATGTGAAGTCAAATGGGCCATCTATAAGTTGTTATGAAAATGATTTTGCAATCATTTAAATCTACTTTTATCATATTTTCAAACAAGAGAACTCACAAGCAATTCATTCATAGTTAAATTTGTGTTTAAAAGTTCAAGAGTAATTTTTTTGACAAAATTGGATTTTAAAGGTATTCTTAAAAGTCATGTTAAGTCTTTTTTGTGATAATTAATAATCGATAAAAGTCATTGTTAGGTTGATTCATCATTGATTGACTTGTTACTCGAGTTATGGATGTTAAATGGAAAGTATGAACAACAACAATAACAACAAGATATTAAGAAGAAGTAAGGAGATAAGATACATAGAAGTTGATAATTCAGTTCGCTGAAATCCACCTACGTCTGGGGGCTAGTGTGTCTGAGAAAGATAATCCACTAATATTAATAAGTTAAGCAATTTGCAACATATTACTTATCTGTAATACACGACTACTACAGTAACTCACGTCAAGCTCAACTCACTGATCACCTAAACTCCACCTCAATGTGAGACTCCCTCTCAAATGCACTTAGGCTCCCTCTAAGTTTAATAATATTATTGTTGAACACTTCGACTTCCGACAGTGTGTGAGACCACTCTCATCATTGTTATCTTTCCTTCAAGTCAGCAAACTTCCTTCACTGAAGAATCTTAGGATCACTCTAAGACGTAGGCTCCCCTTAAGATCGTGAAAATCCCTTCTCGACAGTGATGGCTTAGACTCCCTCTAAGGTCTGATTATCTTCAACGTGTTGCTCTCAATGGATGAAGAACTTGCACAACAAAACATAGTGAGCAAATAGTAAAAACACAATGTTGTACAATTTGGCCACATAATAGAGAACGTCTTGTTGAAATAAGAAAAGCGACAACCCTAATTGATCATGAAATTCACATTTAATAACTGAATCTAAGAAAGGAAATAAAACCCCATTTGGGAAAGATGAGTTGCGCCTCAATAAAGGAAAATATCAGATGAAATGAATTAGTTGAAAATTTTCTAATAAGGAAAAAAAATTGTTGTTTAAAACAGATGTTAAAACTTTATTTGAGACAATTGCAAAAATCAACGCCTTAGAAAAATATAAAACCAACCAAACAGACCTCCAACAAGTCACTTTAGCATAGATATATATATTCTTGAGACAGAATAAGAATCAAACAACCAACAATTCAACAAAAACAGTTGTATGAAATCAAGTCTTAACAAGTACAATAACATCGGCAACAACAACATAGAAAAAGAAAAAACAACAAAGTCTTCCAGAACAGAACCAAAACCAATACAAACCACCAAATCAAACAAAACCGCTCCAAAGCAAACAAAAACACAGTTTCAACAAATCATAAAACAACAAACTCAGAAGCAGTGGAACCAAACCAAACCAACTCCAGCAGCTCTAATCCAAACTCTCCATCTTTTTGGCATAAAGAAATCAACTTCTCCTTTGAGAAGAGAAAGCACCACAAACCCTGGAGAAAACAAACCGCATCATCTGAAGCACATCATTGACCTCAACTTTTCTTTCATGAAGCATCTACACCATGGACTCAATATCAAAAAATTTATTCAATAGAAGTTTAAGAATACGACTACCAAATAAAAACTCAATTAAAGTTTTGCTTCGCCCATCAAAATGTTGAGTCGAGGTGGTAGTGTCAATGTCAAGAATATGGTGTCCCTGCAAGAGCTTGAGATGGATGAAAAACAGACTTGGAGGAGAGCCAGAGGGTTCAGAAGGGGTAATAAAATTTGGTCTATGGGAAATAAGAATGCAACGAATCAACCTTTGATAGCAAATGGGAAAATGAAGGGCGTTTGACCCAATGTGCCGGACCCAATGTGCCTCTTTATTTGATTCAGAACAAATGCACCATAGTTGAACTGAGATCTAGTTCCAATCTGATAGATCAATTTAGCAAGAGAAATGGAAAATATAGACTAATGGAGGAAGGACACTCTAGATATCTCAATCCTGTGTAGAAGGGCATATTTCACACTGAGCACGAATGAAGGCAACTGACCTTTCCTAGGCCAAGATGAGCAAACACTCCCTGTTAATTCAAACACAAAAACTCTTAAAGACAAATGTTGTTCTGTTACATTCTCTGGCAGATTACTATGAAGAAACTGATCGATCAAGGTAGGAGATTGAACAAATGGATGTCCTCTGATGTGGACTTTCTGGTAGTTAAAACTAGTTAGATCCACAAAACCTGATGATAAATTTACTATAAATCCTAAACAAATTGGAGATAATAGAGCCCCAAATTCAACACAGTTCTTTCTAATCCAATAGTAAGTAGAAATTCTATGAGGCCAAGACATTCTTGAGTACGTTCGGTTAATTCTTTTTATCAACAATATTTCTCTTGACCATATATTTCCACAAACTTGCACTCTCCTCAGAATGGAAGGGCACCCCATCCAAGGGAATAGGAGGAACACTAGCACTACCAAACTGCTTTCCCTTGCCTTTTGTAGAAGCTCGAGTGATTGGGACATTCTTTGTGTCCCCATTTTCAGAGCTACTACAAAACCCCTAGTTGGAGTCATCCTCAGAAGAAGACTTGATACAATCACATTTTCTAAAGTCTCGTGCGAAGCATCAACATTAGCTTTCTTTGATTGAAGTTCTGCGATAAGAATATTATCTTCATCGTCTTCGTTGGAAGAATGGACAGAGCTAGAAGATTTTTCAGGACTCCGATTACTTAATTATGGGTTAACATCAGACAGAGCAACATTCTTTAAATTCTCATCATTCACAGTAGTCAAAAGATCATCAACTACAATTTCTTGGTCAGACATGACAAATGTCTCAGGCATAGTCTTAACATTCTCCTCAACAGGTTGAGCCACTTCACAAGGCTTGGTAATAACAACAACCGGATTAGCATAAATATTTTGCGAAACAGTAGCACCAGTTATAGAAGAGACAGACACAATATTCTTGGCCACAAAATTTAAAATATTTTCTTCGTTCACATTAACACCTTCATTTTCGTTCAACTCAAATTCAGACACAACAATATTCTCATTATTAGTCAACCCAATATCAGTCTTACGAGAATCATCATCACTCTAACGTTACTATTAACATTCAAATATCAACATTAAAATCTGTTAGGATTTATATCCTAAATCTCGTAGTTGTGTATTTTGTAAACAAATTATTAATAAATGAATAAAGTGTTTATTTAATGAATAAAGTATTCTACATTATTTGCATAGTTTAAAATCTAACAAACTAAGATCCAAGGTTATTTAATGTAACTTGAACAGTATGTAGTTGACATACAACTGGATCGTGTTCAAGGAATAACCTGAAAAGTCTATAGTATATGGATAATGTTGGGTACCTTATCCTAATAATGGTATGGATACAACTCACTTTGTAAATTTTACAATAGTTGTAAGTATTATAAACGATTTGATCCAAATTATTCATGTGATGACATGCAAGTGGAGGTATCCTATATAATGTGTATGTATAAGACCATACCACGAAATATAACCTCTCTTTATAACATTGTTAATTGAAGAGTTTTATATTTCAGACGATAACTATGTAACTCAATCTTAATCCTGAGTGAGCTATGAACTCTTGTTCATAAGGGTCAATTTTTTATTTGTATGGGTGAGAGTGATCTTAGCTGCTGACTCAATATGCCTACCATTTTGGGGATGATACCACGTGAGAAGTTGGGAACATAACTTCACGAGATGAAATTCACTCATTCCCGACTTTAGGAAAAATAGACGGATTGTTTCCTTAAGTGCTGACTTCAAACTTGAACAATGAGATCTCACCCTCTGATTGGCCCGAGAGGGATTTTGTTTCGACCATAAACAAAATTATTCATTAGAGGGTCAGTGGTACTTAAAGTAGAAGAGGTAAATACATGGGTAAAACTATAATTTAATCCAGCTGTAATTACGAACAATTTGTGAAGGGTTGACTTACAAAGTATGATTAATTCAATGAGCACTTAAATATACTCAGTTCACAGGAGTGCAACTATGAGTCTTTAGTGGAGTGCTTCATAGTTATTGAATGATGATTAACTTAATTAAATAGCTTAATTAATTAATCATGAACCATTGGAGTTTATAACTGTAAGTGCATCAGATCCTTCTACTAACTCACAAACGGATTAAACAAAGATTTTAAAGTGGAGGAAACAATTTGAAGAGTTCAAATTATTCTAAAGGAAATTGATTGTATATGATACAAAAATAATATAATGTTAATTGCATGTGATACAATCAATATACATCATATTAATTTGAAGTAGATCCAAATTAAACTATATAAAATGAGAGTATTAATATTTGATTAAGATTCAAACTATAGGTTATGTGAGAAATGCACATTTAGAATATGATTAAAACCAATTAAATTAAATATTGGATATTTAAATTAAATTAAATCAATTTAATTTAGTTTAATTCCTTTGCATGGCAGGGGAATGGGAGAGTGGGAGAATGGAGAAAGGTTGCCTTTAAATCTGTAGAATAGTCGGCAGTTGAAAAGGTTACTTAAATGAGATTCACGTAAAAATTTTATACTCTCCCTCTCTCTCACACAATCTGGCCATCTCTTACATTCTCAAAGAAAATAGTTCTTTGTGTTGTTCCTTTCACTTCCGCAAGGTTCCCATAAACTCTTCCTTATCCAAGAGAATGGTAGAGAAATCTTTTTTGGTGGTGACCTGCATGTGGAATCAATTCGTGTAGTATTGTGAGAATTCAATTCTTTAGGGGTGAATGTTCTTCTTCAAAAGTAATATATTTTTTCCTTAAATTTCTTAAAAGCATGTTTAATATTGTTTCTTTGTTATTGTTCTCTCTAAAATTCATATAACATAACTGAGGCAAACAACAATCACACACTTCGACATAAGGAATTCGACTTCAATTAGTATGATAGCCCAATTTTTGCATTGATTTGTTGTTCTAAATTTTACAGAATGGAATAATGGGATTTTTGTGCATTTTGATGTATGAGATTGGTTTGCATAATAGATGTTTGCAAGATTATAATTTTTTTTTTTTTTTTTTTAATAATACACATTATTTTTTTCCTCTCTCTTTTTTAAGTCATATTATTATAATTCCTAATTTTGCTTCGTTTATTTTTAATCAGCGTTTTCTTTTCTAATTCTGGAGTTTGATTAATTTTTTTTTTCCATTCTTCCCATTAATTTTGGAGCTGATTGTACATATTAGTTCGAGTTCTTTATTTTATTTTTCTTTCTTTCTTTCTTTTTTAATTTTAAAATAGTCTTTATTATTATTTTTTTAAAATTTTAAAATTTATTTTTTAAAATCTCACATTGTCAATTTCAAATTTTCATAATGTATACATATGGATTCTTTTAGGTATTAGTAAGTAAAATTTATATTTACCTTCAATGTTATAGTTTTTTCAAGAGTTTATAAACGAGTGGCTGAATTTCAGTCCTTTGAGTTTTTTTTTTTTTTTTTTTTTTTTTTTTTCTTTTTCTTTTTTTAAATTATTTTTTAAGGAGATATAAGTTGGTATGTCATACTTGTAAAAAAAATGTTGGCATGTTATATGTTAATCAATTTTAAATTAACTGTTCTATGTTAATCAATATGCGTCAAAGTGTTAATAACATGGATTTATGTATCGAGTAATATTCATGCGATTTTTGTTTTGTTTTTAAGTCTCATTCATTTGAGAAGTCAAATAGGTCATTTATTCATGATTTTCGCAATGATTTAAATCTACTTTTATCATATTTTCAAACAAGAGAACTCCTAAGCCAAGCATTCATTCAAAGTTAAATTTGTGTTTAAAAGTTCAAGAGTAATTTTTAACACGACAAAATTGGATTTCAAAGGCATTCTCAAATATCATGTTAAGTCTTTTTGTGATAATTAATAATTGATAAAACTCATAACTGAAAAGGTGTTAGGCTGATTCATTATTGGTTGACTTGTTGCTCAAATTACAAATGTTAAATATGTATAGACAGCAACAGTAACAACAAGATATCAACAAGAAATAAGGAGATAAAGACACACATAAGCTGATAATTCAGTTTGTTGAAATCCATCTACGCTTGGGAGCATAATCCACTAATATTAATAAGTTAAGCAATTTATAATATAGTACTTATCTGTTATACACGACTACTACAGTGACTCACGTCAAGCTCAACTCACTGATCACCTAGGCTCCATGTAGATGTGAGACACCCTCTCAAATGTACTTAGGCTCCCTTTAAGTTTGATAATATTAGTATCAAATACTTCGACTTTCGACAATGTGTGAGACTTCTCTCATCGTTTTTATCTTTCCTTCAAGGCAGCAAACTCCCTCCACTGATGAATCTTAGGATTTCCCTAAGATGGGGAACTCCTTTTTCGTAGCAATGGCTTAGGCTTTCCCTAAGATCGTGAGAATCCCTTCTCAACAGTTATAGCTTAGGCCCCCTCTAAGGCCATGATTATCTTCAACGTGTTGCACTCAATGTATGAAGAACTTGAACAAAAAAATAGTGAGCAAATAGCAAAAACACAATGTTGTACAGTTTAGCCACATAACATAAAACGTCTTGCCGAAATAACAAAAGCGACAATCCTAATTGATCATGAAATTCACCTTTAATAACTAAATCTAAGAAAGGAAATAATACCTCATTTGAAAAATATGAGTCGTGCTTCAATAAAGGAAAATATCATATGGAATGAATTAGCCGAAAACTTTCTAATAAGGAAAAAAAATTGTTGTCTAAAACAGATGTTAAGACTTTATTTGAGACAATTGTAGAAATCAATGCCTTAGAAAAATATAAAGCCAACCAAACAGACTTTCAACAAGCTCCCACTTTGGCATATATATATCTATATATATTTATATATTCTTGAGACATAACAAGAATCAAACAACTAACCATTCAACAAAAACAGTTGTATGAAATCAAGTCTTAACAAGTACAATAACATCACCAACAATAGCATAGAAAAAGAAAAACAACAAAGTCTTCCAGAACAGAACCAAAACCAATACAAACCACCAAATCAAATAAAACAGCTCTAAAGTAAACACAAGCACAGTTTCGGCAAATCACAAAACAAGAAACTCAGAAGCAGTGGAACCAAACCAAACCAACTCCAGCAGCTCTAATCCAAACTCTCCCTCTTTCTGGCTTAAAGAAAATCAACTCCTCCTTTGAGAAGAGGAAGCACCACCAACCGTGGAGAAAACAAACCGCATTATCTGAATCATATCATCGACCTCAACTTTTCTTTCCTGAAGCGTCTGCACCATGGACTCAATATCATAAGATTTATTCGATAGTAGTTTAGTAATACGACTACCAAAGGAAAACTCAACTAAAGTTTTGCTTCACCCATCAAAATGTTGAGTTGAGGTGGTAGTGTTAATGTTAGGAACATGATGTCCCTGTAGGAGCTTGGGATGAATGAAAAAAAAACTTAGAGGAGAGCCAAAGGGTTCAGTAGGGATAATAAAATTTGGTTTCTGGGAAATAAGAATGCCACGAATCAACCTAGGATAGAAAATGGGCAAATGAAGGGCTTTGGACTCAATAGCACAAATGCACCATAGTTTAATTGAGATCTAGTTCCAATCTGATAGATCAACTTAGCAAGAGAAATGGAAAGTCTATACTTGTGGTGGAAGGACACTAATTAGATATCTCACCTTTGTAGAAGGGCATATTTTACACTAAGCACGGATGAAGGCAACCGACCTTTCCCAAGCGAAGATGAGCGAACACTCCCTGTTAATTCAAACACAAAATCTCTTTAAGACGGACGTTGTTCTGTCACATTCTCTGGCACATTCTCTGGCACATTCTTATGAAGAAACTGATTGATCAAGGTAGAAGATAGAACAAATGGATGTCTTCTGATGTGGACCTTCTGGTAGTTAAAACTAGTTTTATCCATAAAACCTGGTGATAGATTTACTATAAATCCCGAACAAGTTGGGGATAATAGAGTGCCAAATTCAACACAGTTCTTTCTAATCTAGTAGTAAGTATAAATTCCATAAGGTCAAGACATTTTTTAGTACGTTTGAGTAATTCGTTTTCATCAACAGTATTCCTTTTGACCACATATTTCCACAAACTTGCACTCTCCTCATACTGGAAGGACACCCCATCCAAGGGAATAGGAGGAACATTAACACTACCAAACTGCTTTCCTTTGCCTTTTACAGAAGCACGAGTGACAAGGACATTCTTTGCATCCCCATTTTTACAGCTGCTACAGAACCCTTATTTCGAGTCATCCTCAGAATAAGACTTGATAGAATCATTTTCTGAAGTCTCGTGGAATTTCTTTGATTGAATCTCTGCGATATGAATGTTATCTTCATCGTCTTCGTTGGAAGAATGGATAGAGTTAGGAGATTTTTCAGGACTCTGATTACTTGATTATGGGTTAACATTAGACAGAGCAATATTCTTTAAATTCTCATTATTCACAATAGTCAAAGGATCATCAACTACAATTTCTTGGTTAAACATAAGAAATGTCTCAGGCATAGTCTTAACATTCTCCTCAACAGGTTGAGCCACTTCACAAAGCTTAGTACTAACAACAACCAGACTAACATAAACATTTGCGAAACAGTAGCGCCAGTTATAAAAGAGGTAGATACAATATTCTTAACCACAAAATTCAAAATATTTTCTTCGTTCACATTAGTACCTTTATTTTCTTTCAACCCAGATTCAGACACAACAACATTCTCATTATTAGTCAACCCAATATCAGTCTTACGAGAATCATCATCACTCTAAAGTTACTATTAATATTCAAATTATCAACATTAGAATATATTAGGATTTATGTCCTAAATCTCATAGTCTGTGTATTTGTAAACAAATTATTAATAAATAAATAAAGTGTTTATTTAACGAATAAAGTATTCTACATTATTTGATAATTTAAAATCTAACAAACTAAGATCCAAGGTTATTTAATGTAGCTTGAGTAGTATGTAGTTGACATACAACTGGATCGTGTTCAAAGAATAACTTGAAAGGTCTAGAGTATATGGATAAGGTTGGGTACCTTATCCTAGTAATGGTATGGATACAACTCACTTTGTAAATTTTACAATAGTTGTAAGTGTTATAAACGATTTGATCCAAATTGTTCATGTGATGACATGCAAGTGAAGGTATCCTATACAGTAAGTATGTATAAGACCATACCATGAAATATAACCTTTCTTTATAACACTGTTAATTGAAGAGTTTTATATTTCAAACGATAACCATGTTACTCAATCTTAATCCTGAGTGAGTTATGAACTATTGTTCATAAGAGTCATTTTTTTATTTGTATGGGTGAGAGTGACCTTAGCTGCTGACTCAATATGCCTACCATTTTGAGATGTTACCATATAAGAAGTTGGGAACATAACTTCACGAGATGAAATTCACTCCTTCTTGACTTTAGGAAAAATAGACAGACTGTTTCCTTAAGTGCTGACTTCGGGACTTGAACAATGAGGTCTCACTCTCACATTGGTCCAAGAGGGACTTTGTTTGGCCCATAAACAAAATTGTTTATTAGAGAATCAGTGGTACTTAAAGTACAAGAGATAACTACAGGGGTAAAACTATAATTTGATCCAACTGTAATTACGAATAATTTGTAAATTGTTGACTTACAAAATATGGTTAATTCAATGAACACTTAAATATACTAAAGTTCATAGGAATGCAGCTATGAGTCTTTAGTGGAGTGCTCCGCAGTTAATGAATAATGATTAACTTAATTAAATAGTTTAAGTAATTAATCATGAATCATTGGAGTTTATAACTGTAAGTGCATTAGATCCTTCTGCTAGCTCACAAACAGATTAAACAAGGATTTTAAAGTGGAAATAATTTGAAGAGTTAAAATTATTGTAAAGGGAATTGATTGTATACGATACAAAAATAATATAATGTTAATTGCATGTGATACAATCAATATACATTATAAAGAAAGTTAAATTTGAAGTAGATTCAAATTAAACTATATAAAATGAGATTATTAATATTTGAATAAGATTCAAATATTAAATTAATTTTTATTAGATTTATATTAAAACTATATGTTATAATTAATATAAATAAGATTTATGTTAAAACTATAGGTTATGTGAGAAATGCACATTTAGAATATGATTAAAATTAATTAAATTAAATATTGATATTTAAATTAATCAATTGATTTTATTAAATTAATTTAATTGAATGTAATTGAATGTAATGTAATTTAATTTAATTCCCTTGTATTGCAGGGGAGTGGGAGAGTGGGAGAATGGAGAGGGGCAGTTACCCTTTCCCTCCCTGTCTTTAAATATGTAGAATAGTCAGTAGTTGAAGAGGTTGCTTAAATGAAATTCACATGAAAATTTTATACTCTCACTCGCTGTCTCTCACAATCTGACCATCTCTCACACTCTCAAAGAAAATTGTTCTTTGTATTGTTCCTTTCACTTCCACAAGGTTCCGATAAACTCTTCCTTATTCAAGAAAATTGTAGAGAAATCTTTTTTGGTGGTGTCCTGCACGTGGAATCGATTCGTATAGTGTTGTGAGAATTCATTTCTTTAGGGGTGAAGGTTGTTCTTTAAAGGTGACATCTTTTTCCTTTAAATTTCTTAATAGCATGTTTAATATTGTTTCTTTGTTATTGTTCTCTCTACAATTCATATAACATAACTGAGGCAAACAACGATCACACACTTCCACACAAGGAATTCGATTTTAATTAGTATCAAAGCCTAATTTTTGCATTGATTTGTTGTTCTGAATTTTACAAAATGGAATAATAGGTTCTTTATGCATTTTGATGTATGAGATTGGTTTGTATAATAGATGTTTGCAAGATTGACATTTAGTTCCATAATTAATTTCAATGATATAATCGATGTAAGGACTCGATATTTTGGGCATTTATAGTCTGTAATCGAGTTTGTAAGTTTGGTTCATGATTTTGGCAAGAGTTTCTGAATATGGAGATCAAATTTGGAGCAAAACAGTTACAGAATCAAAGTAGAAACTTGCATTTTATGTTGGAGTGTAAGGCATAGCGTTGCAATGCTGTGGCGTAGAAGGCCTAGCATTGCAATGCTTGGAAACAACGTTGCGACGCTTAAGATAGAGCGTTGCAATGTTGTGTGAAGCGTAGCGCTACACTATGGTAGATGGAGACCAGTGTTGTAATGCTTGGCAATAGCGTTGCAATGCTCTGACCTTTTTTCCGTTTGTGCATGCATTCCGCAGATGTTCGTGGGAGTTTATTTATTTATTTATATTTTTATTTGAAAAATTATTAAATTAATATAATTTTGTTTTATTAATTTAATTATTTCTTTTAGGATGCCAATCTTGGTCTATTATTGCTTTAATAATATAGTTTATCAATGTGCATGAGATGTATATTTTTGTTATATTGTTGGTCGGAGCAAATTTTGTTGCCCAAATCCAGACCAAATAATTTAACTGTATCCTCTCAAGATAATGTTGTAGTTGTAGCACGGTCAGACTATAGGGAGCCCTCGAATTTCTCAATTAAAGTGTCTTAAGTTCTTGGGTAACCAAATGAGAGGTTTTTTAAAATTGTTTTGTAGCAAGAGAAATTAAATGCATAAAATAAAATTAAAGTGATGAAATTCAATATAAGAAAGCCTAGCTTGGATTATGATGGAATGCTCCTATACAATACCTCCGATCATAGAATTCTCATTACTAGAGTCCAGCAATTGTTTATACGTAACCAAATTAATTGGAACAACCAGCTAATTTGACCTAATCAACTAATTAGCCCAATTTAAATCGATGAACAACATGAAAATTCAAGTTGGCTTAATTTCATTAAAATCTAGGGTAAAGTTAGGTTGAATATCTAACAGGAACAAACTTAATTAAATATTCGGTTGATTCAATTTTGGGTTAGTTAGAACATTACTCGTCTAAATGATTTGCAAGTTAATCTCTAGTTGATTTATACAAAATTAAATGTCACATTTCAAATGTCAATCAAAAGCGATAATTCCCAAGCATACAATTATATAATCATAATAATTCAAAAACATAACCAAATCCGAATTACAATAAACTAGTTTGAAAACTCACAAATACATCAAATAGATAGAAAGATCCCAAAATCCAAACTAGAAACGATTATCTTAGCCCATAATATTCATAATAAACGACAAGGTATCATTTTGATCTATCCTCAAACTAAAAGAGAGAAAAAAAAGGAGAGAAATAGGTGTTGAATCGACTGAAGTCGGCAGAATGGCAGAAATCCCTTGACTTTGGCGGCAGAAATCCTATTATAAAATCGGCAGAGCGTTGGACGTTAGACGCAACGTTGCAACGCTCTTTTCGCAGTGTCGTGACACTTGGGTGCAGCGTCGCAACGCTGACGAATTCATCATGTGTCTAGAATTCGGAGCGTTGCAATGCTTCTTGATGTATATGCTACTGCTTTTTAACGTAAAGACAACGTAAAGAGGAGGGTTGCGATGCTGTGTTCAGGGCATTTTGGTAATTTTGATCTTCTTTTTTCTATGTTGATGCAATTAAGCTTCATTTTGACCCATTTTAGCTTCATTTTGTCACTAACGCCCCGTTCTACCTCATAGGTGCCCAATACCCACAAAATAGAATAATAAACACATCAAATCTTAGAACAATCCCGAATCCAGTGGTGCTAGATAACACATTTTCGGTGCTATCAATTGTTTATATGTTGCATATTGTATGCCATATGGTTTAAAATCCCACCAATGATTAAACATGTTGCATCATATTAGTATATAATTGTTATATAATATGATATATGTTTTAATATTTCATTAGTATAACATAAGAGTTATATTATTTGATGAAGTGGTATGGTTATATATATATATATTATATGTGCATGTTGTATATGATATAGTATGTTGTTATAATATAATTTTTATATTATATATAGTTTAATGTATGATTAAAACGTGCATACTATATTGTTTTATTTTTCATTATTTTTTATACAGTAGTTGTATTATATTAGTTGAAAAATAAAAGATGCATATTATAGACCTTACTTTCCTTGATCTAAAAGTTATATGTCACAGAAATTGAAAATCTATAATAAAGAGTTACATGCAAACATAGAGCTTTATTTTTTTAAAAAAATTATTTAAAAATTGAAAATTAAAACCTCATGCTAAAATGTTTCAAATAAGATTAGAAAGAGGAAGGATTAAAATAAGTTAATAAAAGATTAAATTTATAAAATAATGACTATAAAGGGACCCTTGTCTTAGGAAGGTTATGTTTAAGGATTGAGGTATTTAAGTTGATGGAAACGAAATACTCCTACCGGGGAACCGACTTGGAAGGTGAATTAGTTAGCAGTTTATAAGTATGCAATAATGTATTAATTCATTAAGGTGCTTGTTGAATTAAGACATTATTTTAAACTATCCAATATAAGTGTTATATTGGGCAAACTTAAACATCACTTAGAAAACAACTTAGCCTAAGTTTAACTAAGTAATGAGCCCTAATTTGTAAAATACTTAGTGAGAGGAAAAATATATTTGGTATACATTTAATTTCACGTTCTCTGTTAAAAGTTCACACTGTGAGATCCATACACAGTCTTGTGATGTCGTAGGTGCATCCTCCCTTTGGAAGGTGTTTGTATGGGTCAATACCAATATAAATGGAGAGAGTATTTATAGTGAGTGGGAAAAGGATATTAGTTTACAAAGTGAGATTTCATATTCAGTCTCGTGGTGCCTTAAGCGCATCCTCTCTTCGGAACGTGTTTGTATAGAGTTAATATTAGGGCAAAACTGCAGTGATTGATAGGGTTACCATAGTTTTTACACCAATATGATTTTTTTTCCTCCGGTTAATGTTTTCTTGACTAAACTAATGTTAGCTAAACACTATAGGAATAAGAATTATTCTAAAGTATTGTTTAGTTGAGAGTGAAGGAATAATTGAATACCTTTCGGTGGCTTTTAGTTCTAAATCACTGATGTATCATTGCAAAATAATATGAGTTTAAGGGTTTTCATCATTATGCTTGCTAAACTAGATTGGTTTTAAAGAGTTATGCAGATTTCTAACTTAGATTAAAATTTGTTTATTTAAGAAAAATGACTAGTGCAATAATTAATTTGCTTTTTGTTGACAAACTTACTGCCGATAATTATACAACTCCGAAAAATAGTATTAATGCTATGCTGGTAATTGGCGACCTGAAGTTCATCTTAATTGATGAATGTCCTCAAATACCCGACCCTAATGCCACATAAATGTTTGCGAGGCATATGAAAGATGGATTAAAACTAACGAAAAGGCCTGTGCATATTTATTGGCCAGCTTGTCTGAAGTTCTAGCCAAGAAGCATGAGAACATGGTCTCTGCTCGAGAAATCATGGAATCCTTGCGTGATATGTTTGGATCTCAAAATATGCTTTTGTTAGGGTTGATGCCATAAATCTCATGGGTTTCATAATTTGTAAATTATTTGTACATGAATTATTTATTTAATAAAAAGTGTTATTTTATTTGACATTTAGTTTATACTAACCCAACTCTAATAAACTAAGATTCTAGATTATTTAATGTAGAATAAGCATGTATGTGGTGACATACAAATAGATCATGTTTAAGTAAGAACCTGAATTGTCTGTAGTAGATAGATTAGGCTGGGTACTTTTTCTTGGTGGTACTATTGATACGACCCACTTTGTAATTGTTTCAACTGTTGTAAAGTGTTGTAAATGGTTCAATCTTGATCATTCATGTGGAGACATGTGAGTGGAGGTATCCTATGCAAAGAGTTTGTATAAGACCGAACCTTGAAATGATTAGTCTCTCTTTATAACACCGTTACTTGAAGACGTACATTTCACTAGGATGATCATATATAACTTGATTTTTATCCTGAGTGAGTTGTGAACTCCTGCCTATGAGGATGGTTCTTTGATCTGTATGAGTGAGAGTGGCCAGTTTCATCCACTCAATAATCCAACCATTTTGGGGATTCGTTTGAGTGGGGATCTGGGAATACAACTACATAAGATGGAATTCACTCATTACCATTATTAGGATAGGTAGATGAATTTCTCCCTTAAGGGCTGATTCCGGGTCTTGAACAATGAGATGCCACACCCTCTCATTGGCTAGAAAGGGGTCTAGTTTATAGTTGGACTATAACTAATTGTTCATTAGAGGGATTAGTGTGACTTAGGAAAAGGTAAAATGACAATTTTTCCCTAGCTATAGTTATGAGCAATCTGTGAAGGGTTAATTTATTATTGATTGATTATATCCAATAGATACAGAAATATATCTACAGTACGAAGAGTGCAGCTTTCGATCTTTAGTGGAGTGACCAACAATTAATGAATGTTGATTAATTTAATTAGAGAGTTTAATTAATTTATCTCTATCATTGGAGCTTCTAATTTGTAGATTCATAAGGTCCCCTTGCTAGCTCAATAAGGGTTAAATGAAATTAATTAATTTTATATTAAATTTGAATTGTTCAAATTATTTAAAGGAATTAATTGTATAAGTTGCAATTAATATAATGTATATGGATACATTATAATATTAAATTTAATGAGAGAGATAAATATTTGAATATGATTCAAATATTAATTATATGAATGAGATTCATATAAAAACTATAGGTTTTAAAATTAATAAGAATATGATTCATATTAAAACTATAGGTTATATGAGATTATGTAAAGTTAGATTATATTATATATGATATAATATAAACTTTAGGTTATATTATATGAGATATAATATAATATTTTAATTTAATTATACTATTTTAATATAATTAAAGGTAAAATAACTCATTGGGAATTATTTTAGGTCATGAATGAAGTTACGAAAATAACTCCCCTCATCTCTTTCATATACAGGAAACATAGGAAGTTTTGAGAGATATGTGAAACACAGTGAAGATTTTCTCTCTGCAAAATTTTTCCTCCTTCTTCCAAGAACTATCTCAAGAATTCTTCCCAATTCCCTCACCAAAATTAAATAGACGAGCCAACAACTCTTTCATGATTCTCACCTTGAGAATAGTAAGGAAGAGTTCGGTGGTGGTGTCCAAGAGTTTTTGTTTTCTTGCTGTGTTCGTGGAAAAATGTATCGTGACATGAAGGATGAGTTCGTGATCATTAGGAGAGGAGCACGTGAAGAAGGTATGTTCCCAACTCCCCAATCAGACAAATTCCCACAATGGTAGGCTTATTGAGTTGGCGATCTGATCACTCTCACCCATACAAATCAAAGGACCGCCTTCATAGGTAGGAGTTCACAACTCACTTAAAATTCAAGTCATGTCATCTATGTCATCCTGGTGAAATATAAGTCTTTACTATTAACAGTGTTATATAATGAGACTATTCATTTCGTGGTCTAGTCTTATACAAACCTTTTGTTATAGAACACACATGCTCACATATCTCCACATGAATGATTAGAATTAGATCATTTGTAGTACTTTACAACAATTGTAGCATCTACAAAGCAGGCCATATTCGTAGGTCACCATATAAGGTATCTAACTTTATCCACCTACTACATACTATTTAGGTTAGCACTTAAACATGATCCACTTGTATATCTCTACATACATGTTTAAGCTACAGAAGATAACCTTGGATGTTAGTTTATTAGTTTTGTGGGTTGATGCTGCTAAATGTCTAATAAAGCGCCTCAGGATTTTATTAAATAAATAAATTGTTTGTACATTACAATTACAAACTATAAGATCCACAAGATTTAGGGCATCAACTCCAACATAAAGTTGTAAGGGTCCATTGTTTTGGGCATTTAATTCTCTTGCTATCGAGTCTGTAAGTTCGTGTCGATTGTGATGCAAGTGTTGTTGAGAAGATCGGTACATTTTAGGGCAAGAATGGACTGGTTTTGAAGCAGAACTTACATTCTGCGCTAGAGCGTAACGGGAGAGTGTTGCAATACTACCCTTTATGCTATAGCATAGAAGGGCCAACATTGCAGCCCTCCAGCTGAGCGTTGCTACGCTGGAACATTTTCTAGACCAGCGTCGCAACGCTCCACCAAGCGTAATAACGTTGGAGCAATTTCTAGACCAGGGTTGCTACGCTCTAGCCGAGCGTTGCAACACTCTGAGATGGTAATGATTGCACGCCCAGTGGTTTGGAGGGCGTGGTGCAACAACCGATTTTACCTATTTTTCTTTTCGAAATTTATGTAATTTATTTGTTTTTAATTAATTTAATTAATATAAATGTTATATTAATTTAGTCAATCTTTTGGAGTGCCGATTTTGGGTCCAATTTTGTTGATTAATTAATTTTATATATGATGTATGATTATTTTTATATGTTGTATAATATATGCCATATAGTTTAAAATCCCATTTGTAGCGAAATAGGTGTCGTTAATTCTATTTTATCCAAAACAAATGAAATTTATAAAACTCTAACTACAACTAGAACTAACACATAGTAATAGTTGAAGTAAGAGGTCGATCCCAAGAGAACCACTATTAATTGGCCTAAAAATAGACTACTTGAATTTTAAAATGTAAAAGACTAAATAGGGGGTTGTTTGTTTTAAGAACTAGAAACTATCGAAATGAAAAAGACAAAAATTGATACAGGAAATTTATTGATGAGAGAAATAAAAGAGAATGTGAGATAAGATTCAATTGAAATGAAATCTTGGGGATTTTATGTAAACTAGGTAATTCTATCATTGACTTAAAAAAGAATCATGCAATTAGATTATTCAACAGTTCATTAAGAATAAATTCCTAATGTCCTAATTAGCTAATTTCACAATTAACCCTAATCTAGGTCTTAATTGTTTTCTAAAGACATTTCACAATTAATCCCTAAATTGCATTAAACTGATAGGTTTTCTTAACCATTCCAATCTTCGAATCAAAAGACTGAAAATTCAAGATTGATTACATGAATGTTCTGAATTAATAGATTCTTTAAAGAAAAGAGGAAAAGAAGTCCACATTTTCTATCAAGACTATTAATTCTTGCAACTATAATTACAATTTTGTTATAAAATCATGTAATTTTTGTATACAAAAATTGATTAATCTTAAGTCGTCAATTCAATCTGAATCAATTTTATTCTAAATCTTAGCAAGAACATTCAAAAGAAAGTAATTACATGAAAGAAAATTCAAGAAAATGCCTCAAAAAAATGCCAATTTACCTAATTTTCTAAGAAAAAGAATTACCTTCTCATGGATGATGAAATTCTTCAAGCAATCCACGTTGCATATGTTGGGGTTTGTGCCCTAATGTCTCGTGTCCTGTAGTTTGTAAACAACTTTGTACGAACACTTGTGATGTATAATATATATGATATTTACTTCACTTCTTGACTTTGCACATTTAGATGTTTTTTATTTTACCACAAACCAATAAACTTAATATCCCTGGTTGTCTTTATGTAACTTAAGCATGTATATAGTGACATACAAGTGGGTATGTCTTAAGTGACAACCAAAATAGTCTATAGTATATGGATATAAAAGGGAAACCTTATCCTGGTAACACTACGAACGCAACCCGCTTTGTGGAATTGTTACAAATGTTGTGACTTGTCATAGATGGTCTGATCCTGATCATTCGTGTAGTGGACATGTGAGCGGGGGCGTCCTACACAAAGAGTTTGTATAAGACCTGACCTTGAAGTGTTAATGTCTTGTCATATAACTCCGTTCATGACTGAGACTTCACTTAACTAGGATGACCATAGGTAACATGACCTCAATCCTGAGTGAGTTGAGAACTCTTGCTATTGAGAACGGTCCTTTGATTTGCATGGGTGCGATTGGCCAGAGCACCGACTCAAACCTACCATTTTGGGGATTCGTCTGATTTGGGAGTTGGGAACTCAACTTCACAAGATGGAATTCACTCCTTCCTCAAAGTAGGGGTAAGTAGATAGATTATTCTCTTAAGGGTTAATCCTGGGGCTTGAACGATGTGGCACCACGCATCTTCTTATGGCCCAAGAGGTGTTCACACATAGTAGGACTATGTTGTTTTATTCATTAGAGGGATCAATGGTACTTAAGGAGGAAGATGTAATTACAGGGGCAAAATGGTAAATTAGCCTACTATAATTACGAGCATCTGTGAAGGGTCATCGTACTGATGATTGGTTATATCCAATGGACATAGAAATATATCTATGACAAGAAGAGTTCAACTGTCGGTCTTTAGTGGAATGCCTGGCAGTTAACAGATGGTGGATATCGTGACTAAAGAGTTTAGTTAGCTATTCACGTACCGTTGGAGCTTCGAGCCATAGGTCCATAATTGAACGAGTTAATTAAATATAATATAATTAACTTTATGTATGAGATACATTAATTTGGAGAAAATCGGGTATAAATATGATTTATATCTAGTGGAGGAAAATATTATAATTAATATATGATATTAATTTATGTGTTATGAATATGATGAGATCATATTCATTGGACGGTTATAAAGAAAATGAGACAGGGTCTCTTCTGTTTTGATAATGGATAAGTGTATTGAAAGATCACTTTGAGATGTATAAATAGTTGATGGTGTGTTAAGCATGAGATGCATGGACATTGTGTTAAAGAGTGTGTCATCGCTTAGAAAATCAGTGCCTGCACGATCGCTTACATATATGATATTGCTAAGCGATCGCTTACCAATTACACCTTCGCGCACTATTTACTAAATGATCCTTTACCTTTTCCTAAGCGATCGTTTAGCTCCCGATATTTACTAAATGATCGTATAGACGATCACTTAGTTTTTCTTACACGATCGTTCACCCTTTTCCTACACAATCATTTAGACGATCGCTTACCCTTTCTTACATGATCATTTAGACGATCGCTTACTTTTTCCTCCACGATCGTATACTTCACCTAAACGATCAAGCATCTTGTCTATGTGATAGACAACCTCATTTCCCACTTGCTTGATCGTTGTGTATGGTCTCTCTTCCTTCTTCCCTCTACCAAATCCGAACAAAGCCCACACTTTGAATTCTCACTCCAAGAATATTGAAGGCTTTGAATGGTGGTGTCATCTCCGTTTCCTTCTGTTTGGGTGGTGATTGTTCAAGGTAGAAAATTGGGTTTTAGACTCGCTGTGAAGAAGAAATCTTCAACTGATATGATTTCTTGATCTCTTTAGTATTCTGAATGCATATTAGTATGTTTGAATGTATATATGATAATTCTGTCACAATGAATTGGAAAGATCGGCTTTCGTTCGTAGGTACTCTAACTAAGAGTTCCTTCAATTGGTATTAGAGCACTCGGTTTCTGATATTCGAATTCATTGCTGCAAAAGAATTGCATTTACATTCATGGTGGGTGCAGCATGTCTACTCTCTGTTTTAAGTGTTAATTCGTTTATGGATGTATGGATAAATGGAAATTTATGGGATGTAACCTCGGTTTGTTGAACTCTGTAGTTAATTGTAAAGGCCCTTGCATTTTTTGGGCACAATTAGTTGCTTTCGAGTTTTTAAATTCAAAGTTAGTTTGAGTCTTGAGTCGCTCATGATGAAGTTCGGAGCAAGGGTTGTTGTTTTTCATGGAAAAAGACGATCAAGTGTTGGTCGTGTAGTGTAGACGATGAGGTAGACGATCGCTGAGTATCAGATACTCGGCTGTGGTTTAACGCATGCGCACACTAGACGATCGTATAGCTCAACAAACCTCATCGCTTAGTTACTGACTATACAATCGCGGAGTAATTGCATGGTAAATCGTTTACCTTTCAAGTGCTAAGTGATCGTCTAGACGATCAGGCTTCACGACCTCATTGTTGTCTATGCGATCGTTTAGCTGTTATGATATCGTCTATTGTGCGCTACACGATCGTTTACCTGAAGGCGTTTACTAAACGATGGGAGCTACTCCCGATGGTTCAAGACACGGTTCGTTTGTGAACCGATTTGCTCAGTTGAATTATGTAAATAGATTGTTTTCTCATTCCAATTTTGTTTTGGTTCATCCCGGTCCATTAATCCATGGTTTTATACATGTGAGACATATGGTATGCACATATAGATAAATCCCATCTTAGGTCATGCATATTCTCTTTATTATAAGTGTTATGATTTAGTGAAGCATGCTTTAATTTTCATAAGTGCATGCTCATGCATCATATAATATAAGAGTTATATTTATGTATGCTTTATTTATTTAACGTAATATTTATAAGCGTATAAATACTTCGCTATGTGGCATAAGTGTTTTAGTTTTTTATTTTATAAATGATTATAAAATGAAATTAGAACTAAAATAGTTAGTAAAAGATTAATATGTAGAAAATCTATCTACAATAGACCTCTTGTCTAAGGCAGGTTCTGTCTAGGCTAGGGTATTTAAGATGACAGCAACAGAATACCCCTACCTGGGAACCTACCTGGAAAGGTAATTTAGATAGATTTAATGCATGCATGCAAATTAAGGTCAGTCCATTAAAGAATTTAATGTGACTATTTGGATTTGTTTTTTTTTTTTTAAATTTAATTTCAAAGACAAAAGTTATTTTTTAGCAAACTTAATAATTGACTTAGATCATTATCAGTAGCCGGATAGTCTAAGTTAATAAACCCCTAGGTAGAACATTCAGTGGGAGGTACTTGGGACATTTGATGCTTCATTTTTACCTCTCACGTTTCTCCCTCATAGTCCACACCATGAGATCTACCCTCGGCCTTGAGGCACCTTTGGCATGTCTCCCTAATGGATAGTGTTTGGGTAGGTCAATATCAAGATGGATGGAGAGAATGTTCATAGTAAGTCGGAGCGGAAAGTGTGACAGCATATCCCTTATCTCCCTCGTTGAATTTAATAAAGTTTCTGTGCATCGCCTCGTGGCACCCTGGGTGTGTTCCCTTATAGGATGGTTATTTTACGCATTTCTTTATTTGATCTCCTGTAAGAGGATAATGTTACTTAATCTCTTGTCCTAATATACTTTTTCCATATGATGGGTGCATTAGGGCGGGACTCTGGCGCCGAAAACGAGGGGTTACACTTACGTAGGATTGTTAAGGATTAACTATTCTAGACCGAACAAATGGTGGCTATTAGGTTTAGTTCCAAGAGTTGGTTCTGCCTAATGGTTGAAAATGTCTCATCCCAATGAAGGGACATCTGATCACCCCACTGGTGACATTTGTCCTGCCTCGCTAGGGTATCATTGCAAAATAGAAGTCTTTTCGCTTAGGGTACTTGGAATCTGTTTTGGTAAAACTAATTGGTTAAAAAAATGTGGTTTTTGTAAAGTCTTATAAAAGGTTACCCATTTTTCTTCAGCAATGGTTTTTAATGGCTTCAGGCACTATCAATTTACTTAGCACCAAAAACTGAATGGCCAAAACTATTCAAGTCAGAAACATATGCTCACGATGATACTTATCATCGATGATCTAAAGTTTGTCCTTACGGAGGAATGTCCTCCTATTCCACCTCAGAACGAGCGTTGGACACGAGCAAACGAGTAGACCCGAGCCTATATTCTGGCTAGTCTTAGTGATGTGTTGGCCAAGAAACACGAGTCCATGGTCTCAGCTCGTGAGATCATGAAGTCCCTATGGGGAATGTTCGGACAACAGTCTAGACAGCTCAAGCATGAGGCTCTGAAACACATCTTCAGCTCCAAAATGGAGGAAGGCACCTCTGTTCATGAATACGTGCTGAATATGATGTTCCACTTTAACGTGGTGGAAATGAATGAGTCTAAAATTGATGAGGGCAGTCAGGTTAGCATTATCCTGCATTCATTGCCGGAGAGCTTCCTCCACTTTGTTAGCAATACGATACTTAACAAATTGGACTACTCCCTTACCACTCTCCCCAACGAGTTGCAGACTTAAGTGACAACCAAAATAGTCTGTAGTATATGGATATAGGAGGGAAACCTTATCCTGATAACACTATGGACGCGACTCGCTTTGTGGAATTGTTACAAATGTTGTGACTTATCACAGATGGTCTGATCCTGATCATTCGTGTAGTGGACATGCGAGCAGGGGTGTCCTATACAAAGAGTTTGTATAAGACCTGACCTCGAAGTGTTAATTTCTTGTCATATAATTCCGTTCATGACTGAGACTTCACTTCACTATGATGACCATAGGTAGCATGACCTCAATCCTGAGTGCGTTGGGAACTCCTGCCATTGAGGGCGGTCCTTTGATTTGCATGGGTGCGAATGGCCAGAGCACCGACTAAAACCTACCATTTTGGGGATTCGTCTGATTTGGGAGCTGAGAACTAAACTTCACAATATGAAGTTCACTCTTTCCCCAAAGCAGGGGTAAGTAGATAGATTATTCTCTTAAGGGCTGATCCTGGGGCTTGAACGATGTGGCGCCCCACACCTTCTCATGGCTCGAGAGGTGTTCACACATAGTAGAACTATGTTGTATTATTCAATAGAGGGATCAATGCTACTTAAGGAGGAAGATGTAATTACAGAGGAAAAACGATAAATTGGCCTACTGTAATTACGAGCATCTGTGAAGGGTCATCGTATTGGTGATTGGTTATATTCAATGACCACAAAAATATATCTATGACAAGAAAAGTTCAACTATCAGTCTTTAGTAGAATGTCTGGCAGTTAACGAATGGTAGATATTGTGACTAAAGAGTTTAGTCAGCTATTCACGTACCGTTGGAGCTTCGAGCCATAGGTCCATAAGGTCCCTTTGATAGCCTGGATACAAGTTGAGAGTCAGTTTTTAGGTCAGTTTGAAATGTTCAAATTGACAAAAGAGAGTTCGATTATATATGATATAATTGAACGAGTTAATTAAATATGATATAATTAACTTTATATATGAGATATATTAATTTGGAGGAAATCGGGTGTAAATATGATTTATATCTAGTGAAGAAAAATATTATAATTAATATATGATATTAATTATGTGTTATGAATATGATGAAATCATATTCATTGGACGGTTATAAAGGAAATAGGATGACATCTCTTCTGTTCTAATAACGAATGAGTGTATTGAAAGATCACTTTGAGATGCATAAATAGCCGACGGTGTGTTAAGCATGAGATATGCGGATATTGTGTTAAAGAGTGTGTCATCACTTAGAAAATCAGTGCCTATACGATAGTGCCTGCATGATCGCTTACATATACGATATTGCTAACTGATCGTTTACCGATTACACCTTCGCATGCTATTTACTAAACGATTGTTTACCTTTTCCTAAGAGATCGTTTAGCTCCCAATATTTACTATGATCGTTTAGTTTTTCCTACACGATCGTTTGGACGATCGCTCACCCTTTTCCTACACGATCCTTTACATGATCGCTTACCCTTTCCTACACGATCATTTAGATGATCGCTTACTTTTTCCTACACGATCGTATACTTCACCTAAACAATCAAACATCTTGTCTATGCGATAGACGACCTCATCTCCCACTTGCTTGATCGTTGTGTACGGTCTTTCTTCCTCCTTCCCTCTACCAAATCCAAACAAAGCCCACACTTTAGATTCTCATTCCAAGAATATTAAGGGCTCTGAGTGGTGATGTCATCTCTGTTTCCTTCTATTCGAGTGGTGATTGTTCGAGGTAGACGGTTGGGTTTTAAACTCGCTGTGAAAAAGAAATCTTCAACTGGTAAAATCTCTTAACCTCTTTAGCATTATGAATGCATATTAGTATGTTTGAATGTATATATGATAATTCTGTCACAATGAATTAGAAATATCTGCTTCCGCTTGTAGTTACTCTGATTAAGAGTTCCTTTAGCATATTGATACAAAGTCTGAATATAAATCGATCAAATCTTACATAAAATTACAAGAATCGCTCTTGGAAATCACAGCTTCTTTCTTAAAAAAATGGGTTTTCTCGTTTACGAAGTTTCTCTCTCTAGAATGGGTTTCTCCTTTTTTGAAAAATGATATTTCTCTTCAAAATGATATCTGATCTCTCTTCCTTTTGCTGAAGAACTGAACTCATTTATATGGCAGCAAAGAGTCGTGAGGCGCAGGGATGAATCGTGTCAAAACCTGGAAAAAAAAGAATGAACGCATCGAGTTTTTTGTTTCATACTTGATCCTTGATGCATGATGATGTATTACTCGATGCTCGATACTGGATGGCCTTTACTTTGATAGCTTTTACCCGATGGAATTTGATCATACTTGATGATATGAATAAGAAGAAACTCGATAGTACTTGATGATTCGATAGTTGATTACTCGACGATAATTGCTGGTACTCGATGGCTCGATGATAGAATACTCGATAGTCCTTATTCGATTATACACGATAGTATTCTGCTAAATACTTGATGGTCGATGATCCAACAGCCTTACTTGATGGCATTTATGGTGTTTATTCGATTCTCTTCAATTTGTTGATTTTCTTGGTTATTTTAGATCTTTTTGGCATAATTTTCTTGTAATGACTCCAAAATACCCCGGGGACCATTTTACCTATAAAATTAGCAATGAAATATGCATATATTCAAGCAAAAATGGATTGTTTATTGTTTATTCAAAGTTTCATTCTTTTATTCAAAATTGACAAATTCAAGTTGGTACATTTTCATCTTCACATTCAAATGGTCTATACATTTAAGTGTTTTTACACAATGAATTGATTCTCATCTCTTTTCTCAACAATCGAGGAAGTAAGGATATAAGCAAACATTTAGAAATTCAAAGTTATGCTAACAAAAGATTGAAGCTTATTTTGAAAAGAAAAGATCTTTTTCTTGCAAAATAATAATAATAAAAAAAAAACTACCTAGTTTTAGTTTACTTAAAGGCCTAAACTAATAGAAAGGAGACATCCAACTTTCAATTCCTCTTCGCCCTACACTGGCCCGGTTATCGGTCTATGATATACCTAACTTGCATTGAGTAGAGGCAATTCTAATACAAGGGTGCCTTTTTTTTTTTTTTTAACTCACACACACAAACATAATTGGCATTTCTTTTACTTAGAGGGATAGCTTTCACAATTGCACTGCCAAGAACCTATCACTCTTTTCTTGCGAGCCCTAATAGAAACACGATAAAGGTAGCTCTTTTCACCTCTACCCATGCACACACGCACACATTAGTGAAGGTTATGTTAAATTGTTATATCAATTCGCAAGCTTGCTTTATTATTTTTTTTTGTGCTAGCAATTTTTTATACGCTAGGTCCTTTTTATTCCTCTATGTCTAGACTTGCCTCTAAAACAAAATGGTTGTTCTTAGACCAAAGTTTGTCCTATCGGGGTAACAAAGAAAATTAAGTAGATATGAAATTTCTAGGAGTTTAAGATTCTAAATAAATCTAAAGACTAAGTATTCAATTTTTTATGAAGTTAAAAGGAAAAGAAATTTTTTTTTTTTTTTTTTTTTTTTTTTGAAAAATGACATTTAAATTTTTGTTTGAAGAACTTTAAAGGTCTAAAATTTTGTTTGTATCCTTACTTGAAAGAGTGCGTCATCAAAATTTCATCAATAAGAATCAAGAGATTGAGTAAAAACAAATCATGCATAGAATTAAAGTGAATGAGGTTCTTGAATATGCAAATATGAAATTATTCAATTATGAATTTATTGCATTCAAGGCAAAAAATGGTCTTTTGAAGAATAAAGAATTCAATAGATATGCTTTTCAAAGAATCAAAATTATACCATCGAGATGAATTAGAGCCTCAAATTTATTCAGATATATCATAACAGAATCGCGAAATCTATGTAATCAATCTAAGTAATCAACAATCTATTAATCTCGAGCTCCGATGCTCAAGGGTTCCAGACATGCAAAAAAAAAAAAAAAAAAATTGTGAGGCTATTTTTAAAGCTAGTCAAAGAATACTCAAAAGAATAACAAAAATATGAGAATACCAAAAATATGCAATGTTTACCTGCCCCCAACTTAAAGATGGAACATTATTCTTAATGTTTAGAATAAGCAAATGAATTCAAGAAAACAAAAGAGAAGGGATGTAGAGAGAAACTTCCTTGGTTTTGTTGTTGATCATTTATTTGCTTGAGAGAGAATTTCCTTGTTTTTATTTTATTTTATTTTTATTTGAAAGCACCTTTTTCTTTTATTGAGTAAATCACCTACAAATAAAAAGAAAATAATTAATTATTCTATTTATTTGAAATTCTAAAAATAAGAAAAGAAATTTTGTCTTGTTTTTGCAAATTTTTTAGCATCGTTTACTCGACGTTGGTGAAGAGGGATGTCATGTATATGAGAGATTAGCTAAACGCAAGCTCAATTCAACTTGGTTAACATGCCCTTCATTGTAGATTTTAAGTCTGTACTTGTTCACCTTGAACATTTTTCCTATTTCAAGACTTTTTATTTCAACTATGTCATAAGAGAAAACGTTAGTAATTTCAAAAGGACCTAGCCACTTGGACTTGAGCTTTCCAGGAATCAATTGTAATCTAGAATTGTAAAGCAAAAATTTTTGTCCAATTTTGAAATTTTTTTTATTAAGCCTTTCTCATGAAAAGGTTTGGTTTTCTTCTTGTAAATTTTTGAATTTTCATAAGCATTTTGTCTTAACTCTTCCAATTGTTGTAGCTCTAGGAGTCTTTCCATTCTTGCTTGGGCTAGATTCAAATTATATTGTTTCACCGCCCAATACGCTTTGTGTTCAACCTCTATTGAAAGATGGCATGCCTTGCCATACAATTCTATACGAGGTTGTACCTATAGGCGTCTTAAAAGCGGTTCTATAAGCCCAAAGCATATCATTAAGTTTGGAACTCCAATCTTTTCTTTTCAAGTTCACAGTCTATTCTAAAATGTTTTTCACTTCTCTATTTGAGATTTTTGCTTGGTCATTTGTTTGAGGATGATACGGGGTTGCTACACGGTGGTGAACTCCGTATTTCCTCAACAATGCTTCTACGATCCTATTACAAAGATGCGTTCCTTGATTGCTTATAATGGCTCTAGGAATTTCAAATCTAGAAAAGCTGTTATTTTTAAGCAATTTTGAAACAATAGATGAATCATTTGTTCTAGTAGGGATTGCTTCGACCCACTTGGAAACATAATCAACTGCAAGTAAAATATAAAAGTATCCAAACGAAGAAAGAAATGGACCCATGAAATCTAAACCCCAAATATCAAATATTTCACAAACAAGAATAGAATTGAGGGGCATTTCATTTCTTTTAGACAAAGATCCAGATTTTTGACACCTTTTACAAGACTTACAATAAGCATACAAATCGGGAAAAAAGAGAATCCCAGAATAGTCCTGAATCTAAAATTTTTTTAGCAGTTCGTTTAGGACTGAAATGACATCCACATGCTTGTTCATGGAAAAATGATAAAACATACTCAATTTCTTCGTTAGGGACACATCTCCAAATGATTTGATCAGAATAAAATTTCCATAGTTAAGGAGGATCCCACATATAGTATTTAGAGTCGCTTTTTAGTTTAGACTTTCTAGACCAAAATATGTTAAGAGGAAACTTACCTGTAACAAGATAGTTTACCATGCCTACGTACCACGGTAAGAAAGTAGATACCTTGAAAAGATGTTCATCTGGGAAGTCTTCTCTAATAGGTATTAGTTATTCTTCTTGCTTGATTCGAATTAGATGGTCCGCCACTGAAATTTCGGATCTATTTCTGCCTTTGATAGTTATGTTGAACTCTCGTAAAAGGAGAATCCATCTAACAAGTTTGGGCTTTGATTCTTTCTTCGTCATTAGGTGCCTGAGAGCAACATGGTCAGTATAAATGATTATTGAAAAACCAAGAATATAAGATCTAAACTTATCCAAAGCAAAAATTATAGAGAGAAATTCTTTTTTTGTTGTTAAATAATTGATTTGAGATGAATTGAGTGTTCTAGATACGAAACAGATCACATGGCATTTCTTGTCAACTCTTTATCCTAATACTGCCCCCACTGCTAGGTTGCTACCATCACATATGATTTCAAATGGTAGGTCCCATCGGGGTGGTTGAAGGATTGGAGTTTATGCCAACTTCTCCTTAAGTGTGTCAAAAGCTTCCTTGCATTCTTTATTGAAATCAAATACGACATCTTTTTGAAAAAGGCTTGATAGGGGGAGTGCAATTTTTGAAAAGTCCTTGACGAACCTCCTGTAGAACCCTACACTACCAAGAAAAGAGCGTATTTCCCTAATATTTTCAGGATAAGGAAGGTTAGCAATGACATTTATCTTAGCCTTATCAACTTCTATGCCTTAGAAGATACAAGGTGTCCTAACACTATTCTATGAGAAGCCATAAAGTGACATTTTTCATAATTCAAAACCAAATTTGTTTCTACATCTTTTCAAGGTCAAACTCAAATTGTGCAAACAATCTTCGAAAGAATTACCATACACAGTGAAGTCGTCCATGAAAATTTCTATGCACTTTTCTACATAATCAGAGAATATGCTCATCATGCATCTTTGAAACGCATCTGGGGCGTTACATAGCCAAAATGACATTCTTCTAAATGCATAGGTACCATAAGTGCAAGTAAAAGTAGTCTTTTCTTGGTCTTCTCGTGCTATAGGTATTTGATAAAATCCAAAAAAACCATCAAGAAAACAAAAATATGGCTTCCCGGTTAACCGTTCAACCATTTGATCAATAAAAGGTATAGAAAATGATCTTTTTTTGTTACCTCATTGAGTTTCCTAAAGTCTATGCACATTCTCCAAATGTTCTGCACTCTCATGGGGATCATCTCACCTTTTTCATCTTTCACAATGGTCATGATGATCTTCTTTGGTACCACGTGTATTAGACTTACCCTTGACTGTTTGGGACTGGGAAAATTATACCGACTTCGAGTAGTTTGAGGATTTGTTTATGAACATTTTCTTCATGGTTGGATTTAGCATTCTTTGTGGTTGAACGGTTGCCTTAGCTCCGTCCTTTAGAACGATTTTATGCATGCAGAGGGAAGGGTTTATCCCCTTGATATCTTCTAAAGTCCAACCAATCGCTTTCTTGTGATCCTTCGATGTTTCTATTAGTGAACTTTTCTGAGAAGATGTGAGTTTTTTAGATATGATCACAGGAAAGGCTTTTTATTCTCCTAGGAAAACATACTTGAGGTGACAAGGAAGAGTCTTAAGCTCGATTTCTTGTACCTGAGATTCCATAACATCATCGTTAGAGGGGTTATCATTCGAAGTAAAGAAAGAGTCAATCAAAGAGTCATCATTGTCAAGGTAAATGGAGGGAGCAACCAAACAATCCAAATTTTCATCAATTGAAAATGACAATTCATCAAACACGTCACATGGATCTATTGAACAAAGAGACATATATTCTTCAGGAAAATACATCATTGTTATATTCTGGTAAGGACGTACAATAGAGATGGCATTGTGAATATTATTCCCTCCAAAACTGGCTTGGAGACATTTTTTGGATATAGAAGTGTAGTAGAACTAGTTAGGGTATGTTAAGATGCACATGTTGAAATAAACCAAAGAGGAATATATATGTTCAATAATATGCCTATACGTAGATTTTCCTTGAAGAGAACAAAATATATTTTTTTAATCCTAAATAAAATAATATATTTGTATGAAATATATTAATTTCATAAGGAATGTCAAATAAAAGACTTCAAATCTAAGCTAAGGTTAAAGAGTTCCAAGTAGATCCACTAAATAGTTAATAAGTGTTATTAACCTTTTAATCATATTTGAATGTCAAAAAAATCCTAGTCAAACAAGATAAGCCTTCATCGTAGTGGGAGAGTTATTGGATAATGCAACCTTTACTATACCTTAGTTGAAGTCAAAGTTGTCATATAGTTGACAAATTAAAGGCTTTTGTCTTCATGGTGAGGGATGTTGACAAGGATTGCTTGGACAAAGTCATGAACTCGAGATAAAGTCTATGTATTTCATTTCAGTCTGGATTTGTAGACTTTCTTGATGAGGTAAAACCCATAACATATGAATAGATCTACAAAAGGAGACGTGCTTGTGTCGATAAAGAATATATAGATATTCAAAGTAAGACTCATGGCAGAGGGTGAAACCTATTGAGAGAAATTAGACTATGGGTCAATTTTCTCACTTGTTGTCATTATAGAGTCTTTGAGCATTACTTCATTCATTGTTGCATATAAGATATGTAAAATGAATGTTTTAAATTTTTTTATGATAAGAATTTAAAGAATGCATCTACAGTAACAGAGGAGTTCGACTTTCAAAGATCAAATGCAAAGAGTTTGCAAAATTATATATATTCATTTGAGAAATAAATTAGACAATTGGATATTTGAATATAAGGTTTGATGAGATTTATCATAACCTATGACTTTGAATAAAAGATTAATGATCTTGCATAGACCAGAGAGTCATTAATTCTCAATTGGATATTTCTCATCTTTTATGTCAATGACTTATTACTCATTGTGATTGATGTAATATAACATAAAAATATTGACTATCTAAACAATTAGAGATATAATGTTAAGTTCATCTCAAGCATTTTACATTCACAAAAGGTTTGTCAAATATTAGATGCAGATCTTAAAAAAGAATGATAGTGTATCATTCTAATGTGAAGTTATGTCTAAGGAAGAGTATCCTAAGACACCTTACGTATTGAGGACAAATGATTAATTATCTTCTCTTAGTAGGAGACAATTGATGCATAAATGAGACTAAACATTAATTGGCTACTTATATCAATTATATCAATGGTGTGACCATTAAGTATAAAATTAAAAATTTCTCAAAGTATCTTTGGACAATGAGAAGTTTTGTGCATAAATATATGATCTTTCACAAGATAAACTAGGTCTTACAAAGATTTAGAGAAATTTAATTTATGGTAAGACTAATGTTATTTTATATGGTGGAGATTGGTACACGTGACTTTCCTTTTGCTTGTGAAGCAAAATTTTGTGTACCCATAAAATATCCTTCAAGATCTTAAAGTGTTTTAGTTCTGAATTAGTTTATTATACTTTTATGAGATAACAGTGGTGTAAGAGTAAGACTAAGGATGTTAGTAAACACCAATATCTAGGGTAAGACATATTGAAAGAAAGTATCTTCGTAGTGACCAAGATGACTTTGAATAACATATGGTTTGATTTATATAAAAGGACTCTCTAGGCAAAAGTGTATGAGAGTCACCCAGAATGTCTAGGATTGCGAGACATGTCTCATCTCCGTCAGGGCAAGTTGAGAATATGTTGTGTATTGAATGTGCACTAGGATACATGTCACACCGGCTATGTCTCACCAACTTTAGTGCAAGTGGGAGATTGTTGAGATTTATGCCCTAAAGCCTCGCAATTTATTAGTTGATTAATTTAACTATCAACTATGCAATATTAAATTTCATTAACTGAAAAAAAATTCAAGGTTATTACATGAAGTCTTGAACATGTATGTAATTGACATACGAGTAGATCATGTTCAAAAAATAACCTAAAAGGTCTATAGTATATGGAGAAGATTTGGTGCCTTATGATAGCACCATAAAAGTACTATGATTTTTTGCTTAATCAATTCCTGTTCGTGTATTTTTATGCATTAAATGTTGTATTTTGTAGGTAGTAATCGTCCAAAGGGTAGAAAAGTCAATTGAAGAAAAAATGGATAAAAAATGAGTTAATTTGGAGCTTTGTTGCATCAAATATCAAAAAGTCAAGAAATTATGAAATTGTCATTGATCAGCAGGGTAGTTACGCTAGCCTTACACTCTAGCATTACGCTTGAAGGTAGAATCTAGCAAAACAGGGTAGCGTAATTACGCTACCCATAGCGTAGTTATACTACGACAATTGATAGAAAACCAAAATCCCGCACGTGCATCTACTCAACCCAATTTTCATCCCAGCATAACCCTTAACATCATTACTCTATGCCTTATGCTACAATTATAAAAAGCTAGCATGGTTACACTCGGCTATAGCGTTGTTATGCTCTACCTTGATTATAAAATGATTCTTTAGACCTTTTGCATGGGAAACTCATTTCAACTCAATTTTTCTCTCAACTTTTCAGACTTCTGCACTTTTATTTCTCTCTTTTTCTTACTTGTCATCCATCCTTGTGATTCCTTGATGAATCTTAAGGAAATGCAAGGCTAGAGGTAAGTATGTCTAGTCTAGGTTAGGTTTGAATTTTAACATTTCTTGGTTATAAGGCTGTAGTTTTTACATTTCTTGATGTAATTTCTGATTTCTTGATGATTTGCTTATTGTAATTTCATTCTTGAATGATGAATAAATTTCTATGCATTGAATTTTAGGGGTTTTGGCCAACTCTCTTTAATTCTTTAAATGCTAGATTTTGAACATGTCTATGTGTTTAATTTCAAAGAGCAAGAACTAAGCATGTTTGTGTATGATTTAAGTTAATTAGATTAATATTTTTCATAACATTGCATGATCGTTAAATTCAAGAACTAATGAATTAATAACCTAGGCTTTCCGAACTACCAATTCATCTTAGTTAATTTTCCTTTTGTAATGCAAGTACTTGATTAATATGGATGCTATCGAACCCAATTAATTGTACATTTAGAATTGATTGAATTTGTAATCATGAAATTAGGGCATGCATCTCTAGGCTTTTAGGTTGCATGTGCTAAGTCATTAATTCTTAATCAAATTTACTTATTTAAGGCCATTGACCAACCAAAAATGTTAAAAGAACACCTATAACTAGGCTAGATTCTTTTAAAAATTGAGTCACTTTCATTTTTAATTATGCGTTTACATTTCTTGTTTTTACATTTTTGAACCATTTTACCAACTTTTCAATAAACCCCCCCTCCCTCTTAATTAGTTACCAATCAGATTTAAAGATATTTAACTACAATAGACTCCCTGTGGATGATCCCATTCTTGCCACTTATACTACGTAGTAGTGTAGGTAGTTAGATCAGAGTTTTAAAAATTTATTTGATTTTTGGGGAGAGGATTACGATGCCCATTCTTCGGTAGATCACCTTATCGCTAGTATTTTCAAGTTGCAAAGTCAAGTTTTCTTTTGTTAGATAGTTGAGTTTTGTTAGGGGATTCTTGTTAGCTAATTTTAGTGTTGTGCCAAGCTATTTATACCTGTATAATTGATCAATAGAAATACAGAAAAATCATCCATTAAAATCTTGTTTTTACATGGTATCAGAGCCTTGCTAGCTGGTTTCTTCTTCCTCTTGTTCTCTGTCATCGCTGTCGTCCGGTCATCGTACCAGTGCTGCCCACCCAGATCCCCTATTTGAAGCTACTATGAAAAACTTGACCCTCAATCCCCACTGTGAAGAACTCGACCTTGATCCCCGATCCTAATCCAGAACTTGACCCTTGACCCTCGATCCCCGTTTCCCGGTCTAGAACTCGACCCTCAATCCCTATTTTTTTCTCTCGATTCCCGATTCCCAGTCCAGAACTCGACCCTCGATCCCTGATTTTTGGTTTTGGTTTTTTTTTTTTTTTTTTGACTTATACTGCTATATTTTTTTTCTCTCCTTATTATAAATAGAGAAAAATGACATCTTTCGTCCTATTAGCACAATCTTTGATGACACCAACTATATTACCTAGGCCTATCAAATGAAGAGCTTCTTGATTGGTCATAAATTATGGCGAGTGGTAATAGGTGATGTCATTAAGCCTGTCAAATGAGCCAATGAAGAAGACAGTAAATTTGTGGATAGAATAGAAGACTGGGACAATAAGAACCATTAGATAATCACCTGGTTGGGTAACACCTCCATTCCAGCCATTCACATTCAGTTCGATGCATTCGAAATAGCTAAAGAACTTTGAGATTTTCTGTCTGCACGATTCCAAACTGTGGGTCTTGCCCACTACTATCAGCTTCATACTACTCTAGTTGGCACAAGTCAGGCGATCGGCCAATCCATGAATGAGTATCTCGCTATTCTTCAACCTATTTGGACTCAATTAGACCAGGCTATGATCAGTCTAGATCATCAATGATTATCAAGGTCCTTATGGGGCTTCGTTCTGAGTATGAGTCTGTTCGTGCTCCCTTATTACACTGTAGTCCTCTACCATCTCTTGATGTAACAACTCAGAAAATTCTCTTTGAGGAAAGGCGACTTAGGTTAGTCTCCTCTTCTCCCCCAGATGTCGATCTCGCAATTAGCCATTCACAATTTCCAACTGAGTCGATTTTTTGCAAGAACTGTGAACAGCATGGTCATAGGTTTTCCAGTTGCCCCACCATTGAAAGAAGATACTGCCATAAAAAGGGTCATTTCCTGGACAACTGTCCTACTAAACCACCTCGGCCTCCAGGATACATCAATAAATCCAAGAATTCCCCCAAACATGGTTCTTCATTTGTTGCGGCAACTGCCACTGCCTCGGATGTGGTACCCCCCCCCCCCCCCCCCCCCTCAACCCTCCAAGTATCCAGATTAGTGATCTTTAGGACTTGCTGAAACAGGTGCTCTCTCCCAACTCTCCTACCCTTGCCGTCACACCAAGTACATCATGGCTCCTCAATTTAGCCTGTTGCAATCACACGACCTTGAATATGACCTTACTGTCTTCCTCCACCACTGTACAATCCCTACCTTCGGTATATTCTACTGATGGTAACCACATGTCTATGTCACATGTTGGAACTGTCAGTACACCAATATCAGTCTATCCACTACATATCATGTCCCACACTTGACTTTCGATCTTGTCTCTATTGGATAACTGTGTGACCTGGGACTAACTGTTCTCTTTTCCTCTCATGGTTATCAGGTTCAAGATTCGCAGATCGGTCAAATGGTTGGCACGGATCGTAAGGTGAGAAGATTATTTGAGCTTATATCCCTTCGGCCTCTTGTTCTCCATCAGTGTCTGCAGGTGTCACAGATACCAATACATATCAGTGACACCTTCATCTTGTCCATGCATCATCTGACAAATTTCATAGCCTAATTTCTATTGGTACCTTAAGTAATGCCTCTAAATGAAGGAAATCAGACATGAGGATTTCCATGAGCAATGGAATGATCGTTCCAAATTCCATTCGTATATGAACATTAACAATTACAATCACAAACGGAAACATACAGGCTATGAACAAAATGAAATTACAGCATGCTTTACTACGATCAAGGGAAGAATCACACATACCTTTGAAGACTCATCTTCAACACCTTTGATCACGAACGCTCGTTCATAGCAATACAACAACACATGAAAGCTTGAACACTTCGATCGCTGCACTTCACAATCACAGTGACCATAAACACGACAATCCCAAGATCATGAACACAGCGAACGACCTCCAAAAACCTCGACTATGTCGAGTTGAGTACGACACCACCATAATGGCTACCTTGGTATACTCGGTGTAAGAATCCAAAAGTGTGGGCTCTGTGTGGACTTGGTTAGAGGAAGAGACCGGAGGAGAATAATCGTGTAAACGTGGGAGATGGTAGAGGTATATCGTATAGACGATGCTCAATGGTTTAACAAACGTTATACGATCATTTAGCAAAAGTTGCACGCTCGTTTAGCTAATCGACCAGCTGAGTGACTATCGTGTAGAGTCACTCCCAAGATTGTTTAGTCTCTCTTCAACTGTCGTTTAGTAAATCTCATTCACTTGACACCCACTGTGAGTCTTTCCGAGAATAGAAATCTTAAATCAACAACTACCAAATTTAGGAAAACATTTTTCCTTTTATGTCACGGTTACTATGAAACCACTAATTACCTCCCACTCAATTGGTTATTAGAGAAAAAGAGATAATTATCCAATAATTAATATTATTATAAATATAAATGATAACCAACTTACCATACTATATTTATAACCTATAGTTTTAATATTTCATCTCATGAAGCATATAAACCATAACTCTTTTTCTACTTCATGGTACTTAATGTAAATCACATTTACATTAATCCTCCACTGTCATACATCACACCGATCATATCATATACAATCAAATTACCTCTTGTCAATTTGAACATTTCAAATCAACACCAAGAACTGATTCTTAACTTGAATCCATTGAACTACTAAGGGGACCTTCTTGACCTGTAGCTCGAAGCTCCAAAGGTACGTGAATAACTGACTAAACTAGTCACGGGATCCACCATCCGTTAACTGACAAGCACTCCACTAAAGACCGATAGCTGAACTCTCCTTATCACAGATATATTATGTGTCCACAACAACCAATCAACAGTGCGATAACCCTTCACAGATCGCTCGTATGCACAGTTAGGCCAATAACCGTTATGCCCATGTAGTTACATCTAACTTCTTAAGTACCACTGATCCCTCTAATGAACATAAGTCATAGTCCTACTATGACCGAGTCCTCTCTTCCAAAGAGAAGTTATGGCCACTATGTTCAAGCCCCAGAATCAGCCCTTAAGGGAGCAATCTATCTATTTATCCCTGCTTCAGAGAAGGACATAATTCCATCTTGTGTAACTGAGTTCCCAACTCCCAAATCAGACAAATTCCCAAAAAGGTAGGCATGTTGAGTTTCCAATCTGGCCACTCTCACCCATACTAATCAAAGGACTGCCCTCAAAGGTAGGAGTTCCCAAAACACTCAAGATTGAGGTCATGTCACCTATTGTCGTTTATGTGAGATGTAAGTCTCTAGTATCAATGGTGTTATATACAGAGACGAATCATCTCGTGGTCCGGTCTTATACAAACTCTTTGTTTAGGACACCTCCACTCGCATGTCTCCACATGAATGGTCAGGATCTACCATCTGTAATAGTTCACAACACTTGCAAACCTCTACAAAGAAAGACGTATCTGTAGTGTCACCAAGATCAGGTATCCCTCCTTAATCCTTATATTACAGACCTATTTAGGTTATCACTTAAGGCATGATCCACTTGTATATCTCATATACATGCTTAAGTTTACATACAATAACCATGGAGCTTTGTTTATTGGATATGAGTAAATGCCAGATAAAATAACTTTTATTTTATTCATAACAATGTGTATAATTACAAACTACGAGACTCCGGGAGAATTAGGACACCGATCTCGACAATCTCCCACTTGTCCTAATGCCTCAGAAGACTAATGTACAATACAAGATAAATACATGTACAATATAAAATAAACTAGGGCATACCCCAGTATCATCTCCCACTTGCCCTAGATAAGATGTCGCATGCCCTGCGGACCCAAACTCTCCAGGTGACCCTCGAACACTTTAGCTGTGAGAGCCTTTATAAAGGGATCAGCAACGTTGTGCTCTGACGCGATCTTCGTGACTATCACATCACTGCGATGCACAATCTCCCTGATCAAGTAGTATTTCCGTTCGATATGCTTGCCTCGACGATGACTGCGAGGCTCCTTCGAATTTGCCACAGCCTTATTGTTATCACAATAAAGAGTGATAGGTAAATCCATATTTGGAATAACTTTCACCTCTGTAAGGAATTTCCTCAGCCAAACAACCTTCTTAGCTGCTTCACAAGCGGCTACGTATTTGGCTTTCATAATGGAGTCCGTGATGCATCCTTGCTTGATGCTTCACCACATTACAACCCCTCCATTCAGAATTAACACTGACCCTGATTTTGATTTGTGAGAATCTCTATTGGTTTGAAAGTCAGAGTTTGTATATCCTGTAAGGATCAGATCCTTATCTCTATACATGAGCATGTAGTTCCTCGTTCTCCGAAGATACTTGAGAATCGCCTTGACAGTTGTCCAATGATTAAATCCTGGATTGGATTGATAACGACTGACAATCCCTACTGTATAGTAAATGTTCGGTCTGGTACACAACATTGCATACATTAAGCTTCCTACAGTTGAAGCATAGGGAATCCTTCTCATCTCTTCAATCGCTTAAGGTGTCTTAGGACAATGATCCTTAGACAAAATGATTCCATGCCCGAAGGGTAACAAACCCCTCTTGGAATCTTGCATCTTGTACCTGATCAACATTTGATCTATGTACAATGCCTAAGACAAGGCTAGCCTCTTGTTCTTACGATCCCGAATGATCTGGATCCCTAGAACATATTGTGTCTCACCCAAATCTTTCATTTGGAACTGGCCAGCTAGCCACTTCTTAATGTCAGTCAAAAACCCTACATCATTCTCAATGAGTAGGATATCATCCACATACAGTACCAGGAAAGCTACTGAGCTATTGAGGATCTTCTTGTAAACACAAGGCTCATCAACGTTCTAATCAAAGCCAAACGACTTAACCACAGTGTCAAATCTAATGTTCCACGATCAAGACGCTTGTTTCAGCCCATAAATGGACCTATTAAGCTTGCAAACTTTTTGCTCTTGATATGAAACTACACCCTCAAATCCTAAAGTGGTGTAAACTACCTTTACGGCCTCTCCACAGCTCAAAAGGTGTTTCAGAAACACTTTTCGAGGGAATGTTGTTCAGAATGTAGCATGCAGTCTTTACTGCAAAACCCCAGAATGAGTCTTGAAGATGGATCGAACCATGTCTAACAAGGTTCTGTTTCTTCTTTCTGATACACCATTCTGCTGAGGTGTACCTGGGGCCGAGAGTTGGGACGCAATCCCATGTTCTATCATATAGTTATGGAATTGAAGGTCCATATACTCTCCACTATGATCAGATCGTCGTGTTTTTATCTTCTTATCTAACAAGTTTTCAACTTCAGCCTTATACTCCTTAAACTTGTCAAAGGCTTCAGACTTACATTGTATTAGGTAGAGATACTCGTACCTTGAATAATCATTTAAAGAGATGAAATATTCATGCCCACCTCAAGCTTTAACACTCATCGAACCATAGAGGTCAGAATGTATAAGCTTCAAGGCTTCTTTGGCTTTGTAACCTTTTCCAGTAAAAGGTCGTAAGGTCATCTGGCCTTTGAGACATGATTCACACACCGGCAAGGAGTTTTCTTTTAAACTCTTTAGAAATCCACTTTTCACAACCTGCTCAATCTTATTGAGGTTGATGTGACTTAACCTTAGATGCCAAAGATGGGCATTTTCCTTAGGAGAAACCTTTGGTCTTTTAGTTGTACTTGCCGTACTGAACATTTCAATATTAAACAAGGCTTTTATGACTAGTGGCCTTCGTACATATAAATTACTTTCTATTGAACCAAAACCAATCTTCATTTTATTTTTGAAAATAAACACTTTATTCTCAGAAAATGAGACGATATATCCTTGTTCATGAGACAAGAAACCGAGATTAAGTTCCTCTTAATATGAAGAACTATGAAAACATTATTCAGTAACAGATAACGTTTCTTGTCCAAAAATAACTTCAGCCTTCCTACAGCAACAGTCGAAACAACCTTACCAGTGCCAACTCGAAGAGTCATCTCTCTTGTGGCAATGTTTGCTAGGAACTGAATCATTGGTAAGAGGAACTGACATGGTTGGTAGCACCTGAATCAAGGATCCAAGAAAAATCATCATTCTCTACCAAACACGTCTCTAAGACAAATAAATCACATTTACTATCTTTAGATGTTCTCCTCTTTTGGGGAGTAGTGGGATCAGTATCAAGACCTAAATAAGCTTCAAGTTCCATTTCAAAGAACACTTCTCTTCCATGAACTTCAACAGAGTTAGCAACACTTGCTTCCTTTTCCTGGAGTTTAACTTGGGAACTGACACTACTGGTTTTGTCATCCATCCCTTTGTGCTCAAAAAGTAAGAACTGACGTTCAACTAAATCTTGCAACGACTCCATGCTCTCGCATGCAATGACCATATTCTCAACCCTTTTGGCCAAAGATCGGGTATGCTAGCCAAAATGTGAAGTCGGGCCAATGCATTAGCCTTCATCCATACCTCATATGCATTGCGAACACTTCGCAGTGCATCAAGGGTTGGAACTTGAGGACATTCCTCAACCATGATAAATTCGAGGTCATTTACCATGAAAAACGTTTTACAAGACTCTTTCCACTGCGGTCAAATTAAAGGCTTTAAACAGAAATACAAACACATTGCTGAAAACAAAAACTCATTGACCTACGTTAGGTTTTAAGCAAATACTCGTTGAAAAACATACAACATCCAATAAGGTTTAGCAAAATTAACATGAACCTTGTGTGACATCTAGTTTCGCAATGATGCTTCAAAGGTTTAGGACAAAAGCCCGTCGAAGAGAGGTCTTGAATCCCTCCCCTGAATTGAGAAATTCTCAACCAGCCATTAATACTAGAACAACTCTTGTTCCTATAATGATTAGCCATCATTGATTTGGTCAAGAGATCATTAACTTACTTAACAATCTCCCGTAAGTATGACTCGCCATTTTAGGCCCTAGAGATTCGACCCAAGTAGCCAATCTGAATAGAAAAAATTCGATTGGGGCAAAACCTAAAGCGACCCCATCCATTTCTAGAGTTCACCTTGATCTTGACCAATTACACAAAACCCATCCGAAGGGGGATGCTCCCAGGGCGCCAGAAGGAGTACAGAATGATCTCATGGTGCGAACCAATGACATAGACCATAGGACGTGTTGACACACACCCTTCACCCACTTACTATAAACACTCTCTTCGTCCACCTTGATATTGACTCATGCAAACACCATCCGAAGGGGGATGCTCCCAGGGCACCACGAGGCCAAGCATGAATCTCACGTCGTGAACATTCAGGGAGAAACGTGAGTGGAATCATTAACATATCAGATACATCTCTTCTTCTCACTGTGTATTTTATAACCTAGGGTTTAGTTTACTTAGAAAAAACACGGTTAATAGTTTATTTTTAAGAGCTTAGGTTTGCCCAAGAGTAACATTTACCTTAGATAGATAAACAACTTTTAGTCATCATCCATTAAACTCTTTAACGGAGTCTTTCACCGACTGTTGCATGCTTGTAGAAAATCTATCTAATTCACCTTTCCAGGTAGGTTCCTAGGTAGGGGTGTTCTGTTTCTGTCAGCTTAAGTACCCCAACCTAGACAGAACCCGCCTTAGATAAAAGATCTCTTATAGATAGATTTAATACAATTTTAATCTTCTATGCCAATCAATTTAATCCTATTAAACCAATTTAAAAAGATTAAACTAGGTTGCTAACCCCATTAGAACCTTTGAACCTAGGTCTATCTCAATCCAATTTTAAAACCCTTTTAAAACATGAATTCACCCTAAGTCCGCATGCAACTCTTTCTTATCGATTTTAGTTCTAATTTCTATTATAACGCTTATAACAGAAATAACCAAAACCAAACACAACGCAAAGCTAACATATACAAGGCATTCATAATGTTTATAAGTAGCCTAAGTGTCATGCTTCAGGCATTGTTCATTCATTGCTACCTTTTTATATAACATTTATACAAAACAGCAACGAACCAAGCAAAACTTGCTTCCATTCACCCTTTCATCATGCTATATTATAACTCTTAAAATACATGATGCATGAATAATTGACAACCTAAGGTACATGATCGTGTACCAAACTTCACTGCAATCATCTACATGAAAGAGTAAACGCTTTACTCAATCGTTTACCTACGCTTCCAGAGCTAAACGATCATGTACTTTTTACTATGCGATGAAGCATGAGGTACATCGTGCAGCGCACAATGCACAACGCAATCTCTAAACGATCATCTAAACGACAACGATGCGGTGAAGCACAATCATCTAAACAATCACTGAGCGAGCGCCTTCATATCATATAAAAGACTATTCAGTTTGGACAACGGGTTGATCCATTGTTGTAGATGAGAGAGTGGACCACTTGCATGATCTTGTAGTCAGTAACTATGTGATGAGCATGTTAACTACACGATCGTTTAGCACGCGTCTTTTTCTAAACGATGAGCATCATATGCTTCCACTACGATCGTCTACCTCCAGCGCCTCCGCAATCGGGCAACCAACGCTACGCGATAAAGTAAACGATTTACCCATTCGTTTAGCATTAGCTAAATGATCGTTTAGTAAATATTACATGATCGCATAGAAAAATCTACGCGATCGTTTAGTTAAATCCCAACGATAATTTACCTGAGGCTACACGAAACGACCAACGCTTGGTCTTCTTCTTCACTAAGAACCACATTTGCATGCTTCAAAACTTCATCATGAACGATGCAACTAACTCAAACACTTTGAATTGCAGACTCGATAGCATGTTAATTATGCCAAACACAGGGGCTCTTACAAATTAACACTTTGTAATTTACAAAAAGCTTTAAACAGAGGCAATTAAACCCGTAAATATTCATCAACGCTATCCACAAACACATTTAATATTTAAACACAAATGTAGAAAACCCACCACAAAAGAAGTTCAAAACAGAAGTGAAATTTGGAATATCAGAACAACTTGGCTCTGTTTTGCCAGTTTGCAATGTAAACAATGAAATGAACAAATTTAGTGAAGATAAGTCTTCAAAGGTATGTGTAATTCTTCCCTTGATCATAGTAAAGCATGCTGTAATTTCATTTTGTGCATAGCCTGTATATTTTCGTTTGTAAACTCTGTATAAACATATTGTTATTAATAAAATAAGTATTATTTTATAAGCATATACTCAATCCAATAAACTAAGATCCGAGGTTATTTTATGTAAATTTAAACAAGTATGTAGAGACATACAAGTGGATCTTATTTAAATAATAACCTAAATGGTCTGTAGTAGATGGATAAGGTTGGGTACTTTATCCTGGTGACACTACAAATACGACCCACTTTTTAGGTGTTACAAATGTTGTAAAGTGCTAAAAATGATTTGATTTTGATCATTCATGTGGAGACATACGAACGGAGGTATCCTATACAAAGAGTTTGTATAAGACCGGACCATAAAATGATTAGTCTCTTTATATAACACCATTGATAATAGAGGCTTACATTTCACTAGGATGGCCATAGGTGACATGAACTGAATTCTGAGTGAGTTATGAACTCCTGCTCACGAAGGCGGTCCTTTGATTTGTATGTAGCCAGATTGCCAACTCAAAAAGCCTACCATTTTGGGGATTCGTCTGATTGGGGAGCTGGGAACTCAACTTCATAAGACGGAATTCACTCCTTCCCGATGCAGAGGTTAAGTAGATAAATTACTCTCTTAAGGGCTGATTTGGGATTTTGAACATAGTGGTCTCACCCTCTCTTGGTCAGAGAGGATTCAGTCATAGTGGGACTATGACTTATTATTCATTAGAGGAATCAATGGTACTTAAGGAGTTAGATGTAACTACATGGGCAAAATGATAATTTGGCTCAGCTGTAGTTACGAGTAATTTGTGAAGGTTCATCGCATTGTTGATTGGTTATATCCAATTGACACAAAAATATATCTGTAGTACGAAGAGTGCAACTATCGGTCTTTAGTAGAGTGCTCGATAGTTAACGGATGGTGGATAATGTAATTAAAGAGTTTAATTAATTATTCACGTACTGTTGGAGCTTCAAGCTACAGGTCCATAAGGTCCCCTTGGTAGCTTAAAAGGATTACGTTGAGAATCAATTTTTGGGTTAATTTGAATTTTTCAAATTAATAAGAGCGAATTTAATTATATATGACATAATTAAATTAATTAAATTATATATGATATAACTGATATAATATATTTGATACATTAATTGGAGGAATAAATATTTGAATGAGATTCAAATAGTTGTTAATTTAATATAAATATGTGATGTGATGCAATATAATTTAATTTAATTATAGTTGATTTATATTAAATGCCATAAAATAGAAAAAAAAATAACTATAGTTTATATTGTATGTGATGCAATATTAAAACTATAAGTTATAAATATAGTATGATAAGTTAGTTACCATATTTATTTATATTATTTATTATTTTGAATAATAATCTTTTTTTCTCAAAAACTACTTTAGTGGGTGGTTATGCAATTTTTATGGCAATTGGAATAAAATGAAAAAGAGTTTTTCATTTTGCTAAGGCAGCGAATAAGACAAAAAGATCCCAAAGACAGACTGTACGATAGTCTACACAACAAATTCAAAGCATATACGATAAGCTCTTTGTCTATGGGATAATAGGAGGTTATGCGATAGCCTAAACGATTGAAGCAGTTCCTATGCGATAGTGCTTCTTCGATCATCTTCCTCCTCCAAACTCACAAACATCCTCTTAATCAAAATAGTCAAAGTCCACCACTCCTAGGTTCTCATCCTGAGCATACTGAGGAATCCGAATGGTAGTGCCTCTGTTGGATCGAGGATCGACTTGCTACTTGCTGCTTTTCGAGAGGAGTGTTCGTGACTTGTTCCAAGCGTTCGTGAACAAGTTGGATCGAGGGATAACTTGAAAAACAGTTATTCAAAGGTATAATCTCTCAACATTTATTTTTTTTTATTTCAAAAGCATGTTGTAATTTACTTGGATATCATGATCTGTTTGTATGATTCTAAATGTATGCACTCAATCACAGTGGAATTTGGATGATCTGTTTCCGCTCAAGGAACTTCTCATGTTGAGTTTCCCTTCAATTGGTATCAGAGTCAGGTTGTGTTCTGATTTCCAAATTCCATTGCTGTATTGAATTTCGTTTACAGTTTTGGTGGGTTTTAACTTTCTACAATGCGTTTAAGAATTAACTACTTGTGGATGTTGTTGATGGATGTTATGGGATAGTTGTCTCTATTTATTGCTTTCTTTTACTTTTACAAAAGTTAATTGTAAGGGCACTTGTGTTTTTGGGCATTATTCTTACAATCGAGTCTGTATTCATTTGTGTTTTTTTTTAGGTGTTCGTGATGAAGCTTCAGACGCAAAGAGTTACAGTTCGCTTCAATAGAGAAGACAAAATGATGATCGCATTGTGTAGCTCAAGCTAGATGATCGTTTAGATTTGGCTATGCATTCGTGTAGAATTATTCTACTCGATCGTGTAGCATTTTCTAAACGATCGCATAGATAATGCTATGCAATCATGTAAAGAGTTTACTCGGTCGTGTTGCATTGACTACATGATCGTGTAGGCACTCGAGAGATAAACGATCGCAAGATGTTTAATACTCGACGCAAGGCATGCGCGAGTGTAGGCTATCATGCTCATCACATAGTCAGTAGCTACACGATCGCATGGTATACGATACTCGACGCTTGCTAAAAGATCGTGTAGGCTATCATGCTCATCGCATAGTCATAACTATACAATCGCATGGCATGCGTTATTTGAAGTGCGCTGCATAATCGCATGGACTTTCATGCTCATCCCATAGTCTTAAGCCACACAATCATTGCTACACGATCGTTTATGTAACACCCCAAATATTTTTTATATTTTTTGTATAATTTCAATATTTCCTTTTTTATTGAGGGCATTTTTTTGGAATTTTGGAAGTCAAGTGTAGTTGCAGAATTTAATTGTTGGCGTGAAATTATTCAATTTGGAAATTAATGGCAAGAATTTATTTCTTTTTTAGAAGGAAATGAATTTAATAGTATAAAGTGGAATAAGGAAAGGAAAAAATATAATTATACTTATTTCCTTTTTAGTTATTCTTATTATTATTATTATTATTTATTTTTATATAAAAATCAAATTCCCTTTCTTACTCACGCATCCCCCCTAAATTTCATTTTCCTTCACCGAAGCCTACCTCCAGCATCTCTTACCGCCGACCTCGACCAGCATCTCCTCGCTGATGACCATTCGCGCCGCCAGATCTGGTTCCGATTTCCCACGCCGAGCCGCCCGCATTCGTGTGCCACCAGATCTGCTCACGCTAAGCCACGTCGTCGAATCTGAAGTCGTGCCGTTGACACCCAGCCGCCCAGGTCCCCGCCACCTAGTCATACACACTCCCAGCCAGCCGTGCCCTCCACTCGCCGTTAGCTCGACCTTGTCATCGGACCAGCTTCCACCGCAAATCTGCTTCGCCACTTGGTTCTGATCGAATCTTGGTTGGAATAAGATTTTTGTGTAAGTTTTTGGGTGTCATTGTTGTTCTTGGTTGTTTTCTGGATCACTTGTTGTGTCTTGGGTTTATAATAGTGTTCCTCCTTACATTTAAGGTTAATTGGGAGTTTTGGAGGAGAATTTGTGCACTGTCCAGAGGGTGTTGAAGTTTATTCTTCGTGGCGATTTGGTAAGTTCCAAGGCTTGGTAACCCCATTATGGTTTGGTTTGGGGATTGTTAGATTAAATTTTATATGTTTGGTTTCGGGTTAAAATTGTTAATATCTCTTGGGTTTGGATTTTAGATTCAAGACTTGAGACGTTTAGGGTGTTGAATCTAAAATCCAAACCCAGGAGATATTAACAATTTTAACCCGAAACCAAACATATAAAATTTAAATCTAACAATCCCCAAACCAAACCACAAAGAGGGTTACCAAGCCTTTGAACTTACCAAATCGCCACAAAGAAGGAACTTCAATACCCACTGGACAGCACATAAATTCTCCTCCAAAACCCCCCAATTAACCTTTAAATGTAAGAAGGAACACTATTATAAACCTAAGACATAACAAGTGATCCAGAAAACAACCAAGAACAACAATACCACCCAAAAACTTACGCAAAAATCTTATTCCAACCAGGATTCAATCAGAACCAAGTGGCGAAGAAGATTTGCGGTGGAAGCTGGTTCGACGACAAGGTCGGTTAATGGGGAGTGGAGAGCACGGCTGGCTGGGAGTGCGTATGACTAGGCGGTGTGGACTTGAGCAACTGGGTGTCGACGGTGCGGCTTCAGATTCGATGACGTGGCTTGGCGTAAGCAGATCTGGCGGCACACGAGCGCGAGCGGCTCGACGTGGGAGACCGGAACCAGATCTGGGCAGCGCGAACGATCAGTGGCGAGCGGCTAGAATCGGATCTGGGCGGCGCGGACCTAGGCAACTGGGTGTCGACGGTGCGGCTTCAAATTCGATGACGTGGCTTGGCGTAAGCAGATCTGGCGGCACACGAGCGCGAGCGGCTCGGCGTGGGAGACCGAAACTAGATCTGGGCAGCGCGAACGGTCAGTGGCGAGCAGCTAGAATCGGATCTGGGCGGCGCTAACGGTCAGTGGAAGGAGATGTTGGTCGAGGTCGGCGGCGGAAGATGCTGGGTTTGAGTCGATGGCGGCTGGAGGTAGGCTTCGAGGACGAAAAAAGAAATTGGGGGGGGGGGGGGGGGGGGCGCCGGATGCGTGAGGAAGAAAGGAAATTTGATTTTTATTAAAATAATAATAATAACTAAAAAGGAAATAAGTATAATTATAATTTGATCCTTTACTTATTCCACTTTATACTATTAAATTCCTTTCTTTCTCAAAAAGAAATTAATTCCTGCCATTAATTTCCAAATTGAATAATTTCACGCCAACAATTAAATTCCGTAACTACACTTGACTTCCAAAATTCCAAAAAAATGCCCTCAATAAAAAAGGAAATATTGAAATTACACAAAAAAATATAAAAAATATTTGGGGTGTTACATTCTTCCCTCTTCAAAGAACTTTCATCCTCAAAAGTTCAATCCTGAAAAACGTTTCGGGTACTAGGCCTTTATCTCGTCCTCCCACTCCCAAGTAGCCTCCTTGAACTGGTGATTCTACCACAGGACCTTCACAAATGCAATTTCCTGGGGGCGCAATGTCTTTACCTCTCTGGCGAAAATCTCTATAGGCTTCTCCTCGTAGCTCAAGTTCTCATTCAACTCTAAGGGCTCGTAGTCAACTACATGGGATGGGTCTGTCACATACTTTGTAACGACCCGACCCCCTAGGACTTAAGTTAGGCCATTGAAATACATGCATGCATGGAACTTAAAACGACACTATTTTATGATGAAATAAATGCTAAATAAATAAAGTCAAATAAAATATTTTCATTAAAACTAAATAAAAGTCAAACAACAGGGTACCCATAAATCATAATTAGAAATTTAATGAGTCTAGAAAACTGTAAAAGTTTGGAAACGAATGCTAATCAGTAAGTTTCAAACATGAAGACTGGAAGTGGAAAAACATTAAAGAAATCTAAACATCCTGAGCGGAAGCATAAAACTGGTCCCAGTGGCTCGATCATGGATTCCGCTTGTCACTTGCCAGTGCGTCCCTACTCTTATCTGAAACAAAAACATGAGAAAGGGTGAGTATAAAATACTCAGTAAATAACCCCACTACTAGGGTCAGGCTAGGCATCTATGTCCTCTAGATGCCTACCTCTAGTAGAACATATAAACTGCTCTAGTCCTCATGGGACTCATACATGCATAAAAAACTTATTTCTATCCTATTGTAGTTAAGTATGTCCACTACCTCTAGTAAGTCCCGTAGGACCTACAACCTCTGGTGAATCCCGAAGGAAAACAATCTCTTACATATGCATGGTTATGAATACACCTCTTTCGTATACATATAACCCACTTATTGTGTACCTATTTCGTACGCATGGTTACGTATACACCTCTTTCGTATACACATAGCCCACTGAATATGTACCTCTTTCGTACATCTAGTTATATATACACCTCTTTCATATACACATAACCCACTGGGTATGTACCTCTTTCTACACCCCAGTACCCTCTGGGTATGTATCACTTTCATACACACCAATCCTAGTACATCTCTTTCATGTACTAGCGCCTTTGGACGTGCATCACTTTCATGCAATCACATAGTCTGGAAAGGAAAAGAAATTGCATCTAACTTCATATTACATATAACATTCACCTAATCATGAATCCTCTAAAATCTCTTGATCAAGGTCAGGCTAGTTAACCTCAACATATGTAATTAATCTAGTATTAATGGATCCACTCTAGTACATCACTTTCACGCACTAACTCATGTAACAATCAAACATTTGAAATTTCATAATACATCATATAACTTACGCACTTTCATAATAAATCACATCAATTAGCACATCAGCAAAAAACTGGTCCCAGTTGCTCGATCACAGATTCCGCTTGTCACTCGCCAGTGCGTCCCTACTCTTACCTGAAACAAAAACATGAGAAAGGGTGAGTATAAAATACTCAGTAAGTAACCCCACTACTGGGGTCAGGCTAGACATCTATGTCCTCTAGATGCCTACCTCTAGTGAAACATATAAACTGCTCTAGTCCTCATGGGACTCATAAATGCATGAAAAACTTATTTCTATCCTACTGTAGTTAAGTATGTCCACTACCTCTAGTAAGTCCCGTAGGACCCGCAACCTCTGGTAAATCCCGAAGGAAACACAATCTCTTACATTCGCATGGTTATGCATACACCTCTTTCGTATACACATAACCCACTTAATGTGTACCTCTTTTGTACACATGGCTACGTATACACCTCTTTCGTATACACATAACCCACTGAATATGTACCTTTTTTGTACATCTAGTTATGTATACACTTCTTTCGTATACACATAACCCACTGAGTATATACCTCTTTCGTACACCCCAGCACCCTAGTACATCTCTTTCATGTACTAGCGCCTTTGGACGTGCATCATTTTCATGCAGTCACATAGTCTAAAAAGGAAAAGAAATTGCATCTAACTTCATATTACATATAATATTCACCTAATCATGTATCCTCTAAAATCTCCTAATCAAGGTTAGGCTAGTTAACCTCAACATACGTAATTAATCTATTATTAATAGATCCACTCTAGTACATCACTTTCACGCACTAACTCATGTAACAATTTCAGACTTATTTACTATCCTTTATGATTTCTGGGTACCCTACTATTGTTTTAATATTTGAATTTAATGAAAGTATTTTGAACTTATCTCATTTAATTAGCATTTATTTCGCCATAACAGAGTGTCATTTTAAGTTCCATGCATGCATGTATTTAGTAACGGCCTAACTTAAGTCCTAGGGGGTCGAGTCATAACAATTTACACTCGACATTGTTACTTGACGATCAAAGGATTTATTACACGATCAAGTGACGAGGCTTCAAGGCGGGCGGTTCAAGACCCGGTTCACTTGTTCAGACCGGTTGACTCCAACTTTTGTAATAGTTAACTTTTTTTCGATTTTGAGACAAATTATCCTGTTCCATCAACTTTAATTAAATATGCATGTGATTTATGTTTATATTATATGGCATAATGTTTTTCATATAGTTTTAAAACCCATCATACTAGTATGCATGATTTAAATTACATAAAGCATGTTCATGCATCATATAATATAAGAGTTATAATATATGCATGTATTAAAGCATATTCATGCATCATCTATATTATAAAAGTTATAATATAAGGTTGTATGTCAGCATTGAATGTATACTTAGTTCATTACTTGTTATATAAAAGTTATATATATTAGTAATGAATGAACATTGCATGAAGCATGACACTTAGGTTTATTTATAAAAGTTATAAATACCTTATGTATGCCTAGCTAGCAATGTGAATGGTTTTAATTGTTTCATTCTTTATAAGAGTTATAATTAATGAAACTAGAATTAAAATCAATAACCAAGAGTTTCATGCAAACTTAGGTAAAATCATTTTTTAAAACAGTTTTAAAATATGGTTGAGATAGACCTAAGCTCACAAATTTCTAATGAGATTAGAAATTAGATCAATCTTTTAAATCGGTTTAATAGGATTAAATTGATTCCAATAAAAGATTAAATTTGTAACAAATCTATCTATAAGGGACCTTTTGTCTAAGGCGGGTTCTGGCTAGCCTGGGGTATTTAAGCTGACGGAAATGGAACATCTCTACCTAGGAACTTACCTGAAAAAGTGAATTAGATAGATTTGCTACAAGCATGTAATTGTTGATTAATATTTGTTAAAGTGTTTAATGAATATTAATAAAAAAAATTTAACTTTCTAAGGTAAGTGTTACTTTTGGGCAAACTTAAACAATCACTTTGTAAAAATAATTATATGCATTTTTCTGAGTAAATTAAACCCTACGTTGTTAAAATACTCAGTGGGAGGAAAAGATATATATGATATGTCATTTTTCCACTCATGTTTCTCCCTTAATATTCACACGGTGAGATTCATGCTTGGCCTCGTGGCACCCTAGGAGCGTCCCCCTTCGAATGGTGTTTGCATGGTTCAATATCAAGGTGAATAGAGAGAGTATTTATAGTAAGTGGGAGAAGGATGATTGTCAACATGTGCTGCAGTCTCTTTCATTGGTTTGCACCGTGAGACCTTCTTGCACGAACTCGAGACGCCCTGGGAGTGTCCCCCTTCGGATGGTTTGTGCAATTGGTCAATATCAAGGCAAACTCCAGAAATGGATAGGGTCGCTTTAGTTTTTGCCCCAATCGGTTTTTCCCTTCGGTTGGCTAATTGGGGCGAAACTCTAGAATCTAAAATAAAGGGTCACACTTACGAAAAATTGTTAAGCAAGTTAATTATTTCTTGACATAATCAATGATAGCTGATCGTTATAGGATTAAGAGTTGTTCTGGTGTAATGATTGGTTGAGAGTGTCTCAATTCAGTGAAGGGAGAAATTGACTACCTTTTGGTGGCTTTTGTCCTAAATCACTAAAGTGTCATTGTAAAACTAGATGTAATATAGGGTTCATTTAGATTTTGCTAAACCTTATTGGATTTGTTTTAAAAGAGTTATGCTAAAATCTAATATAGATCAATACGTTTGTTTTTTCAACTAAATGTCAAACATTGATTTTCCATTAGATGCCTTTTCTACTTTGATCGGTTTTAATTACATGACGTGGAAAGAAACTATTAAAACATTTTTCATGCTAAACGACCTCGAAATTGTCATGTTTTAGGATTTTCCTCAAGTGCCAAACCCCGATGCACTGCGAAATGTTCATAATGTATATGAGGTGTGGATGAAGGCTAATTCAAGGCCCAACTTCACATTTTAGCAAGCATACCTGATGTATTGGCCAAAAGGTTTGAGAACATGGTCATTGCACATGAGATCATGGAATCATTGCAAGAATTGTTTGAACATAAGTGCTCATTATTCAAGCAAAATGGGATTGATGACAATGAAACCAGTGGTGTCAGTTCCCAAGATAATCTTCAGTCCATATTGAATATCAAGGGACTAACTGAGAAAGTAATTGTTGTTGACTCTGATGAAGTTCATCAATGAGGATTGTCCTCTAAAATGAAACTTGGAGTTTATAATATAGGTTCTGATACTGATCCCACTACTCTCCAGAAAAGGAAGAACTCCAAAGATGATAAATGTGATTTATTTGTCTTGGAGACGTGTTTAGTAGAGAATGATGATTCTGCCTGGATAATTGATTCAGGGGCTACTAACCACTTGTGTTCTTCCCATCAAGGATTTAGTTCCTGAAAATAGTTGGAAGCTGAAGGGTTGACTCTTAGAGTCGGTACCGGTGAGGCTGTTTCAACTATTGTTGTAGGTAGGCTTAAGTTATTATTGGACAAGAAACGGTATCTATTATTGGATAACGTTTATGTAGTTCCTCATATCAAGAGGAACTTAATTTTAGTTTATTGTCAGATTGAACAAAATTATTCCATTTCCTTCTCTAAGAATAAAGTGTTTATTTTTAAGAATTGAATGGAGATAGGTTTTGGTTCAATAGAAAATAACTTGTATATACTAAGGCTGTTAGTCATAAAAGTCATGCTCAATACTGAAATGTTCAAAACAGCAACAACTGTAAAAAGACCAAGAGTTTCTCTTAAAGAAAATGCCCATCTTTGACATCTAAGGTTAGGTCATATCAATCTCAATAGGATTAAGAAGTTGGTGAAAAGTGGACTTCTAAATGATTTAGAAGAAAACTCTTTGCCAGTATGTGAATCATGCCCTGAAGGCAAAATGATCAAACAGCCTTTTACTGGAAAATGTTATTGAGCCAAGGAAACCATGGAGCTTATACATTCAGACCTCTGTGGTCCAATGAATGTAAGAGTATGAATATTTCATCTCTTTTATAGATGATTATTCTAGATTTGGGTATCTATACCTAATGCAATATAAGTCTGAAGTTCTTCAAAAGTTAAAGGAGTATAAGACTGAAGTTGAAAACATGTTAGGTAAAAAGATAAAAACACTACGATCTGATCGTGGTGGAGAGTATATGAACTTAGGATTCCAGAACTATATGATAGAACATGGAATCACATCTCAACTCTCAGCCCCAGGTACACCTCAGCAGAATGGTATATTAGAAAGGAGAAACATAACTTTGTTGGACATGGTTCGGTCTATGATGAGTTATGCTCATCTTCCAGACTCGTTTTGGGGATATGTAGTACAGACTGCAGTTTAATTTTGCACAATGTTCCCTCAAAAAGTGATTCTGAAATACCTTTTGAGTTATGGAGAGGTCATAAAGGTAGTTTATGCCACTTTAGGATTTGGGAATATTCAGCCCACGTGCTTATGGTAAACCCCAAAAAGTTGGAACCTCATTCGAAAGTATGCCTATTTGTAGGCTACCTCAAAGAAACGAGAGGTGGATAATTCTCTAATCCAAGTAAGAATAAAGTGTTTGTATCGACAAATGCTACCTTCTTGGAAGAAGACCACATAAGGGATCATAAGTCACAAAGTACACTTGTTTTAAATGAGATTTCTAAAGAGACTGCAGATACTTCAACAAAAGTTGTTGAACAGACTGACAGATCAATAAAAGTTGTTGATGTCAGTTCATCTAGTCAACCATCTCAAGAGTTAAGATTGCCTCGACATAGTGGGAGGGTTGTGAATCCACCTATACACTACATGGGTTTAACAGAAGCCCAAAACATCATATCTGATGATGGAGTTAAGGATCCATTGTCTCACAAGCAAGCAATGAAAGATGTTGACAAAGATGAATGGATTAAAGCCATGAATTTAGAAATTGAGTCTATGTACTTCAATTCTGTCTGGGAGCTTGTAGATCAACCTGATAGGGTAAAACCTATAGGTTGTAAATGGATCTATAAGAGGAAAAGAGGTGTAGATTGAAAGGTACAAACCTTTAAGGCTAGACTTGTGGTAAAGGGTCATACCCAGGTTGAGGGAGTGGACTATGAAGATACTTTCTCACTTGTTGTCATGTTAAAATCTATCAGGATTCTCATGTCCACAGCCACATATTATGACTATGAGATATGACAAATGGGTGTCAAGACTTCCTTTTTCAATGGTAATCTTGAGGAGACCATCTACATGGTTCAACCAGAAGGATTCATTGAATAAGATCAAGAGCAAAAGGTTTGCAAGCTTAATCGGTCCATTTATCGACTGAAACAAGCATTTAGATCTTGGAATATAAGATTTGATACTACGATCAAATCTTATGGCTTTGATCAGAATGTTAATGAGCCTTGTGTTTGATAGAAAATCATTAACAGCTCAGAGCTTTCCTCATGCTGTATGTGGATGATATCCTACTCATTGGGAATGATGTAGGTTTTCTGACTGGCGTTAAGAAATGGCTAGCTGCCCAAATCCAAATGAAAGATTTGGGAGAGATGCAGTTTGTTTTAGGAATCCAGATCATAAGGGATCGAAAGAACAAAAGGTTGGCCTTGTCTCAGGCACCATATATTGACAAGATGCTTGTTAGATATTCGATGCACAATTCCAAGAAGGGTTTATTACCTTTCAGACAAGGAATTATTTTGTCTAAAGAACAGTGTCCTAAGACTCCTCAAGAGGATAAGGAAATGAGACGGATTCCCTATGCATCGGTGATAGCTTGTAGAAATACAAGCTATTGTAGCCTTTTACTTAGAATTATGAGAGTTGATGAGCAAAATATGCATTGACAATACGAAGAATTCATGTGGAAAAGTGAGCTTGCGTCAATTACCACTAAAAATTCCCATTAACCCTATATCATGCGTTATTCTGCATCAAAATGTCTGTTTTTTTAGCCATTGCAGGAATTGATAGCATGTGTTGATCCCAGACCACCACAAAGTTGATCGCATGCATTGAACTTCATGAAGACTAGTTCATTGCATGGAATGTTGCATCTAGAATGATAACCATGATAGAAGGTCAATCGCACGGTGGGTGGAATGCATTGATACTTCAGAAGAAACGATCATGAACGCATACCTAGGGAGTATAAAAAAGATAAGATGATGTTGACATTCCACATACCGCGTCAGAAATGATAGTCATTCAGAGTGGGATTACCAATGATGTCAAACGTTTGAGCTCTATAAATAGAGCCTTTGGAGCCTAAATTCAAACCATCTGAGTTTCTGCCTTAGGCAGATTCTTGTGATCATAGATGAGAGCATGAGCAAGACATTCTTTGAGAGTTCTTCACTCCCACAGCCCTTTTCGAGTGACGATCAGAGCTTCGTTGGAGATAGAGCTCGAAAGAGACTTCTCCACCACCCATCCATGGCACCACCTGGAAGCAAGAGATTGCCTACATCTAGCCCTCCACCTCTCCTCTTATCTCTGTATTATATTATATTTTGGCTTAAGACATTAATACATTTTGTAATCAATGCATCTCTTTAGTTCCTTCAACACCATCTTCATCATCATCTTTTTCTTTATCATCGTTTACGTTCATTATTTAGTTAAGTGTTGATTTCAAGAGTTATTGCATACTCAATCATGTGGTATAGAGGTATGACGCATGTAGTAAACCACCGAGAGGTATTCGTTGCGCGAGTATAGCGAGCCAATCCTCTTTGCTTAGTGCAAGGCTATCACAATGCTTGTCTATGAGCTGAGTAGCTATAGCTAACTGTTCGAGAAGGTAACTCATTAAGCAAAGTAAGTAATGTTCCTAGAGATAGGAATAATCTTATGTTCAATGCAACCATGCGTTATAGAGATATAAGCGTGTGGCTGACCACCGAGAGGTGTGCGATGCATTAGTATGGTGAGCTAGATTACTCTTGTGACCAAGCATAATGATGCGGTGAATTTATTCCCTCTACAATTCTATTTCTCCATGCACCTTATTATGCGTTAACAGTTGTCGCATCTCTGCCAATTCTCATAGTCAAACCTCCATTGCTCAATTTATCTAGTTAGGAGTAGAAGTAGCACATAATCCATTAGCTTCTTTCTTTTTATTTTTATTCATCGCCTCAAACGCATTACTTCGCAAACATCATTTAGTTACAAGTACCTGTGTTCGACCTTGGATCATCCCAAGAAGCTTACGTTCTCGTTATACTTGGCGAAACAACAAGAAAACTTGTGACAGGAACCCATGGTCATTGCATACACGATTTGAAGGATCTCATAACGCAAAGTTCCATGAGCGCATTTGGATCGCTTCGATCTCACAGTGACTGAAATACAAACAATATACATTTAACACATACAGTTATGCAAATAAACTCTCATTAATGGCATGCTCAGAACAAGATAAATAACAAAGAGATAGAGTTTCATACAAATTGAAGACTATCTTCAAACTTCAGAACCCAACGTAGCGGAACCCTCCAACAAATCTACCAACGCCCGGCGGGAACATCGACTGCAGCAGCACGATCAACGCGAACACGAACGCCATAACAGGGACGACACCACCACTAATGAGCCCTGGGTATTCTCGGAGTGAAAACCCAAAGAGTGGGCTTTGGTGAATTTGGTAGATGAAGGGGGACACACAAATCGTGTAGGCGATAAGTAAGTGGGAGAGCAAATGATGCTATCGCATAGCAGAAGTGCTTATTGTCTAGAGGAACTACACGATTGTGTAGGATTTATTGAACGATCATTTAGGAAAAGGTGTACGATCGTTTAGTTAAATCGGCATACTATACGATCATATAGAGAAGCTATGCGATCGTGTAAGCAAGAGTGTGCAATTGTTTAGTGCGAGGTGGACGGTCGTTTAGGTGGAGAAGCGACTATCGTATAGGCTCTCAAGCGATCATTTTCTTTCACCAACGCGCGCTTCACAATTCTTTTGGGCGATCTGACGGACTATCTATTGCACGATTCAAAATGAAAACTTTTTCATTTTAACTCATCGGTTACCATAACCGATGCTAGTCACTAACCCACGTCCAAACCTGATATTATAATTAATTATTATATAATTAATAAATATAATCATATTATATTTATATCCTATAGTTTGATATCATATATCTATTATAGTATTTTCTCCTCTACTTGATATAAATCATATTTATATCTTATTTCCTTCAAAATAATGTATCTTATACATTTGCCAATTATATCATATATAATTAACTAGTCCAATTATATCATATATAATCGAACTTTCTCTTGTCAATTTGAACATTTCAAATTAACCTAAATACTGGTTCTCGACTTTATCCAAGCTACCCAGGGGACCTAATGGACCTGTGGCTCGAAGCTCCAACGGTACGTGAATAGCTGACTAAACTCTTTAGCCACGAGATCCACCATCCGTTAACTATCAGGCATTCCACTAAAGACCAACAGCTGAATTCTTCTTACCACAGATATATTTTTGTGTCCATTGGATATAACTAATCATGAGTACGATGACCCTTCACAGATGCTCATAAGTACAACTGGGCCAAATTACCGTTATGCCTCTATAGTTACATCTCACTCCTTAAGTACCACTGATTCCTCTAATGAACAATACAACATAATCCACCTATGTGTGAACACCTCTTGGGCCAAGAGAAGGTGTGTGGCGCCACATCGTTCAAGCCCCAAAATCAATCCTTAAGGGAGTCATCTATCTACTTACCCCTGCCTCAGGGAAGGAGTGAATTCCATCTTGTGCAGCTGAGTTCCCAGCTTCCAAATAAGACAAATCCCTAAAATGATAGGTTTGAATTGGCGACCTGGCCACTGGTACCCATACAAATCAAAGGACCGCCCTCAATGGCAAGAGTTCCCAACTCAATCAAGATTGAGGTCATGTTACCTATGGTCATCCTAGTGAAGTGAAGTCTCTGTCCTGAACAGTGTTATATAACGAGACGTTAACACTTCGTGGTCAGGTCTTATACAAACTCTTTGTATAGGACGCCCCCGCTCGCATGTCCCCAACAGGAATGATTAGGATCAAACTATCTGTGACAAGTCACAATACTTGTGACCATTCCACAAAGCGGGCCTCATCCGTAGCGTTACCAGGATAAGGTTTCCCACCTTTATCCATATACTTCAGACCATTTTTTGTTATCACTCAAGATATGATCCACTTGTATGTCACCACATACATGCTTGAGTCACATACAGATAACTAGGGATTTTATGTTTATTGGTTTGTGGTAAAACAAATAAAACAAGTAAATGAGCAAAATACAAGATGTGAAGTAAATATCATATATTAACAACACAAGCGTTCGTACATACTGTTTACAAACTAAGACTTTAGGGCATCAACCCCAACACGATTAACGCATATTCCTCAACTCAACGCATGACCATCAGCACATAAAAATCAACACATATCAAAAAAGTGCATTTTCCTTTCACCAATTGGCTATTGATAGCCTTATGTGTGCAATGTTATGTACTAGACCTCACATTTGCTATGCAATAGGGATGGTCAGTCGATATCAGTCCAATCCAGGATTAGATCACTGGACAGCGGTCAAAATAATCTTCAAGTATCTTTGAAGAATGGGAGACTATATGCTCGTGTATCTATAAGGATTTTATCCTTACAGGATACATAGACCTTAACTTTCAGACTAATAAGGATTCTCGAAAATCCACATCAGGGTTAGTGTTCACTCTGAATGGAGGAGCTATAGTATGGCAAAGCATCAAGCAAGGGTGCATCGCGGACGACATTATGGAAGTCGAATACATAGCTGCTAAAGAGGTTGTTTGGCTTAAGAAATTCCTTACTGATTTGGAAGTTGTTCCAAATACATCTTTGCCCATCACACTTTATTATGATAATAGTGGTGCTGTGGAAAATTCTAAGGAACCTAGGAGTCACCGAAGAGGCAAGCACATAGAACGGAAATATCATTTGATCCAGAGATTATGCATCGCGATGATGTGATTGTCAAAAAGATCGCGTTTGAGCACAACGTTGCTGATCTGTTTACAAAGGCTCTCATGGCTAAAGTGTTCGAGGATTATCTAAAAAGTCTGGGTCTACGGGATATACGAAAAATTGTCTAGGACAAGTAGGAGGTGTTATTGGGGTATAGTGTATGCCCTAGTTATTATATTTTGTACTGTATGTTACTGGGGTATAGTGTATGCCCTAGTTTTTTGTATTTTGTACTATATTTGTATTGTACATTAGCCTCACTAGGCTTTAGAACAAGTGGGAGATTGTTGAGAATGGTGTCCTAAATCTCTTTGTAATCTCGTAGTTTGTAAACTCTATATAAATATATTGTTATTAATAAAATAAGTGTTATTTTATAAGCATATACTCAATCCAATAAACTAAGATCCGAGTTTATTTTATGTAAATTTAAACAAGTATGTAGAGACATATAGGTGGATCTTATTTAAATAATAACCTAAATGGTCTGTAGTAGATGGATAAGGTTGGGTACCTTATCCTGGTGACACTACAAATACGACCCGCTTTTTAGGTGTTACAAATGTTGTAAAGTGCTACAAATGATATGATCTTGATCATTCATGTGGAGACATGTGAACGGAGGTATCCTATACAAAGAGTTTGTATAAGACCGGACCATGAAATGATTAGTCTCTTTATATAACACCGTTGATAATAAAGGCTTACATTTCACTAGGATGGCATAGGTGACATGAACTGAATTCTGAGTGAGTTGTGAACTCCTGCTCATGAAGGTGGTCCTTTGATTTGTATGTGGCCAAATTGCCAACTCAAAAAGCCTACATTTTAGGGGTCCGTCTGATTGGGGAGCTGGGAACTCAGCTTTACAAGACGAAATTCACTCCTTCCCGATGCAAGGGTAAGTAGATAAATTACTCCCTTAAGGACTGATTCTGGGTCTTGAACATAGTGACCACACCCTCTCTTGACCAGAGAGGACTCAGTCATAGTGGGACTATGACTTATTGTTCATTAGAGGAATCAGTGGTACTTAAGAAGTTAGATGTAACTACATAGGTAAAACGATAATTTGGCCCAGCTATAGTTACGAGCAATTTGTGAAGAATCATCGCATTGTTGATTGGTTATATCCAATGCACACAGAAATATATCTATAGTGCGAAGAGTGCAAATGTTGGTCTTTAGTGGAGTGCCTGATAGTTAACGGATGAGCATGCTAGCTACACGATCGTTTAGCACGCGTCTTTTTCTAAACGATGAGCATCATATGCTCCCACTACGATCGTCTACCTCCAGCGTCTCCGCGATCGACAACCAACGCTACGCGATAAAGTAAACGATTTACCCCATCGTTTAGTAAATATTACACGATCGCATAGAAAAATCTACACGATCATTTAGTTAAACCCCAACGATCATTTACCTAAGGCTACACAAAACGACCAACACTTGGTCTTCTTCTTCACTAAGAACTACATCTCCATGCTTCGAAACTTCATCACGAACGATGCAACTAACTCAAACACTTTGAATTATAGACTCGATAGCATGTTAATTTTGCCAAAAAAACACAGTGGCTCTTAAAAATTAACACTTTGTAATTTACAAAAAAAAAAAAAAAAAAAAAAAAAAAGCTTTAAACAGAGGCAATTAAACCGTAAACATTCATCAACGCTATCCATAAACACATTTAATATTTAAATGCAAATGTAGAAAACCCACCACGATTGTAAAAGAAGTTCAAAATAGAAGTGAAATTTGGAATATCAGAACAACCTAGTTCTAATATCAATTGAAAGAAATCGGACATGAGGATTTCCATGAGCAGCGGAATGATCGTTCCAAATTCCATTCGTATATGAACATGAACAATTACAATAACAAACGGAAACATACAGGCTATGCACAAAATGAAATTACAGCATGCTTTACTACGATTAAGGGAAGAATTTCACATACCTTTGAAGACTCATCTTCACTAAATTCGTTCATTTCATTGTTTACATTGCAAACTGGAAAAACAGCCTGTTTTTGTTGGGAATGGTGTCCTAAATCTCCTTGTAATCTCATAGTTTGTAAACTCTGTATAAACATATTGTTATTAATAAAATAAGTCTTATTTTATAAGCATATACTCAATCCAATAAACTAAGATCCGAGGTTATTTTATGTAAATTTAAACAAGTATGTAGAGACATACAAGTGGATCTTGCTTAAATAATAACCTAAATGGTCTGTAGTAGATGGATAAGGTTGGGTACCTTATCCTGGTGACACTACGGATACGACCCATTTTTTAGATGTTACAAATGTTATAAAGTGCTACAAATTATCTGATCCTGATCATTCATGTCGAGACATGCGAGCGGGGGTATCCTATACAAAGAGTTTGTATAAGACCAGACCATGAAATGATTAGTCTCTTTATATAACACCATTGATAATAGAGGCTTACATTTCACTAGGATGGTCATAGGTGACATAAACTGAATCCTGAGTGAGTTGTGAACTCCTGCTCATGAAGGCGGTCCTTTGATTTGTATGTGGTCAGATTGCCAACTCAAAAAGCCTACCATTTTGGAGATTCGTCTGATTGGGGAACTGAGAACTCAACTCCACAAGACGGAATTCACTCCTTCCCAATGCAGGGGTAAGTAGATAAATTACTCCCTTAAGAGCTGATTCTGAGTCTTGAGCATAGTGGCCACACCCTATCTTGGCCAGAAAGGACTCAGTCATAGTGGGACTATGACTTATTGTTTATTAGAGGAATCAGTGGTACTTAAGAAGTTAGATGTAACTACATGGGCAAAATGATAATTTGGCTCAACTGTAGTTACGAGCAATTTGTGAAGCGTCATCGCATTATTGATTGGTTATATCCAATGGACACAAAAATATATCAGTAGTGCGAAAAGTGCAACTATTGGTCTTTAGTGGAGTGCCCGATAGTTAACGGATGGTGGATAATGTAATTAAAGAGTTCAATTAATTATTCACGTACTGTTGAAGTTTCAAGCTACAGGTCCATAAGGTCCCCTTGGTAGCTCAAAAGAATTACGTTGAGAATTAATTTTTGGGTTAATTTGAATTGTTCAAATTAATAAGAGAGAATTTAATTATATATGACATAATTAAATTAATTCAATTATATATGATATAATTGATATAATGTATTTGATACATTAATTGGAGGAATAAATATTTGAATGAGATTCAAATAGTTGTTAATTTAATATAAATATGATTTATATTATTTATATTAAATGCCATAAAATAGAAAAAAAAATAACTATAGTTTATATTGTACGTAATGCAATATTAAAACTATAGGTTATAAATATAGTATGATAAGTTAGTTACCATATTTATTTATATTATTTATTATTTTGAATAATAATCTTTTTTTCTCAAAAACTACCTTAGTGGGTGGTTATACAATTTTTATGGTAATTGGAATAAAATGAAAAAGAGTTTTTCATTTTACTAAGGCAACGACTAAGACAAAAAGATCCCAAAGAGAGATTGTACGATAGTCTACACAACCAACTCAAAGCATATACAATAGGCTCTTTGTCTATGTGATAATAGAGAGGCTATGTGATAGGCTACACGATTGGAAGATTTTAGCTATGTGATCGCCTAAACGATTGAAGCATTTCATATGCGATAGTTCTTATTCGATCGTTTTCCTCCTCTAAACTCACAAACATCCTCTTAACCAAAATCATCAGAGTCTACCACTCCTGGGTTCTCATCCTGAGCATACTGAGGAATCCGAGTGGTAGTGTCCCTGTTGGATCGAGGATCGACTTGCTGTTTGCTGCTTGTTCGAGAGGAGTGTTTGTGACTTGTTCGAAGTGTTCATGAACAAGTTGGATCAAGGGATTACTTGAAGAACGGTTCTTCAAAGGTATAGTCTCTCAACCTTTGTTTTTTTATTTCAAAAGCATGTTGTAATTTACTTTGATTGCATAATCTGTATGTATGACTATAAATATATGTGTTCAATCACAAAGGAATTTGGACGATCCGCTTCCGCTCAAGGAACTCCTCATGTTGAGTTTCCCTTCAGCTCTGTCATTTCCTACTTCAGCATCTCTCTATGATAAACCATTTGGCCTTATTCATTCTGACGTTTGAGGCCCTTCTCCTGCCTCTACAATAAATGGTTGTCGGTATTTTTTTTATTCATTAATGACTACTCTTGTTTTACTTGGATATATTTTCTTAAGAATTGTTCATCTTTACCCTAAATTTACATTGAATTTGCTAGAATGATTCAAACGCAGTTTTCTCAAACCATCAAAATTCTTCGGACTGACAATGCCATGGAGTATAAGGACTCCCACCTGCTTTCCTTCCTAACTCAACAGGGCGCTCTTGTGCGACGCTTATGTCCTTATACCTCTCAACAAAATGGTCGAGTTGAAAGAAAGCATCACCATATTCTCGACTTTGTCCGTGCACAACTTCTCTCGGCATTTTTTCCTGAAAAGTTTTGGGGAGAAGCTGCACTCACAGGTGTCTATATTATCAACCGCCTTCCCTCTACTGTTCTCCACTATGTGTCTCCTTTTGAGCAATTATATGGCACTCCACGTTCTTATTCTCTTTTCAAAATTTTTTGTCGTGCCTGCTTTGTTTTACTTCATCCCTATGAACATTCCAAACTTGAACCTCGGGCTCGTCTGTGTTGCTTTCTTGGTTATGGAATTGAACACAAGGGATTCCGGTGTTGGGACCCCATATCCAATCGGTTACGTATTTCTCACCATGCCACTTCTGGAAACATCGTATGTTTTCTAGTATTTCTTCCTTTCATGCCTCCCTTTTTGGTACTCAATCATTCTTCACTAGTCCTACCACAGATCTATTTCCCTCCTGTGAATCTTCATCTGAGTCTTCCGCTCTACCCATTTCAAATCCCATTCCACCCATTCCATAGCATTCATCTTCCATCCCATCCGTCTCAGAGCTTGGTCAGTCTTCTTCGTCTGCTGCACTCCCGAACCTACCATCTGTCCCCGATGCTGATCATGATCCTGCACCTATTCGTCGGTCTGCTCAGGTAAGAGAAACTCCACAGTATCTACAGGACTATCATTGTTTTTCCATTACTATGTCCTTGGTTGAACCGCAGTTCTATCATGAGGCTTGTACTAACCCTCTTGGCAGCAAGCTATGGATGAGGAACTTCAGGCATTAGACAAGACTCACATTTTGGAGTATGTTGCTCTACCCATTCCAAATCTCCCTCCACCCATTCCGTAGCATGCATCTTCCATCCCACCCGTCTCAGAGCTCGGTCAGTCTTCTCTGTCTGCTGCACTCCCAAACCTACCATCTGACCCCGATGCTGATCATGATCCTGCACCTGTTCGTCGATCTGCTCAGGTAAGAGAAACTCCACAGTATCTACAGGACTATCATTGTTTTTCCATTACTATGTCCTTAGTTGAACCGCAGTCCTATCATGAGGCTTATCCTAACCCTCTTTGGCAGCAAGCTATGGATGAGAAAGTTCAGGCATTAGACAAGACTCACATTTGGGAGTATGTTGATCTACCGCCTGGCAAGAAACCTATTGGATGTAAGTGGATCTATAAAAGCAAGACCCGTTCTGATGGATCTGTCGAATGCTATAATGCTCGTCTGGTGGCCAAAAGGTATTCACGGGAATATGGTATTGACTATGAGGAAAAATTCGCTTCAGTTGCACAAATGACATTTGTCTGGAGTTTATTAGTCGTAGCAGATGCCAGGCAATGGCCCCTTCTTCAAATGGATGTTAAGAATGCCTTTCTCAATGGCACACTATCTGAGGAAGTGTATATGCAGCCACCACCTGGCGTACCTTCTCCACCAAACAAGATCTGTCTTCTTCACCGTGCATTATATGGGCTCAAGCAAGCTCCTCGTGCCTGGTTTGCAACCTACTCTACAGTTACTCAGCTTGGACTTTCCTCCAGCGTGCATGACTCTGCTCTGTTTACTCGGAAAACTCCTCGTGGACTTGTTCTTCTTCTGTTATATGTGGATGATATGATCATTACTGGTGGTGATCCTCAGGCTATCTCGAATCTCCGACGCTATCTAGGAGAACATTTTGAGATGAAAGATCTGAGACTGCTCAGTTACTTTCTTGGTCTTCAGGTTTCATCATGCTTTGATAGGTACTACCTATCTCAAGCGAAGTATGCATCAGATCTGTTAGCTCGTTCAGATATCACCGATTCTGTCACATCACTGATACCATTGGATTCCAATGTCCATCTAACCTCTTTTGATGGTGTTCCCCTCCAGGATCCAACACTGTATAGACAACTGGTTGCGGCCTTATATATTTAACAGTAACTCATCCAGATATAGCTTATGTGGTTCATATTGTAAGTTAGTTCATGTCCAATCCCCGCACTATCCACTTCATAGCTTGAAGGAACTCTAAAATTAGAGGACCAGTAAGCGGAAGCGGATCATTCCAAACTCCATTAAGAAATAACACATACATTTAAAGTCATACAAAAACGGATTATGCATTAAAGACTAAATTACAACATGCTTTTTAAATCAAATACAAAGGATCGAGTGAAAATATCTTTGAAGAACTCTTTCTTCACGTATTTCCCTCGATTAGTCACTAACGCATCCAAACAGCACGAATACAACGATCAACTGAAAGATCCTCGATCACCAGCGAGTAAAACTCAATCCTTAATCCTCGATCTTCGAACAAAACTTGACACAACTACAAGATTACCTTGGTATTCTCGGTGTGAGAATCCAGAAGTTGTGGGCTCTATATGAATTTGGATAGAGAGAAGAAGGAAGTAAACGATCGAGTAGATGATCGAGCATGCGATGAATAATCGTATAGAGGAAGAAGTCTATCGTATAGACTTGATACTCGATCGTGTAGAAATGAGTACTATCATATAGTAACTTGACGCTTGATCGTTTAGGCTCTGTAAAACTATCGTGTAGTAAAACTCCTTTTACTAGATAGTGAATTTTTGTGGGACGATTCGAACGTATGATTTGAAAAACAAAATTTCCTTTTTATCTCACACTTACCATAAAACTTTGCATAACCACCCACAAAAGTCGGTTATTTAGAAAAAGAAATATTAATTATCATATAATTAATATATTATAAATAAATACAATAACTAACTTATCATACTATATTTATAACTTATAGTTTTAATATTGCATCATATGTAACATATAAACCATAGTTCTTTTCCTATTTTATGGCATTTAATATAAATCATATTTATATTAATTCCTCCAATCAAATAATAATGTATCAAATACATCAAATCAATTATAATCATATATAATTGAATTAGTTTAATTATATCATATATAATCAAATTTCCTCTTGTTAATTTGAACATTTCAAACTAACCCAAAAACTGATTTTCAACATGAATCCATTGAGCTACCAAGGGGACGTTATGGACCTATAGCTTGAAGCTCCAACGGTATGTGAATAACTTATTAAACTCTTTAATCACGATATCCACCATCTGTTATCTATTGGGCACTCCACTAAAGACCGGCAGCTGCACTCTTCACACTACATATATATTTATGTATCCATATAACCAACCAACAGTGCGATGACCCTTTACAAACTGCTCGTAAGTACAGCTGGGCCAAATTATCGTTTTGCCCCTATAGTTACATCTAACTTCTTAAGTACCACTGATTCCTCTAATGAACAATAAATCATAGTCCCACTATGATTGAGTCCTCCCTTCCCAAGAGAAGGTGTGGTCACTATGTTCAAGACCCAGAATCAGTCCTTAAGGGAGCAATTCATCTACTTACCCCTGCATCAGGGAAGGAGTGAATTTTGTCTTGTGAAGCTGAGTTCCCAGCTTCTCAATTAGATGAATCCCCAAAATGGCAGGCTTGTTGAGTTGGCAATCTGGCCACTCTCACCCATACAAATCACGCCTTCATGAGCAAGAGTTCACAACTCACTTAGGATTCAGATCATATCACCTATGGCCATTCTAGTGAAATGTAAGTCTCTATTATCAATGGTGTTATATAAAGAGACTAACCATTTTGTGGTCCGGTCTTATACAAACTCTTTGTATAGGATATTCCCGCTTGCATGTCTTCACATGAATGATCAAAATCAGATCACTTGTAGCACTTTAGAACATTTGTAATATCTACAAAGTCGGTTGTATCCGTAGTGTCACTAAGATAAGGTACCCAACCTTATCCATATACTACAAACCATTTAGGTTATTATTTAAATAAGATCCACCTATATGCCTCTACATACTTGTTTAAATTTACATAAAATAACCTTGGATCTTAGTTTATTGGACTGAGAAAATACTTATAAAATAACACTTATTTTATTAATAAAAATATGTTCATATAGAGTTTACAAACTACAAGATTACACGGAGATTTAAGACACTATTTTCAACACAGTTGTCCTTCGTTTTCTGCGTTATGTTGAAGGTACGCTAGGACATGGACTTCAATTCTCCTCTAAATCCTCTTTGGTTCTGTCTAGATATTCTGACACTGATTGGGCGGGTGATCCTACGGACAGACGGTCTACCACAAGTTATTGTTTTTATTTGGGTGATTCTCTCATCTCTTGGCGGAGTAAGAAAAAAATGATTGTTTCTCGATCTAGCACTAAATCGAATTATCGTGCACTTACTGATGCAACCTCAGAGGTCTTGTGGTTGTGTTGCCTTTTAGCTTACATGGAGGCTCCTCAAAATTCTGCCACTATTTTTCACTATGACAATCATAGTGCCATTCAGATAGCACATAATGATGTTTTTCTTGAACAGACAAAGCATATAGAGACTGACTACCATTTTGTCCGCCATCATCTTCGAAACTCTACTCTGCACCTTCTATCCATATCTACAACTGAGCAACTAGTCGACATCTTCACCAAAGCCTTTCCCTCTAGATGCTTTCTTTAGCTACTGTGCAAACTCAAGTTGGTTTCTACCCTCTCACCTTGAGTTTGAGAGGAGATGTTAAATTGTAAACTACTTTTGTTGAATTTTCAGGTTGCAAAGTCAAGTCTCCTTTTTGTTAGATAGTTGAGCTTTGTTAAGGGATTCTTGTTAGCTAATTTTAGTGTTGTACCAAGCTATTTATACCTGTACAATTGATCAATAGAAACACAGAAAATCATCCATTCAGATTTTGTTTTTACAATTATAAATGGTTTGATCCACATCATTCATATGGAGACATATGAGTGGGGGTATCCTATACAAAGAGTTTGTATAAAATCGGATCACAAAATAATTAATCTCTCTTTGTAAATCTGTTAATTGATGAAATTAATATTTCATAGGATGATCATGTGTGACTCGATTTTAATCTTGAGTAATTTATGAACTCCTGTCTTGAATTCAGACCTTTGATTTGCATAGGTGAAAGTGGCCTAAGTTGCCGACTCAACAAGTCTACCATTTGTGGACTTGATTAAATGGGGAGCTGGGAACATAAATTCACGAGACATAATTCACTCATTCTCTATAAGGGTAAGTAGATGAATAGTTCCTTTAAGTACTGATTTTGGGGCTTGAACAAAGGGATTTTGCCCTCTCACTGGCCCAAAAGGTACTTAATTTATGGTTAGACCATAAATAAATTGTTCTTAGAGGAATAAGTGAAACTTAAGGAAAGATATAGTTACAGGGCTAAAATGGATTTTCTAACCCAACTGTAATTATGAACAACTTATGAAGGATCGACTTGCTTATACTGATTAGATTCATGGACACAACTTGTTCTACAGTGCATAAGAGTTCAACTATGAGTCTATAGTGGTTTGCCCTGTAGCTAATAAATGAAGGTTAATTTAATTAAAGAGTATAATTAATTAATCTTGGATCATTGGAGTTCACAATTTGTAAGTCCAGAAGGTCCCTTTATTAGCTCACTATGGACCAACGAGAATCAATTGATGATTGAAAGAAAAATTTGAAGAGTTCAAATTTTTAAGGAAAATATTAATTGTATTAGATGCAATTAAATATATGATTTATTATAAAATTTATTTGGATGAGATTCAAATAAAAAGTTCATAATATGTAATATGTTTCAGATAATTAAATTATTTAGATGAGATCCATATAATTAAATTATTTAATTTAAATGAGGTTTGAATTAAATAATAAGAGGGATAATTAATTAATTAATTTGAATTGAATTCAGATAATTAATTATTTAACTTGAATGAGATTTAAATTAAAGATTCTAAAGGAGATAAATTAATTAAATACTTAAAATCATTCTAATATGGTATTTTATTTGGATAAATATTTATTTTATTGAATATTTAATTTGAAATCTCTATAGAGGATTATCCCAATAGGATTAGGAGTAGCCCATAGATTTCTATAAATAGGGTTCTTAGAAAACCTCAAAGACCACACTTTCTACTATCTACAAGAATAATCTCTAAGATTACTCTAAAACTCTATCTACAAATTCTCCCAATTTTCTTAGAATAGTTCTAAAAAAGTACTCCTTATTCCCTTTATTCTTTCAAGAAACGGTTTCCACAAACTAAATCCTTACCGGAGTTATAGCGAGAAAGATCTTGTGGAACTAGAAAAATTCAAGAAAGAGACAACCAATTTCCAGAAGATTCAAGAGGAGATTTTGTTGCCATTATGAATCAACAAAGGTATGTTCTTAACCTTTTCTTGCGTATTTATATTTTTAATTTTTTCAAGAATCAAAGAACGCGATCATACTCTTCTGTCAGGATTCGATTCCCTTCACACTGTAATCCAGGTTTCAAAATTTCCTTCACATCGTCATTTTTTATGGTTGGATGAGATCATCCAACAACCACAACCTTCCATGTTTTGCTATCAATCAACTTCAAAAAGGCAGTCATTCAAGCTTTCTATTATGAATAGTTTTTCCCATTTCAAATAGGAGGACGAGTGGTGAAACCACCTTCCTTGATTCCACTCTTGATTGAAACACCTGAGATAAAAGTGATCCGCTTTGATACCAATTGAAAAAGTGTTAGGTTGACTCGTTACTCGAATTATGAATGTTAAAAGAAAAGCACAAACAACAACTGTAACTACAAGATATCAACAAGTAAAGAGATAAAGACACATAGAAGTTGGTAACCCAATTCGGTGAAATACACTTATGCCTAGAGGGCAGTGTGCCCGGGAAAGATAATCTACTAATATTAATAAATTAAGCGGTTTACAACGTAGTACTTATTTGTAATACCCGACTACTATAGTGACTCACGTAGAGCTCATTTTATTGATCACCTAGGCTCCCTTAGATGTGAGACTCTCTCTCAAATGCACGGCTCCCCATAAGTTTGATAATATTAGTGTTGAACATTTTAGCTTCTGACAATTTGTGAGATTCCTATCAACATTGTTATCTTTCCTTCAAGTTAGCAAACTCCCTTCATTGATGAATCTTATAACCCTCTAAGATGGAGAACTCCTTCTTCGTAGCAATGGCTTAAGTTCCCTCTAAGATCGCAAGAATCCCTTCTCGATAGTGATGACTTAGGCTCCCCATAAGACCGTGATTATCTTCAATGTGTTGCACTCAACGGATGAAGAACTTGCACAACGGAATATAGTGAGCAAAGAGCAAAAACACAATGTTGCACTGTTCGGCCACAAAATAGAAAACGTCTTGCTCAAATAACAAAAATGGCAACCCTAAATGATCGGCAAAATTTATCTTTAATAATCGAATTCAAGAAAGGAAACAAATCTCCATTTGGAAAAGATAAGTCATGTCTCAATAAAGGAAAATTTCGGACAAAATGAATCAACCGGAATTTTTCCAATGAGAAAAAAATATTCTATAGGAAAAAAATTGTAGTCTGAAATAGATGTTAAGACTTTATTTGAGACAATTGCATAAATCAATTTCATGGAAAGAGATTGAGATAAGACTATGTCAAACTCTTTTTTATTTGACACGTCATTTGATGGTATATTATTTCATTTCATGGATCCCACGTTTGCTTATGACGTTGTACGTTGTGGTAAATGGTGGGCACCATTTTAGTTTATGGGCTTCAGCCTTGGTCTAGTGAGCTGAAGTGGAAGGTACCTAGTTACAACATTCTAAGTGGGACTTGATAAGTATAATAAAGGCTTAAATACAATCATAGTTTGTCAATCCACAAATTATTCTTATTTAAAAAATGTTATGATTTTTTTGACTTTTTTTCTTGTGATGAAAGTGAAATGCACTGGAGGTGACTTTCTCCATCTTTCATTTTGTATTCATCATTCCTGTTTTTGTTTTTTTGTATAGGTTTTTTTATTTAGTCTTTTATTTTATTTTATTTTTAAATTACCTTTTGTATCTTTAATTGGTGGGTCATAAAATGAAATATTAATGGGAACATATTTGATTAAGTGAAGGGATTGATAGATGGGTCAAGTAATTAAAATGACTTGAAATGCATTTTGGATGATATGTTTTTAAAATTTTGTATAATATGACATGTCTCAAATCAGCTTCCGATCTAAAGGGTATTTGTTCTTATTTTAATTAAGGAGTACAATTTAAGACTGCATCCTCTAGTGTAGTGCGATTAGTATCTTTTCTTCTTTGTGATTAGTTATGGTTACCATATAATTTTGTTGGATGAGACTATTCTTTTTGTTAAGGTAATTACTTGAATTTTGGAATTTTGTTGCAAAGATGGTGGATTTTTTTTTAAAAATAATAAACAAATTAACTCGGCCAAGAAAGAAAAAGATTCGGCCCGTTTGTCAAAGTAATCCGGGTTATATATGGATTGGGTTAAAAAGATTTCGCCCGTTTGTCAAAGTAATCAGGGTTGTACATGGATTGGGTTGGGTTGGATTGAGGGTGTGTTTTTTGGATCAATCCAAAAATTCAGATTGGTTGGATTGACAATCCAAAAACCTAAATAAAGTCTTCTTCCCAACTCATGGGTTGTCAAGTTATAACTTTTTTTTAATTAAAAATATGTAAATTTATCTACAATATATTGCTAATAACTAAAATCTCATAAAATTCAAATGTTAAATACCAAATATTTATGATATTTATAACAAATTTTAAACAAAAACAAATATCGTAATAAGTTTAAAAGAAAAATATTAAAAATCAACATACTCATTTACGTCGAACAGTTGTAAATTTTCAAACTTAAAGGTCATCCAAGAGACAAAATGAATATAAACTATAGTTCTTGTCATTGCTACCTATTTTTTTTTTAATCAATTTTCCTAATCAGTGTGCGACTTTTGAAATATTTCTTAAGAATTAAAAACAAAAGATATTAATATTTCTTAAAAATAGAAAACCTCGGAAAATTCTAGTATTACAACGCTCTAGATACAATTTTTCATATTACCTTCCATTTATTGAATGTTTAAAAAATATATATTTAGAAATTACGTGGTTGCATAAAATAAAGTAATATATCATTAAATGACATGTGATATGTTGGATGAAAGGAGTATGTATTACGATTCTACTAATTCTTTTTTCAAAAATAAAATATTGCAAAACAAGAAAGTTATCAAATAACTAAATGCAAATAATTTTTTTTTATTTTCAGTAATAACTAGAGGTGTTCAAAAAACTCGATGACCCGAAAAAACTGATCAACCCAGTTGGGTTGGGTTGGTTCATGGGTTCACCTAATATAACCCGAACCAACTCAACCCAGTTGGGTTGGGTTGGTTCATGGATTCACCTAATATAACTCGAACCAACTCAAATTTATTATTAACTTTAAAATATATTTTTTATTACATATAACACAATTATTTATACATATATTGATTTTAATTTTATTTAATTTCAATATTTTTTTAATAATTTATTCTTCAACTAAAAGTAGTTTATTTGCACTTTAGAAATAAAATTTTCACTATATAAATTGAAATTGAATTATTAATCTTAATTCAATATATGAAAACAATTAAATAAGTTTTTTTACATATTTATGTTGTGCTTCTTTTTTTAACAAAATTTTAAACAAATGATCCGAATAACTGAATTTAGGTCTAAAAAGTTTCCATCCCAATTCAACCCAACCCATAAACATCCCTGATAATAACAACGTAAGAGATGTATAGTATAAATTTTAAAAAAAAAAAAAAAGAAGTTATTATTGCAAGTGAATATAAAATCATAATATATTTAAAGTATAGGTTATGATGAAGTTGGTTGTTGTGTATTGTTCGGTGTTTAATGTTGGGGAGAAGAAAAATAGCAACCACGAGATGAAGATGAACATCATTAATTTATTTCAACTTCCAACACTAATGATTAGGGTTGTTTTAATTTTGTCCTTTCTATATAATTTAACATAGGATGGACATCTTATCTGAAATTATATGTTCAAGTCCACCAACTCAATTAACTACTTTATTTTTTTCACAGTGGTCAATTGAAAGTTACCTCTCTTCATTTTTGGACCTCATAAAACTCAAATCAGAATTCTCAATTCAAATTCCAATACATTTCAATTGGAAGGGCTCTGGAGCATCTTTTCAATTCCAATTTGGATTTGAAAAATTTTACATTGAGATTTTTCAATTGGAGTCTACCACATTCAAAGAATCGAAAAAAATAAGCTTCATGTTATCACTTCGAAATTGACGACGATTTTATTTTTTTAAGTCGAGATGAATGATGAGGAGTAGGATAATCAGTATTAGTCAATATTTATTTAGGGGTTAATTTAGATCAATTAGTTTTCAATTAGAATATTTAGTTGGGGTTTTTTTCAAATATAAGAAAATGAAACAAATTTAGAAATATAGTAAAATTTCACTGTCTATCGCGATCTATCTAAGATAAACGGTGATATTTTGTTATTATTGGTAAATACTTTCAACAAATTTCACTGTCTATCGTGATCTATTTCAGACAAATTACAGTATCACAATTTCAATTTGTATTTTTTTTTTTTTTTTTTTTTTTGTTTATTAGTGAACATTCTGATTTGTACTTATTAGGAGAAAAAAATGAGAATATTATGGTATACTTGTGCATGACGTAAGCAATTAGGCATGACTTCAACACCCTACCACCTCATACATCATAATTCTTTACATAATTATCTTTGGAAAATACATTTTTAGCCCCAAAATTTTAAAATTTACATTTTAAATTTTTATACAAAATTATATAATTTATTCAAAAGCTCAATCATTGAACAATTCTACCAAAACTCATAAAATTTCAAGAAAAGGAAATTGTATATAAAAAGTAAGAATTATCACATTTATTCAACTTCAATGTAAAATTAGCAATATTTGTTCAAATTTAGGGTGCAGTCATGAGAATAAAAAAAATGATATTATTGTTCTCTAATCTTATATATCATCCCAAATTTTAAGGTTATGAATTTTCAAAAATTGATAGTTCGATCTTCTAGCACACGATCATTTAAAATTTAAAAATAATATGCACACCATTGTCGTCACATTATTAGGTCTTATTGACTAAAATCCACTCATTATTGTACTCATGGCAGTATCAATGCCGCAAGCTAAAGGCAATTTAATTTTAAAGTTTGAAAAAATAGTAAAGTTGCACCTTAGCTCTACATTTTAATATTTCTTTTTTGGAAAACAGTTTCTATATTTTAATTTACTTTCAATTTAGTCTTAATTTTAAAAAAAAATCAAAATCCCAAAACAAAGGAACTAAAAAACATACATATGAAGTATAAATTTAAATCCGTAAAGGTATATTTTGATTGACTTGAGAAAAAAAGTATTTTTCAAAAAACTCATTTTTATTTAAATATTTTTTATAAAAACTGATTAAAATATATTGAAAAATTATTTTATGGTTGTCAAATACTTCAATTTCTTTCAAAATGACTTATTTTTTAAAATATTTGAAAGTGTATTTCAGATACACACTAAGATTTAGAAAATAGTACGAATGTCTTAGTCATTTATTCATTTCTTTAATATTTTTAAATGTATTATTCTCTTATATCTAAACTAATTTACTAACCATTCCAATCAATTAGTAAAAGACTAACATTTACCAAAATAAATATAGCTAAACTGATATAAAATATGTACTATCAATCTTAATGTCTAGTGTTTGAACCCCACCTCTATATTTGAGTATTTTAAAAAATAACAAGTTATTGCCAAAACAAGCGTAACTCAAAATATTAGTGCTTATAAACATAATTAAAAAAACAAAAACAAAAACAAAAACAAAAATTAAGGGGTATTTGGAATAAGGAGTTGGTTATTATAGTCATAGTTATTATAGTTTGGTTAATTTGTATTTGGAAGGAAGATTATTTTAGGTTGGATTATAATAGTATATGTTTAAAGTATAAGCTATTTTATTTTGAAAATGGAATAATAAACACTGTAGCAAAGAATAAAAAAATGATAAATGTAAAATAGTAAAAATTGTAACAAATAAGAGATGGTTATTATAATCTTAAGATAGTCCTTACCCCAAATGTGCCATAATTAGTTATCCAACAAGACATTTTATTAATCATTTCTTTAACGTTAGATATTTTATCCAACATAATATAAAAATTTGAATAGTCTGTATATGCACATTAAACATTGAAAGCTTAAATGAAGTTTTTTTTTGTACGAAAGACATATTCAGATTACCTCACCTCTCACAAATGTATGAAATCTAACATTCTATCTACGTCATATTATGTTACAGCATTTTACAACGTGTCGCATTAGGATGACCATGTCTACCATTGTCCAATGGTTATCTCTATCATGATCATTCATTTTTTCTAATTCGATATGTTATAAAATGTAGTAAAATGTTGACATAAATAGAAGGTTAGATTTTGTGCGTTTATGAGAAGTGAGTCGTCAATCATAAAGACATTCGGAAATGGGTCTTTCGTTTAGAAAAAATAAAATAAAATAAAATACTCAGCTTGAAAAGGTTTTAAGTTATGTTGGAGGGTATTATAGTTGAAATGAAATGAAGAGGATGAAATTCAGATGGGCTAAAAAGAGGGAGATTATAGAGAAAAGCAATGCACGTGGTGCGAAGAGAAGGTATGGGAAGAGGGTAAAATAATGAGACAACTTTCACTGTATCATCTCTCTCTCTCAAACTGTGGCTGTGGCCTTAGTTAGGCTCACCCGCATTAATCAATCTGGTTTTGTTTCCTTTGGTTTGTGCCACTTTCTTTACCTTCCTTTCCTTTCCCACTTCCATTATTATTCATCTAATCTAGCACAACCTTTGAGAGTTACACACACAGAGAGCGAGAGGCGGCCAAACGAGGATTATAACCCTTGTGAAGGTCCCTCTCATTCTTCTTCATTTTTCTCCTCTCTTTGCCTTTCCCTCTTCTGGGTTTGCTTTTTTATGCTCCCTCGCCCAGCCTGCTGTCTCATTTCGATGCCCCATTTTGGATCTTCTAGAATCTGTGAGTTTCCTTTTACTTCTTGTTCTATTCAGCTCCCATTTCTCTGTTTTTTGTGTTTTTGTGATGTCTGTGACCTGGGTTTGATTTCTTTATCTGTGTGGTTGTTGAATTGTTGGGTTTTCTCGGTTGATAAGATTTCAGGGTGAGTGAATGTTTAAGAACTTCATTTCTCTGTTTTTGGTGTTTTTGTGATATTTGTGGCCTGGGTTTGATTTCTTTATTTGTGTGGTTGTTGAATTGTTGGGTTTTCTCGGTTGATAAGATTTCAGGGTGAATAATTAAGAACTTGTGGGGTTTTTTTTTTTCAGAGGCAGGCTTCCAAACTGTTTAATTGTTTGTTTTGTGTTTTTGTTACTGAATCTGTGAATTTTCCTCCTCGGGTTGTTTTGTCTTGATTTGTAATGTTTGGGGTCTGTAAACGCCTTTGCAGAAAACATGGTTTCCTGTTTTGTTGATCTTTGAAAATGGACTTGACTATTAATGTTGTCCACTTTGGAGTTCCCTTTTCTTCGTTGGTTAATTGTCATTCAGATCTGAATTTCATGTTACCAATTTTTTCCCTCCCTTTAATCGATAACTGTTACTGTTCAATTCCAAAATTGAAGAATGTGCTGCAGGTTCTACCAACTGCCTAGTGATTGATTGTTTTTCTTTTATTGATTTCCGGAGTCATTTTCTCATTGCAAATCTTTCATAGATATTTCTCTCTTTAAGTTGAAGAACCTAGTTTTGTTACTTTATTGGGATGTTGTCTTCGTCCATTGATAGCCAAGGGGGAGTTTGTATCGACTAGTTCAAGGTTACGTAATCTGTACACGGGTTGATTTGAAAGAAAACAATTCTATTATCAGTTTGATTTTGAAAATAGTGAAGCACAATGTGGTTTCCTTCATATTGTCAACAATATGAAACTCCTAGCTTTTAGGAATGCTTTTAAAAAAGGTTTGAGAACTTAGATGCAACTTTATTTTCTAATTCCATATATAGAGATTTTTTAACTAAAACCATTAAGCATATAAGCTGTTCCTGTTCAGATCTATTTAGATACTGTATACTGAAATGAAAACCCTTAATTGTTCAATTTACTGGCCTCCTCTAGTGTAATGGGAGAAGGGAACTAGCATATCTTCTCAATATGGTAAAGAATTAGAAGTATTAAATGAATGAGGATGTCATGATGACCATGGGCTACCTGGCTATATTTTTTTTAAAAAAAATATCATGTAAAAGAGAATCAGGCTAACGTCATCACTTAAATGTTATTCTAAATAAGAAAAAGAATGTTTTTAAACTCAACTTCCAATCATTAGTTAATTCGCTAAAAGTCTACTGCAAAAATGGATTCCTCAACTTTTGTTTTGTTTTGTATCTAAGACAGTTCCAACCAGCTCCTGCTAGCTTGTTTAAGTTTTGTTACCCTTTGCTGCACTTCTTTATTCTATTGAGCACTCAAATAGTCCTAATATTCTGCAGACTCAATGGACTTGTAAGTTTTTGGGTGTCCTATCTCATTCATGGCATGGTGATTGAGTTGGATAGAGAATATTCACATAAAGTTGAAATTTGCATAGTTTTTGTTCTCCCTCCAAAGCTTAGGTTTGAACCCGTATGGTCATTTCTGAACCACATGTATCTGTTGGACTGAGCTATATCTATGTTGGCACAATTCAGGCATATGATTTTTGTATGATATAGGAGTAATTTGGATTGGAGAGTTCTTCACTTAAATATGAATAGTCTTTATCATCACTTGAATGTCACGAGTAAAAATTTGATTGCAAAACCTAAGGTTTGTTATTACAAATCATCTTTCGTCACAAACCCAAGGATCGAGGGTTCATAACTTTAATGAAATTGGAAGCTCCTTTTTCTGCGATGTATAAAATATCCTGCAAGTTTTTAGACAATCAAATGTTGGGCTGTTAGTTGATTAGGTGTTATTCTGAGTTTTGGTTTTGATGCATGCTGAGGGGTCAAGGGATTTTCTGAGGATAATATCATGAATATGTCATTTTCTTTGTACATCCTCATATTGGTTATTTATTCAGCTTCTGTCTCTGTAACAGATTGCAGAGGGGCATCAACCAAATTCTGGTTTTTTCTTTGACAAAAAAATGAAAATGAAGCTTGGATCCAAGAAATGGAAATCAATTGCCCCTCGTTTGAAAGGAAAATCACCATCTCCCTCTTTTTGTCTGTTTTCCAAAGCTAAGTCAGTTAACTATGGTCCAGGCAAAACACCAGTTTATCTAAACGTGTACGATTTAACCCCTATGAATGGTTATGTCTATTGGGCAGGCCTTGGTATCTTTCACTCTGGCGTAGAAGGTAATGTCACAAACTTCTCTTTTGCAACTACAAAACCAGTTGTGATCTGAAATTAGAAACTTAGTAATGCACCTTGTGATCTTATTCCTTTCTGAGAGTGACATGTATGCATTGTGCAGTCCATGGTGTAGAATATGCATTTGGAGCTCATGACTATCCGACCAGTGGCGTTTTTGAAGTCCAGCCTCGACAATGCCCAGGCTTTAAGTTCAGGAGGTCAATATTGATTGGCACAACCTGCCTTGATCCTCGTGAAGTCAGAGAGTTCATGGAGCAACGCTCTTCAAGCTACTATGGGGATACATATCACCTAATTGTCAAGAACTGCAATCATTTCTGCAGGGACGTCTGTCATCAGTTGACTGGAAAATCAATTCCAAAATGGGTAAATCGACTGGCTAAAATAGGTACCTTTCTATCTCATTCCCTCTTTAAAGTGATTTTCCAGCTGAAACTGATCATGTAAATGTTCATTCTATCGACTTGATTCAAAAAAAAAAAAAAAATCAGCTACACCACAATTTTCATTAGATATAAGAACCTAACATCTAACATATACTGTTGTAATACATCCATTGTCAAAAGTTCTTTAATCTCTGATTGGCTTGATTGGCTAGCTTCCATCATCCTACTGATTTATTTTGCAAGTTTAGTCAGTAACCGTCTTCAAACTGCCACATCCATTGTGGTATCATACTATCATGACATTTGGGTTAAATTAAATCGAATGTAAAGAGTGGTTTTTCATATTCACCAAAAGATTGACTAAAAGGGATCAACATTACAGGTTCCATTTGTAATTGCATACTTCCAGAATCCCTTAGAATATCCGCCGTAAGACACGATCCCGCATACCCTCCATACGAGACCGAGAAGACAAAGCTGAGGAATGCCTTCAGTTGCTTGTCTTCTATATCATCGCGGCAAAAGCAGCTGTCTTCAACTTCATTATTTTTACAGTCACCATTAAAAGGCTGGGAGTTGAAAAAATCCAGCAGTGAACCCTCATGCCTCAAAGGATAGGTGAGAAATATTTGTTTGTTCTAGATATCTTTTCTTGGAAAGAGAAGGGATTTTATCTTTTCGATTTCACATAATTTGTTGAGAGATGCTTGCTGAGTAGATGCAGGCAAAATCTCTGTTAGATGACAAAACCTACTATAGCCTTGCAGTGTAAATGTATGTCGATTTCTGGATCGTACCAATGAATGGTCCGTTACCATGCTGGTCTCTTGTCATTTCAATCCCCTCCCAACAACCAAAAAAAAAAAACCCAACAAAAATTTAATGGCAAATTACGAAAATCACCCTTAGAGTATGACAGTAATTACAATTATACCTTCAAACTTTCAATCGTAAAAATTGAGCATTCAAATTTATGTAAGCATTAAAATTGGATCCTCGAACTTATATAATCATAAAAAAAAAAAAAATTTGTAATAATTATATAGGTTTGAAGGATCAGTTTTTATTATTTGGGATTCAATTTTTACCACTATTGAAAATTTGAGAGTAATTGTAACTATCATCATATTTTAGAAATGATTTCTGTATATGCCCAAAATTTAATGTCTAAACTTAGAAAATTATAGCTAGGTCACTTTGAAATCATGGTTAGTTGGCTAATTTGGTATAGTATGATAGACATCTAGAAGAAGATGGACAAATAAAACAAAATAGAATGGCATGAGGAAGGATTCCATATGTTAGGTGTTATTTTATTTGTTTAGTTGTCCCCTTTCTTTTTTGTCATTTGTCTACTATATATTACCATTATTTGTTTAATAGACATATCATGTCATCATTCTATTCTAGTTGATAGGAGTGCTGTATAGAGTATTAATTTAATGTAAATGGTGTAATTGAATATTTTATTAAACAAGTTTTAATACTAAACAAACAAAATCCTAAACTAGTAATGAGAGAGAGACAGAGAAACCTAGGTTGGCTTAATGGTTGGCTTAATGGTCAATAAAGGCCATGAAAATAATAAAGGGGTTTAGAAGAAATAGGTTCATTGTCACTTACCTCAAGTGTAATGGCCAAATTTTTTAGACAACAAATGTAGTAGGGTTAGGTTATTACGTGACTCCAGTCATGATGTGTGTTAGCTAGCCCAAAACTCGTAGACAATGAATTTAAATTGATTACTTTTGAAGTTGTTTAGTGTTTAAACTAATATAATTATTAGTTTGATATTTGAATGATACAATCATCAAAGTTTAGAGATATAAATTTTAAAATTCTCCTTCATACGTGAAATAAAATTTTATAAAATTATCAATTTACACTTCTAAACTTTGGATGTCGTATCAATTACGCTCTTGAACTAATAACTATATTAGATTAAATCTTAAATTTTGTTTAAGTACACTCTCCAAAACATTCCATTTGGAAAAATATCTTATGAACTCTTATAATCGTATCAATTAAACATCAATGTATAAATTTAAAATCTCAATAAGACTCTCGTAAGTGTCTATGCATCAATTCTAACAATCCATTTTATAAAACTAATATTTGATGAAGTTTACACGTACAAATTGATATGTTGGTGATTTTCAAAAGTAATTATAACGAGTGATCTAAATTAAATTTTTATGGAAATTTCAGAGTTTAATTATTACAAATTATAGGTTTCAGAAGATATTTATTTAAAGCTTTATGATATAAATGGATATTTCCTCTTAATATTTTAAAGGGAGAAGAATCTCGTGTACCCACTGTATTGCTCAGCCAATCTGATTGAAAGCAGAACCTCACGAGTCACAAGCATCCCAAGACAAAGGTGAGAAAAATCCAAGGCAAGTGTGTTCTTTCGTCCAACTGTCTAGTCCTTTTCAGTTGCAAGACAAATTATAGAGAAACATTTGAGAACATGGGTATGGAATTTATAGTATGGTCATGGAGAAATAGCGAAGAAACATAAAATTGAATCTTATGAATAACCAATTTAACCAATTTGAGCATAGCTTAGTGATTTAGACGCATCTTCCACTCTTAAAAACGCAGTTCGTGATATAAAACGAAACAAAATGAAAAGAGGAAGTCGGCATGAGATACAGGGGAAGGAAAGAGGAATTCCAAGAGATCTCGATTAAGTTAAACTTGGCTCAATTTTCAACCTATGATTTCCTTTACTATCACTACATTTTGGTAAATAACAACATAGAATTCATGATAGAGAATGTTTATATAGAAAAAGTTAACTGAATCAAACACGGTGTCTCTAATGGAGTAAAGGGTCAAAACCCGACAACGATATTTCGCACAGGCAGCAGCATTTCATGATCATAAACCACCCTTTGTCTTGTGACAGAAGCTCAGCCTGCAGGATGTCAATGACTCTCAAGCAAATTTTGGTGAGATTCACACGTGAACTGAATCCTCAGCAAAACTAGAAACCCTAAATTTGATGAGAGATGAGACCCACACGTATGCACACAAGCTACTCAGCAAAATTGAAGTTCCCAAAAAGAATCATACAAAGAAGTTTATTTGAGACGATATTAGTTAATGAATGCTTGCACATGGTGGTGGTGGTGGTGATGGTGTTTTCCATATAATTATCATCTACAAGAATTTACAGAAGATGACATCCCAAATTAGCATTGGCGTGGTATACCTGCAGGAACACCAAAGAGATACCTCAGAATTCAAATTAATAGGCTGTTTACGCTTTTGCTTTCTCAAGGCAATTTGTCAACTCTTTCAAATTTTCATTCCCAAAATAAAAATTTTAGTCCAGGCATCAACATGTTACATCATGCTCAGACAAACACAGAAACTCGCCATCACACTAATAAGTAAAAACTCTACTCGAATATTATGTTTGTTATATAAAGTACAGGCCAAGAAACGCACTCTCTAGTAGTATCTAGTATAGATGGGTGGGTGCGTAACTTCCCCCCATCGTAACAGTGCATAAACCTGGACAAAACTAAAACTAAACTCGAACTAGTTAATTCAGTCGTCTTTCTGATGCAAAACACTACGGATGTTATTATTACCATTCAGAGCAGCAAGATAAACACGCTTCTCTGGGAGCCCAATATCCGAAAGCATCATATTTCCCTGCAGATAAAAACAGCCGCCATAACTTATCCAGCACATCACGCTCGAATAGGGTGCAAAATAGTTTGAGCTCTGAAAATTTTGGTTGCATAGGAAACTCATCTTGCGAGAACAATTAACTAGAAAGATCTCAAAGTTTTTCTCGTTGTCCTTGTTGCCTTTTGAGAGGGCATGTTTAAGATCTCCGATCACTCTCCTAAATGAATATAGTATAGTGCCAAAGAAGAAAGCATACCTCTTTCGCCATCAATCTTCTGATATTATTAGCATATAGCTTCGGATCATCCTTTTCTTCTGCTGATGGGACGTAGACAGGCAATCTTATTACCTCCATGTGATTTACAAATTGACAGAGAAGAAGTAAAAAATGACGGCCCTGCCAATAAGAATTCAAATATATTTTAAACTAGGATCCTGAAACCTCTACAAATATCAGAAGTGGTAGCCACGGATGAGTTGGTTTCATAAGTAATGATCATCAGAATGTAAGCCATATGAGAAACTTCAGAATCAGAATATTTAACGCACATACTCAAAATGAATTATAGCGTTTAAGAAAATACTACTGCACAACCCGATTGGATGATGTATGACTTCCATTTAGCAAATTCTCCTTAACAAAATTTTAAGAGGAAATCTTGAAAGGGCAAATATGATAAAATAGAAAGCCTTACTCCTGTTATTGATTCCCAGGCCAAACTAAATCTCTGATACGGATATCTTAAAATATATGGAAGGACAGGAGCTTTCGACAAAAAGGCACCCGTTTTGAATGGCAGGAGATACTCCCCATTGGTAGTTGTTCCTTCTGTAAAAGTAAATAATAACATATTAAACGACTTGGACAATAAACAAACACAAGCACAAATTCCTAATTAGTCCTCAGCTATCACAATAGCCATTCTCACTAATAAATTTATGATGTTCACATTCTTTTATTGCTATATACAAAACATGAAAATTTTTAGGTCAAAATACCATTGTGGCCCCGAAAATTTAGGTAGTTCATGTACTTCTAATTGTTTTTTTCCTTATAAGAAGTGTACTTTTAAGTGTTCAAATTTAGTTACTATACGTTCAATAAGGGGATTTTTGTACAGATGGCCCGAATTGGGAGGGAAAAAATGAGACTTGTCCCGCTTTGTGAAAATGAGGTTTTTTTGGTCCTTTGCTAACGTCAAATTCGGGTGAAATTACCAGAGCAAAACCCTCCCGCACGCAAATTGGCTCTCTCGCTCCCTTGCTTGACCTCTCGCTCGCTCTTCTCACGATCTCGCTCTCCTCTCATATAGGGAGGGGGAAAAACTGGAGGTAATTTTGTAAAATTGCTTGAGGATGATGTAAGCAAGAGGTCAAAATCTTAGGTTTTAAAAAGTGAGGCATTTTTCATTTTGGGCCTCAAAAATGGGTCAGCTGTACAGTTTTCTCTTCAATAAGCCTTAAAATTAGTCAATAACCCTAATATTATTGTCAACTTTTCAACAAAAAAGTTTAAGTTGTATTAGTCTTCCCTCTACATATTTTGAAAACATATTCACATTGTGTCTTTTTTTGCATTGAAATTGTTGGGTTGTATGTTATAAAACTCACAGTTTGTCATGTTAAACATATTTTATTATCAATAAAGATGTTATTGACGTTTATTCAATAAAATTGTTATTGAATATGTGAATTGCACTTGTCAAGTCTAAATCCAATAAACTAAAGATTCATGACTATTATATGAATACATGAACTTCATGTGGAGACGTAAGAGTGGATCAAGTTCAGTAAATAGCCAAAATGGTCTATAGTATACGAATAAGACTGGGTACCTGATGCAGCCCATTCTATAGTTGTTACAATTTGTTGTAAAGTGCTACAAACGAAATAATCCTGATCTGTTCACGTATTGACATGAGGAGCGGGGGCATCATATGCAATGAGTTTGCATAAGATCGGACAAAGAATTAAGTCAATCTTACTTTATAACGTTGTTTACTGTTTAAGACCGACTATTTCAAAGCGATAACCTAGGTAACTTGACCTTAATCCTGAATTAACTATGAACTCTTGTTTATTCAGGATTATCTTTAGATTTACATGGTTGAGTGTTGACTCAACAGCATCGGCTCAATAAGCCTCCCATTTCAGAGGTAAGACCGGGCAAATAGCTGGGGACATAGAATGCAAGACGGAATTCTCTCCTACCCGCGTTTAGGGATAGTAGAGAGGTTATTCCCCTTAAGTGTTGACTCCAAGTCTTGAACAAGAAACCCCACCCTCTCATTGGCCCGAGAGGGACTCGGTTTAATGATTGGATCACAAAACCAATTGTTTATTAGAGAATCAATGGGACTTAAGGAGCAAGATGTAATCTCGGGGATAAAACAGCTTATAACCCAGCCATTATTACGAACAAGCAGTGAAGGGTTGACTTACTTATCATGGTTATATCAAATGGACACATAATATATCTACCATGAGGGGAGTGCAACAACAGACTATAGTGGACAATCCTGTTAGTTAACGAATATTGATTAACTAGGTTAAAGAGTTTGACCGGTTAGTCTCGGATCGTTGGAGCCCATGATCTGTAGGTCCATCGGGTCTCCTTGTTAGTTCAATACAGACAAAATTGAAGAACTAGGTGAAGTAAGAATTTGAAATGTTCAAATTCGAGCATTAGGAAAAATTGTATTTTATATGAGATATAATTTACGATTAAATAATTTATTTATTAATTATTTTTTAGAATATTCTCGAACATTAGCATGAAAGTGTTTTTTAAACTTGATCAAAATTAGGTATTAAAAATAATTTAATATGTGATATTAAATTTTTTTAAAATATTTTCTAAATTATGAAAATGTTTTTTCATAAAAGTCTGTTTTATTTATATTAAAATTAGTTAGTAGAAAAATCTAATTGTTGGATTTTCCCACTAAGTGGACTTTGAAGTGGCACTTCCAAAGCTTAACACGTAAAGATTACATGCTAGTGGATTTTGAGGTAGAAGACATGCAAAATATGATTTTGCATGTAATTTATCTTTAAATAGTTTGGTTTTTGAAACGTGGAAAAACTAATGCTTCTTCGACTTTTCACTTGACTCTTCCACCAAAATCTCTTTACTATCCACTTTTCTAGAGTGAAATTCCCTTGTCTTCACTAACAAAACGGTCCCACCACCGTGTTCTTCAACCGAAGAAAAGCAAGAATGTACCGTTGGTGGTGTCAATCGAGTACGGAGAGGAAGATTGCAGTGAATTCTACAAAGGTTTATTTTCTAACCCTTTATGCATGCTTATTCTAGTTTTATGTAATAAGAACGTTATAGATCCTTGCTTCCGCTGTGCTTGCTGTTTTTTATGTTCCATCAGAAATTTGAAATTACTATTATTATTTAACCAAATACAATTTAATTATATTTACATCTACCTTGCTCACTAATTTTACATGTCAAATCTCTAAATGAAACCTCCCGATGACTCATTCCAAAAAAGAAACTTAAGATGCCAAAAGAATGAGGCTTCTCCCAGCATTTTTATCCCCTTCTGTACAAGCACAACAACTATAGCCAAACCTTTGACTGAAAAGCTCAAAAAAGCTTTCCCCTCCTCTTCCCAATTTTCCTTTTTCTTAAAGAAACTAATGATTCTTGTATAGTGGCCATTGAGCTTACTGGTGATCATGTTTAGCAGACAATAAGGTCCTTGTTTTCAAGCATGACCTTGACAGAGTTGTACAGTTTTGGAGGCCTTGGTTCTACTAAATGAATTCTTAGGTGCATCCCTCGTGCAATTATCTGTCATCATCAAGGGAAAACCAAGACACAACATTCTTCCTTCAATTGCATTGGAGGTAGAGGTCATCCCTCGTGCAGATTCTCATTTCCAATTAGCTTATGACACTTTTTAGGAGGCTACGGGTCTATAAAAAAGCCTCTCTAAAACAAAGCTCACTGGCATAAATTGTTCCAAATAAATCCTTCCCTACATATCTGGTTGCATTGGTGATTGGTAGGAGAAGTGGTACTATTCTTATCGAGACTTTCCTCTAAATGACAACCCTTTGCAAAGCTGTTTGGAACTTGATCATTACAAGAATTCATTGCAAGCTTGATAGGTAGAAGGAAACTCTTCCATCGCAATGGAGGTACCCTCACCCTCATCCAAGCCATAATCCTACCAAACGTCCCTTCTCAAAAAGCCAAGCATTGACCCTAAGAAACTATTGGGAAGGAGTTGCAGATAATGGTGGCTTCCTTTTTATTTTTTGGCTCCAAGGTGGCCTCCCTATCTCTCAATGGTGCCTCAAAATTGGAAATATTGAAAACAAGAATTTGGCTCACTTCTCTAAATGCTCCGTCACAAAATTATTTCTCTAAAGTATAGTAGTGATCAAATGGTAGCAGTTCTTTCTCCCCCAACACTAAATATAGAGGCCCTCCAAAATAAGATTAGGAAGATAGTTGGTGGGCTCCTGCTATTTTTCAGTGTCTTCCCCAAGATTTGGGGCAGAATCATAGCCTTAGAAGAAACTTTACAATCTTGTAGTTAAAAAATGGATCCCTCTCAAGAACCTTTTGGCAGATTTCTCCCTCTCCTTCTCAGATGATAGCTGGTTCTGAAATCAACATTTCAGGCACATGCACCTCCTTTAGCAAGTCTGTGATCTTGTCTATCTCACTTCGATAAGGATCTCTCCATTCTCAGCTCAAATCACTGCAAAGCTATTTCAAGACAAGATTCATAGAAAGATGTCTGACTCTCTATGCAGATTGCAGAATCTCAACACCACCTCATTCACTTTCCTCAAAGCTTGGAACTTCTGGAAAGCTATTTATTTTGGAAGGGCATCCATTTAAAAAGGAAGTCAATATTCTATAACTTACTTTCACCAAAGTTCTTTTGTCATCCTTGTGACTGTAGAAACGGCAGAGTTTGTCGAGACAGAGATTTCTTTTGGTTTCGGTAACAACTCTGTTTATACTTTTTACACTAGTTGGAAGAAGTTTTTGCACCTTCCCTAGTGAGGGCTCTCCCCTGGTTGTTCTGTGTCATTTGGTCGATTAAATTGTTTCATATTGACAAAAAATAACAATAAACAAAGATTAGTTTACTGGGCTTAATATTAAAATAATAATAATGTTATTTTCTGATTTCTACATATAAATTAGTTGTCAAATTATTATTATTTTTTAATAGTTATTAGTTAGGTAAATTTTGTACCTGGCTTAAATAACAAAGCCAGAGTCCTGAACTATCAAGTGAGACAAGTTCAAGCACCGTGATTCTATTAAAATAAAGGGGCACACAACAATCAGGAAGAAACACAATAACAGAAAACGTGGTCAAGAGCACATTAAGAGACCTGGAAAAAGCATCATCATGGGAGCAGAGCTATTCTTCACAGCTTCTCGAATTCTTTCACTCACAACACCTATAACCAACACTGTGATTAATATCTGGAGGCCAGATTCAGAATTACAGATGAACATTAGTTAAGAGCCATTTTGTGGGACTAGTGTTCTTGAATGAACTATTACGCTAAAATCATGCAGCACTGGGGATTTACAGTAAGATTGTGCAAAAAATGACGGATTCCAACATTGTCTTAAAACACTTAACGAACTCAAATCTACAACTAGAATGCCAATGGTATGAGCATCTCGAAATAAGTTTCAGAAAGCAACAACAATCAAAGGAAAATGTCATAGATGATTGAGAGATGGAAGCATGAGGTACCTGAAACACCCTTAGATTCAGATGTCTTTGACTCCCGTTGAACATAGACACAGCCAAGGCATTTGCTGTCACAAAAAACCAACAGCTAAACTTAAGATATATAGAACATCAAACAGGTTCAGGGATAAAATTGGTTTTCCCCTTAAATTTTAAAGATAAACCTTCAATAAAAGTTTGGCTTTTGGAACAAAATAATCATAATAGTAAATCGATTCAAGATGTACCAAAAAAAGAAGAAAAGCAAAACTAACCTGATAATACCAACTAGAGGAAGTTTAGCCACTGATCTCTTCAGCCAAAACAAGAAAAAGAAGAAAAATCAAGGATCAGAAAAGGCAGACCTAAAGATGAGCTATACTGTAAAGTCATATTGGCCCGGACCAAAAACTGTCACAGATAGTCAGGATAATAATGACAGAGTGTGTTTGAACAAACCTTAGCAACGAAGCTTGGAAAGGAAGAAGACATATGATACAAAATATCCAAATATGATACATGGTTGCTGATAATAGCCCCGGGTCTTTCAGACTCTCGAGACTTCTCTTGCCCCTCATTCTAAAAATCAAACAAGAGGAAATAGCAAATACCAGTGAACACAAGAACAAACTCAAAGATGCAGAGATTAAGATACCTAAGAACTAAAACAAACAAGAAAGCAGAACAGAACAATGGCCGAGTCTGAACTTAGAAAACATAGCAGAAATTAAAGCCCACCTCGTCAGTTGACTTGTCCTCGTTAGGCGGGATTCGATAAACTTCCGAAATCCAATAAAACCCTAACACGAATAACATGGCTCTAGACAGAAATCTTCCGGTCCAAACAATCACGGACCTCCTCCATCCTACCATATGCGCGTAGTCCTCCTGCTCGTCCGTCTCCCTATTCGGATCGTGAAATAACGTACAAAGTCTGCAAATCGTGTAATAGAGAACCAGCAAACTCATCCCAACAACCACCCGTATAGGAACGATTGTAACGAGTGCCATTGCGAGCAGCACCTTCTCCATCCACGGAAGCTCCCCTCGGCCCATGGTGCCGTAAACATCTTGTCGGACAAATGGAGCATATTTCTGGTGGAGATCGTCGGAATCGTCGTCGGCGACGGCGGCAGACTCGGGGTTCAACAGTGGGCGATCGTCTTTGGCAGAGGACTCGTCGGATGCGTTGGATTCAGGCGGGTCGAACCTCAATTGTTGGAGCTCAGACGCCATTTCCCTCCTCCACGAACACCAAATCGAGTCGTTAAAGCTTTTCTTTGCTTTTGCTAAGCTCCTCCAGAGCTTCCAGACTAAGATCGCGTTGTCACGATCACGACAATTTTCTTTTTCTTCATTATATTTTTTAAATTTTAAATATGTTTATTTGATAAAGTTTTAAACGGAAAAGATTAGATTTGCGTAATTTTAACTTCGATTAATATAATTATAACTTTTTGTTTTCGATTGCGATGTCTCGTTTATCTGATTAAATAGAAAATATATATATTATTTTCATTAAAATAACTAATTTTTTTTGGATTGTTTTCATTAAAGAAAATAAACAATTTATTTAAAAAATAGCAAAATATTACTGCATATGAGAGATACTAATAAACGATATATTTAAAAAAAAATTGACGATTTTGTTACTTAAAACAAACCTTTATTGATTTAATATGTTTTGACAAGTATATGTTGTATCAAAGCAGGCAATTGACAAAATAGTGTAGCAAAGTGTAACTCGTGTATTTTTATTTGCTTTTGTCTTGTGTTATAATTAACATGGACTTAGCTCAAATTCAAGTAATTGGAACCCACAATCTCTATTATTGAAAAATATATATTGCATCAAATAATCAACCTACAATTAACTAGCGAGTAGATAATCTCATTAATTTTAATTTTTTTTAATGCAATAAATATAGAAGTGGAATCATAAAACTTCAACCTAACATTATTATCTTAGTCTTTGGGATATAGTAATGTTGGTACATTTTTTTTTATTAATAATATTAGTGGTAGAAACTAACTAAAATCATAGTTTAAAGTTAAAAATGTAATTAAAAGTTTCAAAGTTTAGTGACATAATATATAATTTAAATGATCGGAAATTTTAGTGACTAAATAAAGAGATTTTTTTTTCTAAGGAAGAAACAGAAACAGATGCTAAGGATATAGTTTAAACTACAAGTTTAATCAAACTAAAAATAACTTTAAATTTTAACTATTTAGTAAATTTATAGATAATATTGTTGTCCTTTTGTAGTTAAAAAGGAGTCAGTTTTCAAGTTTATTTGGTTATTCGAAATATATATAATAGTGTGAAATAAATTTAACTTGTAATTTTAATTTTGTATAAGATAATTTAGTAGATTTTTCAGTTTTTGTATCTAAAAGTATCATTGATTTATTTAACACTTTTTATTTATTAAATACAAAATTAAAAATTTAGAATCTATAGGATTTAAATTTATATCGATCAGTTAGTTTCTAAAATTTTGAATAAAGTAAAAATTTTATTAAATGTAAAATTAAACATCCAAATTGTGAAGCTGAATTGGTAATTAAACAAATATTTATAATTATAAATTATAAATGAATCAACGGTTTATATCGAGGAATCGTGATCTTACTGGAAAAGTTATTAATTGGTGTAATAAATAGTTTCAAATCACGTGGCTACTGTTATGAGTTTCGATTTAGTGCAGAGATATCCACCCTTAGAATGTAAGCCTGACGTTTTTCTAGCCGTTTGATTGTAATCGTGCCGACCAAAATGATTAGTGACCGGTTTTATCTTCAGAAGGTATTTATTTATTTTAGGACAAATTGCAAAAAGTATAGTAGTAGCTGTATACAGCTTTAAACTTTTAAACTTTTAGTTGTATCCGGATGGAAATAAAGAAAATTCGAAGTTAATCTCTAAATTTTTAGTTCCAAAAATTGGACTTCTCAATTTCAAAAGTCTTAAAATTGGACTCTCAATTTTTCAATAATTATATAAATTGGACCCAAAGATGATCAATACTAAACTCTCGAGCTTATATAATTATGTAATTTTGATGGTCTAATTTTAACACTTGTATAAGTTTGAGAACTTAATTTTTAAAAATTAAAAGTTTAAAGGTATAATTGCAACTACACATATTTTAGGATAGAGGTGTTTAAAAAATTCAAACAATCCGAACATCCAACCCAAGTTATAAGGATTGGCTTGGGTTGAGTTAGTTTTGTTCTTAGATTAGGTTGAGATGAATTTTTTATATTTTGGTTGGGTTGGGTTAGATCTTGGATTGGTCAAGTAAAAACTGGAGTTGAAGCAACCCAACCTGAAACATATATATATATATATTTATATATGTATTTCTCCTTACTTAAAGTTTGACTATTTTGGGTTAATGAATTTATGAATTTTTAATATTTTTTTAAAAAAATTGTTATGATATTTGTATTTGTCTAAAATTTGTAATAAATATGACAGATATTTGGTCTTTTAACATTTGAATTATATGAAATTTTAGTTATTAATCACATGTTGTAGATAATTTTATGTATTTTTCCAACTCAAATTTTAAGGATTGGGTTGAAGATTTTGTTGGGGTCTTTAGGGTTTCCAACCCAACCACCCTATTTTTTGCGTTTGTCCAAAAAATATCTTCAACCTAATTTAACCCATGACACTTTCACTTCAGAGATGATTTTTGTAATTTATCCTTAATTTAATTGAAATAAATTGCAGGGAGAATGATGCTTTTAAAATTGGGGTATTAAATTTCATATCAACACGTCGTTTCCATTGATATTAGTATCATCTTTCATAAAAGTGAATAGGTCACTTATCACTAAAGTAAGCATTTTATCAATAATAATTATTTATAAAAAATGTTAATTATTTCTAAAGTGAGCTTTTTTAAAAATAAAAAAAAAATTATAATTGGTATAACCTTTATCTTCTCAATCTCTTATCTTCATACTATAAAAGAACCATGTGTTTACTTTTTATTTTTATTTTTATTTTTTTGTTAAGCAATTCCATAGGAACATTTTCACTGCTTCATTAAAAAAGAGACAAAATATAAGAAGCTTTAACTTATTTAAAAGTGTAAAACATGGCTATTTGTTACTTTTAAATATCTTTTAAATTTTTTATTCATGCTATTCGTTTGTTAATATTTGTCAGTGTTGATATTTTATTTACATTTCTATAAAATTGAGATTTAATATTTATGACATTGTTTAAAATACTCTTGACTTTTTTATTTTTTTTTTTCTTTTCGTTGTTTAATCCAAAAAAATGCATTTTTCTAATTTTGTTTTTTTTGACCCAAATTTGACGCTTTGGATTAATTATTTGGAGAAGTCACTATAATGTGGTCAATAGTTTTGAACTATTAGATGTACAATAAAGAAGCTATAAAAGTACCTCAAAATTGTACCCTATATTTATGAGAATGCAAATTTCTAAAATGCATGATTAGATTGCGACGATTTCGTTAAATAATTTTTCTTTCTTAAATGGCAACTACACAATTGGCATACCACATTTTGCAAGTTTTGAAGGATGGTGAGAAAATTGTGGGCTATTTTATTTGTTGTAAAATCTTATTTTGGGTTTACATCGGATGTTTTCTAAACTACTTTTCAGAACCACATTTGGGATATGTTCAAAAAAAAAATTTTGGAAGTAACTTTTGTTATGGACAAAATCATTCTAAAATATGTCTTCAATAATTCAAAATCAAATTATCGATTAGTTTTACAATTTTAAACATGTTTTTCATATTTTTGAGTGATTTTAAAAATAACAAAAGGTGATTTAAATAATCTCAAAATGTCTGCTAAGTTCAGTGCTTTAAATTCACAACCCATTCATGAAAACAAACTAATAGCTTGGTGCTTGTGACATTATACAATTGATTGGAGAGCTGAACTGCTCAGCAGGATATCCCATGCAAGAAGTTGGAAATGAACAAAAACTGAGACCAAGGAATCCCCAATCCCATTCAACGCTCAAATTTCAGCAAAATTCAAAATTTGAAAAGATGAAAGATCATTGGAATGTGAAGTGAAAGAAACCAGAATGAAGAGGCAGAAAAATACCAAATGATAATCATAGATTAGAGGCAGAGGTTAGAATTGTTTTGTTACACATTGCTCTGATCTTCTGGCTCAGAAAAATTCATGGATGGCAATAAAGAAGTTGATGTTAAGAAACCCCAATAGCAAGACAGTTTCTATCAATCTAACCAAAACCATATGCATTGGGTTGAATTGTAAAAGTTATTGAGTTTAATTTGGATTAGGATGGATATAACATCTTAAAAATTGATTTGGACTTGAAACAAATCTAACCCATCATCTAACTAGAATAATCTGATTCAAAGGAATTGACAAATGGAGCCATTGAAGTAGATTCAAACAAATTCTTTAACTTAATCTAAACATGAACACTCTGGTAGAACATTTGCACAAGGAAACAACATAATCTCTGATCATCATAAAGCCGCAGCTACCATACCACCATAATCAATTGAAGAAAACAGAGACCTATGGTCAAGGATTATTGTAATGGTAATGGTTATGGAAACCAATGAACTGAACTCTAACAAGCTTCAAGCTAATAATGTGGGAGAAGACTAACGATAATCATCATTTTACATTGATAGTTTAGGATCAAAATTCCTGTCTTGTGCTTATTATTCTTGAGATATATAGTATGTGGCTCTGTGCTATGAATGTTTTCAAATGAACAGAAAATTTAGCCTAGTAAAATTGAAAGCTATTTTCAGCATGATATCCAATTCTTATGAGTGCTAATCAATGCCGAGAGAAGCCCAGCACAAGAAATTAGAAGAGGACCTGAAAACCGGCCGTGCCCATCATGAATGTCCGCCACCGCCATGAATCCATCGGCAAAATCTTGAACAATCGAAAGCTTCTTCATCAACATTTTCGCACGCAACTTCTTCATCTTCTCTTCTTCTTCACGATGTCCATTCCCCCTAGTGGCCGCAATCTCAGTACTCGCTTTCAAACACGCCTCATCTTCAAGAATACGATTCAAATCCCTCAATTTCAACGAAATACTCCCGATATAGCCGATCAATTCCGCCCACGCACTGATCTTCTGCAAGAGACTCGAGTGTCGTTTGTCAATCAAACCAGATTTAGCTAACCAAATGAACTGTTCGACAAAGTAATAAAACCCTTCTCCGCCATACGCAAGGAGGGCGAGCAGAAGTTCTTGATTAGATTCGAAATGCGAATTTCTTAAGGCGTTGAGGTCCTGGACGAACTTGCCGAGACGGAAGGCCTTGCGACTAACGCCGACGCTGGACTCGAAGCTCTTGAGACGGTGGGTGAGAGGATGAGATTCGGAGAGAGCGGAAGAGGAGAGGATGATTTTGGTGGTGTACCTAGAGATTTTCAAGAGCTTGTCGACGCCGTCTCGCTTTGCGAGGTAAGCTTCGAGATGATTGAAGAAGTCTCTTTGTTTCTCGGTGGACGACGGTGGAGCTTTGGAAGCCATGGCGGTGGTAGCGGCGGAGAGAAAGGAAGCGGGTTGTTCCCCAAATTGACCGGAGACTGGAGATTATTTTGACAAAGGGTGTAGCGAGATAAAAATCAACATCGTTACTGAAACGACCGCGTTTTGGAATTTGTGATTTTTGGTTTAGTATAATTATGTGTGCCATGAGATTCGGCAAGATGACGGGACAAAGTCAGAGAAAATGAAAATTATTAAAATAACAAGAGAATTTGAAGGAGAGTGGTTTGAAAGTGTTTTTTCCCCCAAATTTTTAATTAAATAGAACAACTATTCCCCAAAACAAATCTTTGATTTAGTTTACATTAATGTTTTAATTTAATTTTTAATTAAAAAGATTCTAAAGGATTAGTAAGGCAATGCGTAACTATTAGATTTTTTTTGTTTTTATTTTTAAAAATTAAACTTATATCACCTACATTTCTTGATATGATCTACACCTTACACCGCTAAATTCTTAACTAAACTCTAAAAACAAAACAAAAACATTTTGAAAGCAATTTTTTTAGTTCTCAAAATTTGGCTTGATTTTTTAGATCATTGATAAAAAAATAAATAATAAAAGAAGAAACTTGGAGATGGAAGTAGTGTCCATAGGCTCAATTTTTAAAAACAAAAACAAAAAATAAATTGTTACCAAACTGAACCTAAATGAACTGAATTTTCAATAGTATAACAAAGAGTAATATTTGGTCTATAATGTTTTGGGTAGTTGCAGATTTAAAATTTTATGTTTATAAGACTAGAAGTTTAGTCAATAAATTTTTAGATTTATTGAGGGACAAGTCCCACGTGGATTCACCTATGTTTGAATGTATCTTCTTGCAACTCACCTCAACCACAAAATGGAAACATAAATTCAAAAATATTTTTTTTTTTTTAAAAAAAAAAGAATTTATTATATAGTAAATTGTGGTTGAACAACTTAAAAGATGAATATCGAGATGGATTGTAATTATTTTTCTACAAAAAATAGAGATAAAGGAGATTTAAACTTACGATTACAAAAGATAAAGTATTACTCTACTTAAAGCGTGTCACTTTTTTTTTCCTTTTTTTGGAAGGACTTTAAGTGTGTCACTTTTTCTAGAACAAATGGCTCAAATATTTTAAGCCTCAAAGGGCAAAGAAGACAAATTACATTCAGATTCAGCTATGGGAAGAAAACAAATGGGAAAATATTTCAACCAAATAGAATATTCATGCTCTTTCTTCGCAAATTCTGCTACAAAATCAGCTAGGACATTTGCAAGAACGGGGAGCGAACGAGAACACCGAGTAGGAAAATCTATCTGGAGAGATCGAATCTCTTCAATACAACAGTTGATTTCGGCTACAGCAGATGATTTCTCTTGAAGAAGATTTACCACAAACATGCAATCGGATTCGATGATGATGTTTTGGATTTTTAAAGAGATTGTGAGTTTTAGTTCTTCCTTAATTGCTAGAGTTTCAACTATGGGGCATCTGAAATATTCTGAGTATTAATTGTTGATATTGCTATGATTGAGCTATCGGACGATCCTATAACAACTCCTAAACGGGTTAGAGAGAAAGCAGAAGACCCGTGTTAATTTTTGAAGCTGTTTGGAGGTGGAGGGCACCATAACTTTGGTATACTTCGATCTTCTAAATTTCTACATGCTTTAGTTTGTTTAAAAAAAATTGTATGGCTTCCATGAAACAACTATGATAGTTGATGATCAAGGCACCTTTAATAGGGGAGGGTAGATGAAGATCTTTAAGAATATTGTTTCGATCATTTCTGATGGCCCAGCAAGATATAGCAATTATTTGTAGCTTGCTCGAGCATGTATTAGAAAGGACATACCATCTGTCAATAAAACTATTATTGAAATCCTCGTTTAGGGCATTCTCTTTCAGAAAATGTTGCCAAACATCTCTAGCTCTTTCGCAGGAGAAAACAATGTGGTCAATAGTTTCTTTCTGTTTTCTGCAAACATGGCAAAAAGGTAAGATGTCCAATCCTTTTCTTTCTTTTTTTATCAAATTAACTCTGGTTGGAAGTATTTTTTTAAGTGCCCGATAAAGTGTTTTATTTTTTTTAAGGAACCTTAAGCTTTCAAATCTTCTCCATATTATTTTCACGGGTGATATATCGACCCGACCCTCTAGGACTCAAGTTAGGTCATTACTAAATACACTGCATGCATGGAACTTAAAACGACACCCTTTAAATGGTGAAATAAATGTTAAATAAATAAGTTGAATTCAAAAGACCTTCATTAAATTCAATACAGACTATAAGGTATCCATAAATCATAAATGATAATTAATAGGTCTGAAAACAAATCTTAATAGTAAGTTTCAAACATCAAATTGAATGTTGAAAAACAGGAAAAGAAATCTAAATATCATGAGCGGAAGCATAAAACTGGTCTCAGTGGCTTGATCACAAATTCTGCTTGTCAAATCGCCGGTGCATCTTTACCTTTACCTGAAACAACTACATGAGAAAGGATGAGTAAAAAATACTCAATAAGTAACCCCACTACTGGGGTCAAGCTAGGCATCTATGTCTTTTAGATGTCTACCTCTGGTGGAAACATATAAACTTCTCTAGTCTTCATAGGACATATACATACATGAAAAACTGATTTTTATCCTACTTTAGTTAAATATGCCCATTACCTCTTGTAAGTCCCATAGGACTCACAACCTCTAGTGAATCCCAAAGGAGACACAACCTCTGGTGAATCCAAAAGGAAACACAACCTCTGGTGAATCCTGAAGGATAACACCACCTCTAGTGAATCCCGAAGGAAACACAACATCTGGTGAATCCCGAAGGATAACACCACCTCTAGTGAATCCCGAAGGAAACACAACCTCTGGTGAATCCCGAAGGATAACACCACCTCTAGTGAGTCCCGAAGGAAACACAACATCTAGTGGGCATCTAACTAATCAGTAAGGACACTATCACAATTTCAACACTATCACAATTTCAACATTACAAGTATCACAACATGGTTCTATAACATACATATACACCTCAACATCATTGCTCTATAACATACATATATGCCTCAATATTCTCATATCAAATACGACCTCATGGATTCAAGTATCATCTCATACTAGCATTCAAGTATCTACATGCACAAATAAATCTTTTAGATCCTCAAATAAGAACATACATCGGTTATACTATACTATCCGTCTATTATGCTATCGTTCTGTCATAATATTCACCTATCATGCTAGCATATCTAGTGTCTGGCCCATGGGAAGTTCCAGTAATAAGATTACTTACCTCAAATTTGGTCACAAATTAATCCAAGAAATTAACCTTCTTACAACTCTTGGAAAACTTTGAATCCACCCTATAACATATATTCCAAATATTAATTTAGCACCCCAAGTCCAAAAATAATAAATCCAAAGTTTTAAACTCCTCTTTGGGGGCTAAATCCAATTAACCAAACTAAACCAAATGTCCTCAAATTTAACTTACCAAAGTCGTGGCTTGACCCCAAAACAAATTCCAAAACTCAAACCAACAGGCCAATCCGAACATAATTTGAACCCAAAATTAATAACTTAATTTTTTTTAATATATATAAGTACTTTTACCCTAGAAGACACCCAACGCAATTACTCACCCAAACTTAACAATTTATGTCAAAAATTGGTCTCTTCCTCAACGTCCCACAATCTTCTGAATTTCACTTCTGAAAGTCCAATCATAAAGGATTTTAACCAACATGATTTCAAAACAGAACAACACACAAAACTTCAAGGAAAATACCTAAAACTAAAGTCTAACCCAAAACAGATCTGACGACAACCACGACGGCAGTAGAGGCTAGGTGGCGCACGGCTGGAGACGGCATTTTAGATGTGGCTTCACCGATGGGAAGTTGGTTGGGCACGACAGACGGACGCAGCTGGCCGACTCATAGCGCTTCAGATCTGGCAGGTCTGACAACTTCACGATCCAGGCACGAATGGAAGGTACGATCTCCGGCAGTCGAAGGGCTTCGACGTGTGGGGACAAGGCTCGGATGACTGGGCGGAGGGGAGGTGAAGGGGAGGCGGTGCGTGGAGCGCTGAACGACTGGAGGCGGTGGGTCGCGGAGGGGAGTTCGGTGTGCGGCTGAATACGAGCGAGGGGGCTTTCAGCGAGGAAGAAAGCGTGAGGGGGAGGGGGGCGTTCGGCGAGGAAGAAAGGGAAATAAAAAGAGGAAGAAAAATAAAAGAAAAGGAAAGAAAAGGAAAAAATATAATATAATAAAATAAAATATTTACTTTATTTTATTTTATTTTTTCCTATTACATTTTATTCTATTAAATTCTTTTCCCCCCAAATCTTCAAAATCAACCCTTTCTCTTCCAATTTGAAATTAATTCCCGACATTAATCTCAAATTAAATTATATGCCATAAAAGTCCAATTTCCAAAATTTCTCCTTATTTAAACCATTAAATCGAAACACCCTTTACTCGGTAATTAAATTTTCATAATCCAATTAAATTTCCAAAATTCCAAAAATGTTATCAAATAAAACAAAATATGTAAATTACATTAATAATAAAAATTTCGGGTGTTACATTCTTCCCTCCTTAAAGAACTTTCGTCCTCGAAAGTTCATTCCTGAAAGAGCTCCGGGTACTGGGCTCTCATCTCATCATCTCATTCCCAAGTAGCCTCCTTGAACTGATGATTCTACCACAGGACTTTTACAAATGTAATCTCCCTGCGGCGCAATGTCTTTACCTCTCTGGTGAGGATCTCTACAATTTCTCCTCGTAGTTCAAGTTGTCATTCAACTGCAAGGGCTCAAAGTCAACTACATGGGACGGGTCTATCACATACTCAAATTCCAGGTCCTTACGTCTCACATCGGCATAGCTCTTTTGTCTGTTCTGAGTTGTTTGCATACGAGCTCTGATCTTTTGTATTGCCTTATTCATGGTCTGCACTATTCAGGTCCTAAGAATTTCCTCTCTCCTACCTCCTCCCAACACACAGGAGACCTACAACTCTTTCATATAGGGCCTCAAATGGTGACATCCTAATAGTGGACTAGTAGCTGTTATTATAAGCAAACTCCATTAAATGCAAGTGAATATCCCAGTTTCCTGAAAACTCTATGGCACAGGCATGCAACATATCTTCCAATATCTGATTCAATTGCTCTGTCTGCCCATCAGTCTATGGGTGAAAAACTGTATTGAAATCCAACCGGCTCCTTAAAGCTGCTTAAAGACTCTTCCAGAAGTTAGACGTGAAATGAGGGTCTCTGTCCGACACAATGGACATAGACATTTCGTGCAATCTCACCACCTTCTTCATGTATATCTATGCCTACTTATTTACTGAAAAGGTGCACTTTCCAGGTATGAAATGTGTTAATTTTGTAAGTCTGTCTACCACAACCCAAATTATAGTGAAATCTTTGACTGTCTGTGGCAACCTCACAATGAAGTCCGTAGACACATGCTTCCATTTCCATCCTGGCACACTCAATGGTTGTAACAAGCCTGCTGGTTTCTGTCTCGGGGTTTTCACTTGCTGGCACATCAAGCACTTACTGAAGAACTTTGCAATCTCTCTTTTCATATCATTCCACTAGTAATAATGTTTCAAGTCATGATACATCTTGGTGTTATCGAGATGAATCGAAAATAAAGAACTGTGAGCCTCTAACAACAACTCATTCTTAATATCATTATCTGCTGGCACGTATAAACATCTCTGATAGAGGAGACCACCTTTCGTTGATACCGAAAATTCGCCATCCTGGCCTGACTCCACCCTACGAACTCTCTCTTCTAGATAAGGGTCATATCGCCGCACATCAATAATCCTCTGTCTTATACTCAATCGCACTGACAACTGTGTTAATTGTGTCGTGACCTTCCCCACTACCATTGCAATCTCTGCTCGCTCTAACTCCATGCACAAATGAGTCTGTCTAGTAATGAGAGCTATTGAATAAGCCACCTTTCTGCTTAGAGCATCTGCCACTACATTTGCCTTTCCTGGGTGGTACCAAATTTCACAATCGTAATCCTTTACCAGCTCTAACCACCTTTTTTGCCTCATGTTCAACTTCTTCTGAGTGAAAAATTACTTTAAACTCTTGTGATTAGTGAAGATCTGTATCTTCTCTCAATATAAGTAGTCCCTTCATATATTGAGAGCGAAAACCACTGCTATTAATTCCAAGTCGTGTGTGGGATAATTCTGTTCATGCTTTTTTTACTAACATGAAGCGTAAGCAACTGCTTTGCCCTGCTGCATCAATACGCATCTCAAACTCTTCTTGGACACGTCACCGTAAGTGAAAAAACCACATGACCCATTTGGTACTATAAGAACTGGGCCTAAAACCAACCTTTGCTTGAGATCTTGGAAACTTCTCTCACAAGCCTTATTCCAAATGAAAGGGGCTCCCTTCCGGGTCAACTGAGTCAAGGGGACGGCTATGCGAGAGAAGTCCTTTACAAATCGTCTATAGTAGCCTGCTAGCCCCAGGAAACTATGCACCTCACTGACTGTGGTTGGACGAGCCCAACTCGTATCTGCCTCAATCTTTGCAGGATCCACAGAGACTCCTTCTTTCGATACTACATACCCTAGAAAGGACACCTGCCTCAACCAAAACTCACATTTAGAAAACTTAGCATACAACTTATTGGCCCTTAACATCTCCAAAAATTTCTGCAAATGCTCCTCATGTTCAGCCTCTGTCTTGGAATAAACCAAAATGTCATCAATAAAAGCAATCACAAAGGTGTCAAGGAATTCCTTGAACACCCTATTCATTGTATCCATAACACTGTTGGGGCATTCATCAGACCGAACAACATCACTATGAACTCATAATGCCCATACCTCGAACAAAAAGTTTCCTTGGGTATGTCACTCTCCTTTATTCTCAGCTGATGGTATCCTCATTAGAGATCAATCTTTGAGAACACCGTAGCTCCCTACAACTGGTCGAACAAGTCATCAATCCTGGGGAGGGGATATTTATTTTTTACAATAACCTTGTTCAACTCTTTGTAATCAATGCACAGACGTAACGATCCATCCTTCTTTTTCACAAACAAAACAGGTGCACCCCATGGTGACACACTAGGGCATATGAAACCCTTGTCCAAGATTGATGACTTGTGAACCCTGAACCCCAATTTCTCTACTTGAGTATGTTCCCTACTGAGACCAGTATGGTGAGTAGGTTGACATGGAAACTATTGTGTAATTGTAGAGAAAAGGGTGAAAAATTAGAAGAAAAGTGTGAATTTGAAAACTTGACTCTTGGGAAAAGCTTGAAAAATTGCTAAGTATAACCCATGCGTTGGAAGCAAGAAAATTGACTAAGTGTTGTCCATGTGTTGGCCTTGATCATTTAGAGGTTATTTGGGGGGTTGAAGGAAGCCAAAGTGTGGCCAAGAATAACGCATGCAGCAGCCTCAGGTTGCACATCTAAGGGCGCTGGACGTTGGACACGATAGTATGTGTGTATGCGGCCGAAGGAAATGCGTTGATAGAGCGGTGATGCATGCGGTGCAAGGGCATGTGGTGATGCGGTGAGAGGCATGCAGCGATAGGGGCATGCAGTGCTACGCGACGGTATGCGGTAACACTATGCATTAGTGATATGCTATGCGTTGGACATCCGAGGGCTTGTGGGTGCATAGGACAAGCTAGTAGTATACGTTCAAAGAGTGTTGGTCATTATCCTAGTTGAGCGCATAGAACAAAGGTAAGCCATGCGAAAGGAAAGGATATGCAGCCAAAGATGAGCTTTGCAAGCATCTAGCATATGTGACTAAATTGTGTCGATTAGATGCACAAGGTAAGATTAAATGGATGCATGCGCCGGTTGATGGTGTTCGGACATAGGAAGGTTGCGGCATTTGGATGGGCACATGTGTGGCTAGATGACCGCATATAAAGTTGGATGAATACATATGAGGGAGGATGGACGCATTCAAGGTCGTCATCTAGACATGTGGCTTGTTAGGAGGAAATCTTAAACCTTAAGCAAATAAGGTGGATGCATAAGAAGACATGCAAAATTGAGGGCTATGCGTTGTTAAAAGGGGAGCAAGACACCTTGGCTTGTGCTGACGCAAGGTTGTGTTGATGGTGTGAGGAAAAGACACTTGGACATGCGACCAAGTAGAAGGTGTCAGCCTTAGAGAAATCTTAGACGCCTATAAATAGGGCCAAGGACTTCAAATGAGAACTCAAAATCTCTTCAGAGGAAATAAAGAATAGTGTATTGGGAGGAGAATATGCGTTGATAGCAATCTATGCGTTGATCATAAAACTTCAAAAAGGAGACGCATTTAGACAGTGAAGTTTGGAAATAACGTCAATTTGAGACGAGAAGTTCTCCCAATATACTTGTGCGTTTGGAGTGATTTCAAAGCCACCTGAAAGCTCCGCAAGTCTAGTTTTCAGGGTAGGGCTTCCGAAAAAAAAGTTCCAAGGGATCGGGATGGAAACTGAGAAAAAGACAGAAGGGTCAAGCTGTCGGGTAAGCTTGGGCCAGTCTTGAAGGTTTTGTGATTCCGGCCAAACCACGAAAAGTTATGAGGTAAGATTTTAAGGTAAGCTTCTTGAGAAATTGTAGAGCATGTTTACAGAAGAAAGTATCACGAGATAAGTCTTAGAACTATGAGTAATCTAAGCTTTAAATTGAATCTGGATTTTAGGGGTTCAAAAAGAAGCTGAGGTAAACAAAGAACTTCAAGAGAGAAAAGTTCCTAAACGATCAAGGTCAGTGACTAAAATATTTGACTAAATATTTACAATGTTTTAAAGAAACCATGTTTTAAAGAAATATTATTCTCATGCCAGCTAGTTTTACAGAGTGATTTCCAAGCAAACCATGAGTTATGTTTTAAACGTGTGCATGTATGAAAAGTTTATTGAAAAGTTATTTATGTGTGTTTAAATATTGCGTTAGTATCTTTAAAGACTGTTTTCTATGCATTATGCTTTACATGCTTTAAAGATAAAGTCATTTATGATTAGTTCTACTTGAAACGCGATACCGAAGGACAGTTGAGAAGGTATCCGAGCAGCTCGATACTGAATGACAAGTTTAGAGAAGGTATCTGAGTAGAAGTACCCAAAAATATGACGGTACTTAGTATGGCCCCGTGCACGTAGGGAGTTAAAGTTAGAGATTGAGCAAAAGAATTCTCTCTTAACTAGCATTGATGTTGGGATTTAACCACAACAGGGTTATTCTCAACTAAGAAATAGTTTTAATGTTTTCTGATAAAAATAACTTTATATGTTTTATACTTGGAAAATGTTTATACAGCAGTACAAGGTTGCTGTAGAAGTTTATATTTCAGTTTAATCTCTTTATTGAGACTATTGCATGAGAATCGGTTATCTTTCTTAAGTCACTCACTAGGCTAACAAGCTCACCTCGTTTTCAAATGTTTTCCTTTCCCCCAGGTAGCGGTTAAATCCTCAGAAGATAGCTCTACATCTGCTCTGCCACTTCAGGACAAAGATATTATAACCCGTCTGTTAGGTGGCTACTGTAAATATTGTACACATGTTACAGTTGCTCATATAGGGACTATGGTTTTGGGCATCGAGACTTGTGAAACTAGTAATGTAATTACTCTAAATATGTTGTGTTTTTTATTAATAAATTTTGGCCATAGAGGCATTCGCTGTATATGAATTTATATATTGGTATCAGAGTTATTTTTTGCTAGATTTAGTAGGCAGTAAATGTCAACAAAAGGGTTGATAACTGTTGCAGTCATATCCTTTCCTAGGCTCAGAGAGTAGACCTTAAGTTCCCTCAACTCTGTTGGTGCCATCCTATATGGAGCCTTTGAAATAGGGGTTGTGTCTAACTTCAACTCAATAGAAAAATCTATCTTCCGCTGCGGGGGCAGTCCGGGAAGATTCTTTGAAAAAACAGCTGGAAAATTTCTTAATACTGGCTCTGAAGTCAAGGTGACTTCAGCCTCTGTAGTGTCAACCACACTGGCCATAAAGCCCCAGGCTCCTTGGTCAAACAGTCTACTGGCCTTCAATGCTGAAATCACTTTGGGTAGGACCACAGTCCCAACCCAACTTAAAATTGGCTCCTATAGGAGGGTTAAAGATGACCTCCTTACGGGAGCAATCTATGCTGGCATGATTAGCAGTTAACCAATCCATGCCCAATATCACATCAAAATCACGCATATCTAAAATTATCAATGTCACATCTAATGCATGATTTGCTATCTCTACCTGACATGCCTTTATCTTTTTAGTAGCTAACATGATCTCTCCTGATGGAGTGGAAATAGACAGTGCCAAGAGCAAAGGTTCTGACTCTAACATGGCATGCTTTACAAATATGGAGGATATAAACGAATGCAAAGAGCCACAGTAAAAAAAAACTAAAGCATAGTGCCCAAAAATGGGAAGCGTACCTGTCATCATTGTACCTGACTTCTGAACCTCGCGCCAAGTGGTAGAAAACACTTTACTCTGCTGCTGCTGACGACTCTGGCCTCCCTGAAACAAGCTTATGGGCTGGCCCCTGAGTTCGAGCACGTTCCTCCTTAGGCATTTCTCTGACATATGCCCCTTCTTACCACATCGAAAACAAACCCCAGAGCCGGCTAGGCAACGTCCCCAGTGTTGCCTACCACAAATAGTACAGATCGACTTATCTTCCTTGACAGTCACAACTTGAGAGCCCTGTTGTCCCCATTGACGTGGAGCATTAACTGTGTTCTGGTTCCTTTATTGGTGCTCAAAAGCCCTTGGTTCAGCCTTCCTTTTCTAACCTGCAGATGTCCCAATCCCGAGCAACTTCCTGTACTTTTCTCTCGCCTGGGAGTCAGCATCAATCCTCACGGTGGCCCACAGTGTTGCAGCATATGTCTTGAGGTCGAAGGCATGTACCATACCTCGTAGTCCACTCCTTAGACCCTAGATGATTCTCTCTGTCCTCACTGCCTCGGTGGCTACTAGTTCAGGAGCAAAGTGAGACAGCTTATTAAATTCCTGCTCATATTCCTCTACCGACATAACTCACTGTTTCAAGTTCAAGAACTCTGCCTGCTTATCGTACTGGGTGTTGGCCGAAAAATACTTCTCATAAAAATCCTCATTTAACTGCTCCTAGGTTGCAAGTTCCCCACCAATATTAATTATTTTCTCTACTGAACGCCACCAAATTTCTGCGTTGCCAGTCAACATGAAAACTGCACATTGGAGCTTATGCTCTTTCGGGCACCTCATAAAATGAAAAACCGTTTCAATCAATGACAACCACATCTCTGCTTTAGTGGGATCCCCTAACGATCCATCAAAGGAGCGAAGGTCAAACTTCCTGAAATCCTTGAAATGCTTAGCCTTAAGAGACAGGTCCTGCATGTCTCTATTCTGCGGGGGTCTGCTGTAACTGCTCAGGTGGTACCTGTTCCTCCTGAACCTGGTTCTGTGTAGTCTGTCCTGCCATCGTGTTACGAATCAGCTCCTGCAGTTTTTCCATTAGGGAGGATGCAATGACTTCACTAATTATTGCTTCCATTGCCTTCTCATCGACTTGGGTCATAGGTGGATTCTGAGCTATTGGGACAGTCTGGCTACTCTTTGCTCCCTCTTCCTGCACCCTTAGAGGGGGAGGATCCTGAACTCGTGGATGTTGCACTTAGGGTCCTGAACCCTTCTTCTAACAGTCTTTCTTGCTCTAAGTTTAGGTGCCATATCTTGTCATGAACTCATAAATTAGTTTTCTACCTCTGGGTCTTTCTCAGAAAACATGCTACTAAAACATTACATCAATAATCTCATATATGTACTCTGAACTTTCATTAGTAAGACATACCTGGAGATGACGAGGAATCCGTTACTGGGCCATAGAGATTACCTAGACTTACGTAGTAAGTCAGTCTTCAAAACCCAAAATGTGGGCTCTGATACCAACCGTAATGATCTGACCCCCTAGGACTCAAGTTAGGCCGTTACTAAACACATGCATGCACGAAACTTAAAATGACACCCTTTTATAGTGAAATAAATGCTAAATAAATAAGTTGAACTCAAAAGATCTTCATTAAATTCATATATTAAAAACAGACTATAGGGTACCCATAAATCATAAATGATAATTAATAGGTCTAAAAATAAATCTTAATAGTAAGTTTCAAACATCGAATTGAAAGTTGAAAAACAGAAACAGAAATCTAAATATCATGAGCGGAAGCACAAAACTGGTCCCAGTGACTCGATTACGAATTCCGCTTGTCAATTGTCGGTGCATCTCTACCTTTACCTGAAATAACAACATGAGAAATGATGAGTATAAAATACTCAGTAAGTAAACTCACTACTGGGGTCAGGCTAGGCATCTATGTTCTCTAGATGCCTACCTCTGATGGAAACATATAAACTTCTCTAGTCCTCGTGGGACACATACATACATGAAAAACTGATTTTTATCCTACTGTAGTTAAGTATGCCCACTACCTCTAGTAAGTCCCATAGGACCCACAACCTCTGGTGAATCTCGAAGGAAACACAATCTCTGGTGGATCCCAAAGGAAACCACCACCTCTAGTGGATCCCGAAGGAAACACTACCTCTGGTAAATCCCGAAGGAAACACAACCTCTGGTGAATCCCGAAGGAAACACAACCTCTAGTGAATCCCGAAGGATAACACCACCTCTAATGAATCCCAAAGGAGACGCAACCTCTAGTGAATCCCGAAGGAAACACAACCTCTGGTGAATCCCGAAGGATAACACCACCTCTAATGAATCCCAAAGGAGACGCAACCTCTGGTGAATCCTGAAAGATAACTGTTGGGGTTGATGCCCTAAAGTCTCATGTCCTGTAGTTTGTAAACTATTTGTACGAACGCTTGTGTTGTATAATATATGATATTTACTTCACATTTTGATTTTGTTCAATTTTATGTTTTATTTGCTTTACCACAAACCAATAAACATAAAATCCCTAGTTATCTGTATGTAACTTAAGCATGTATGTGGTGACATACAAGTGGATCATGTCTTGAGTGATAACCAAAATGGTCTGTAGTATATAGATATAGGAGGGAAACCTTATCCTGGTAACGTTATGGATACGACCCGCTTTTTGAAATGGTCATAAGTGTTGTGACTTGTCACAGATGGTCTGATCCTGATCATCCATGTAGGGGACATGTGAGCGGGGGCGTCCTATACAAAGAATTTGTATAAGACCTGACCATGAAGTGTTAACGTCTCGTTATCTAACACCATTCATGACAGAGACTTCACTTCACTAGGATGAGGAAATAAATAAAAAATGTGGAAAACAAGACAGGGATTCTCTACAATGACACTGTAGACCAATTGAAAGGGATGTAGCGCAGCTTGGTAGCGCGTTTGTTTTGGGTACAAAATGTCACGGGTTCAAATCCTGTCATCCCTACCTATTACTTATCTTCTGAACAGTAACGAGGAATCATGACCTCAATCCTGAGTGAGTTGGGAACTCCTGCCATTGAGGACGATCTTTTGATTTGTATGGGTGCGAGTGGCCAGGTCGCCGATTCAAACCTACCATTTTTGGGATTCGCTGATTTGGGAACTGGGAACTCAGCTACACGAGATGGAATTCACTCCTTCCCCGAAGTAGGGGCAAGTAGATAGATAGCTTCCTTAAGGGTTGATTCCAAGGCTCGAACGATGTGGCGCCCCACACCTTCTCTTGACCCAAGAGGTGTTCACACATAGTTGAACCATGTTGTATTGTTCATTAGAGAAATCAATGGTACTTAAGGAGTGAGATATAACTACAGGGGCAAAATGGTAAACTGGCCCAGTTGTATTCACGAGCATCTATGAAGGATCATCGTACTCATGATTGGTTATATCCGATAGACACAAAAATATATCTGTGGTAAGAAGAGTTCAGCTGTTGGTCTTTAGTGGAATGTCTGGCAGTTAACGGATGGTGGATCTCGTGGCTAAAGAGTTTAGTCAGCTATTCACGTACTATTGAAGCTTCGAGTCATAGGTCCATTAGGTACCTTGGGTAGCTTGGATAAAGTCAAGAATCAGTGTTTGGGTCAGTTTGAAATGTTCAAATTGACAAGAAAGAGTTCAATTATATATGATAATTGGACTGGTTAATTATATATGATATAATTGACTAAATGTATGAGATACGTTATTTTGGAGAAAATTAGATATAAATATGATTTATATCAAGTGAAGGAGAAATTACTATAGTAGATATGTGATATCAAACTATAGGGTAAGAATATAATATGATTATATTCATTAATTATTAAATTGGTTAATTATATGATAATTGGCTGAAAACTTCTCTCGGTCGTGTGTTAGTGGCAGAATCCGAAGTCGGTTATTGTAACTGAAAAATAAAATGATTTTTTTTTTATTTTGCAAAAAGTTCGAAAAATTCGCAATCGGTGTGGAAACGTAAACGAGCGCCTAGTTTGAGAGCCTATACGATAGTTGCTCATCTAAACGATCGCACGCCTGTCCTTAAACGATTGCTTACCTTTCCTAAACGATCGCATAACGTGCCGCGTTTCTAAACGATCGTCTAACTTTTATTAAACAATCGCTTAGTAAAACCTACACGGTCGTGTAGCTTCTTCTAAACGATAAGCACCCTTGCTATACGATAGTTCTTTCTCTCCCACTTGCTTATCGTTTACACGATTTGTCTTTTCTTCGACCTTTACTAAATTCACCAAAGACCACACTTTGGATTTTCACTCTGAGAGTACCAAGGGCTCCAACTAGTGGTGTCGTCCCTGTTGCTTTCTTGTTCGTGACTGTTCGTGCTGTTACTGTTCGTGTAGACGATCATGCTATCACAGTCGACTGTTATGCTGGGCGATACAGTACGTAGAGGCTCTGAGAGTACCAAACAGATCTGACGACACCTAAAACTAAAGTCTAACCCAAAACAGATCTGACGACAACCACGATGACGGTAGGGGCTGGAAGGCGCACGGCTGGAAACGGCATTTCAGATCTGGCTTCACCGGCGGGAAGTTGGTTGGGCATGGCAGATGGACGCGGCTGGCCAACTCACAGCGCTTCAGATCTAGCAGGTCCAACAGCTTCACGACCCAGGCACGAATGGCAGGTACGGATATGCGGCAGCCGAAGGGCTTCGGCGTGTTGGGACGAGGCTCAAATGACTAGGTGGGGGGGAGGCAGCGCGTGGAGCGCTGAGCGACTGGAGGCGATGGGTCGCGAAGGGGAGTTCAGCGTGTGGTTGAATACGAGCGAGGGTGGCTTTCGGCGAGGAAGAAAGCGTGAGGGAGAGGGGGGCGTTCGGTGAGGAAGAAAGGGAAATAAAAAGAGGAAGAAAAATAAAAGGAAAGGAAAGGAAAGGAAAGGAAAGGAAAAAATATAATATAATAAAATAAAATATTTACTTTATTTTATTTTTTTCCTATTACATTTTATTCTATTAAATTCCTTTCCACTAAATCTCCAAAAGCAACCCTTCCCCTTCCAGTTTGAAATTAATTCCTGACATTAATCTCAAATTAAATTATATGCCATAAAAGTCCAATTTCCAAATTCCTTCTTTATTAAACTATTAAATCTTTCGTAATCCAATTAAATTTCCAAAATTCCAAAAATGTAATTGAATAAACAAAATACTGCAAGTCTGCTTTGACAAAATTTAGATTTTTTATACCTAGAAACCACTTTTATCTTGATGCCAGATTATTTTATCTTCCATCCTTAAGTTCAAAGGAACTCTACTGATAATCTTACAATCTTTAATAGTGGTGTTTTTTAAGAGTAAATTAATGTTCCATTCACCTTGTAGGGTAATAAAATCGACAATTTTTGCCTCTTCAAAATTTGTATAAGGACATCTTGGTTTAAAAGTTGATTCTCTAGGTAACCACAAGTCTTGGAACATTTTTGTAGAGGCCCCATTAGCAATTATGAATCGCAGACCTTCCTTGAGTAGTGAGCAACCCTAGTGGATGCTTCTCCATAAGTATGAGGGATTTTTCCCAATATCAGCCTCAAGAATTGTATTGTCTCTAAAATATAGGCTTTTAAGGACCTTGGAAACGCGCAGGTTATTGTTTGCAAGGATTTTGTTTAGCTACTAAAGCTCTATTGAATCCTTCTAGGCCCCCAAAACTCAAGCCACCTAGGGCCTTTGAGAGGCAGAGGTCAGCCCATTTGATCCAGTGTTTTTTATTTTTTGAAAAGTTCCTTGTGATTTCGTAACATAGTTGTTTTTGTAATTTGAAGATACTCATTCCATAGGTCGGGATGGCTTGGGCAACACTTTTAATAAGAATTTCTTTGCTTCCAATTGAAATGTAATTCCTTTACCATCCTTGTAGAGTTTTCCATATCTTGTCAATTAAAAACTGGAAACCTTTACACTTGCTTCTTGAAAGAAAAGATGGAAGCCCCAAATAATGGCCCAAATTTTTTACTATTGGAATTTCCAATATACTACTAAGGAACGTGGTTCTATCCTCATTGACATTTGGGGATACAAGAATTCTAGACTTTGAAAAGTTAATGCGAGCCCTTATTGCTGCTTCAAATGCCTTCAAAATACTCTTTAAATGAGAGAATTCCATTGGCCCTACAAAAGATTAAACTATCATCTGCTTGAGACATACAAGGACACCTGGTGAGGTTTTCCTTGAGAAATAAGGAGTTGAGTAGAGTTGAGGGACCTTAGGTATGGTGAAATAGGATCTCCCTGTCTTAAACCTCTGTTCAGGGTAAAGCATTCACTAGCTTCACCATTTACTTGAATAACAAAATTAGTAGAAGAAACGTGCACCATGTTCTTATATATATATAGATGAGTGAATATTAAGCTTAATATATATATATATATATATATAGATGGTTTCACCATTTAAGTGTGTCACTTTTGACATAGCTTTGTACGTGAAAATTCACATATTTGAATATTAAGCTTAGACGATTGTTATTATATATATTTAGATGTATATAAATTGAAAAAAAGAAACGTGCACCATTCTTTGGATTATGACGACTACCGAAAACGTGGAAAATAATAATATATTATTGCTTTCACATTCAGTCCACTGGATCTTGGATTTTGACCATTGGTAAACATACATTTTTATTTTATATAAAATTCAAATACATGTTTCGTGTGTTCGACATCGATGTGAATGGTGATCGATATTTTCATTATATCGTAAAAAAATTTATATAACATAAGAAATAAGCAACAAAATGTCACTAAAGTAAAATATAATATAAATTATAGATATCTTAACTTGTTTAAAAATCACAAAAAATTGAAATCGATATATTATTGATATTTCCATCAAAATTTTCATAAAATTAAGACTTCAATATTTATGCCGACATCGACATTTAAAATCTTGGATATACGTGTCATTTATTAACTAAATACATTTATGAGAATGATTTTTAAATGGTTAAAATTACTATTTTTCTAATGTTCAAAATCTATATGAACATGCCTTTAATCTTTAAAAGTCAATTTAATGTTAATGTGATTTTAATTATTTGAAATTAATCCTAAGCATGGTATAAGTCAAAGTGATAGTCAACCTTCAAAGGGGGAAAAAACAAGAATTAACCTAGGTATAAGTTGAATATTAAATATAAAATCCATACTTTATGATGGTTGTATTTATTTAGGGCATGTTTGAACTAGATAAAAAAAAATTGTTTTTAAAAAGGTCATTTTGATTTAAACCTTTTAAAAAAATTGTTTAGAATACATTTTGTATGTGTTCCAAAAGTTATTTTAAACTATCTTTAAATACTTCAATTTTTTTCTAAAATGATTTATTATCAAAATTAAACACTTAAACAACCAAACACACCCTTAGCCACTAAAATTTAAGAGGTTGAATTATATTCTTAACTTTTTTTTTTTTTTTTAAAGAAAGTAGATGAATCAAACCTACGACCTTCTAAGTATATGTATAAACCAAATGACTATATACAATTATAACCTAATTTGTCAAAGTGAGCATCACTTAACTGACGTAAAATGTGTACCACCGATAAAAATTTCACTCAATTTTCAATAATAATTTCTTAGAGGGTGCTTGTTTCAATGGTAAGGCTTGTGATGGGTTAGACATCCTAAGCTCAACCCTTGTTTGGGACAAGAGTATAAGAAGTCGCTTCTACACTATTTCCCATAGTTTTGAATAGTAAACACTATTCAAATCCATGGGGTTACACTTTTTTTTCCTAATTTAATTAAGGAGGTTTGTCGGCCAACTTTCGAACACCACATTCGACAACTGTTGCCGATCAACTCCGACTACCACCCTTAATGATCGTTGCCAGCCACCTTTGATTGCCACTTCTAGTGACCTATCGGCGAACTTTCGGCCACCGATTTTGGTCAAATTTTGACCACCGGCGGCCAACTTCAACCGCCACCTCCGACGACCATCGTCAGACACATCCAGCAACCCTATCGGCGAACCTTCGACACCAATTCTGGCAAAACTTCTACTGCCACGGGCTAGCTTTGGAAAACATTAACAAAAACGCTTTTAATATATAACAAACGAAAGAAACTTATATATAAAAATGTGTTTAAATAAAAATGAATTCTTGAAAAACAATTTTTTCTAATTCATTCCACAGACCACAATTTAATTACAATAATATTTTTTAAAACATACTTTCTCTTTCTTCTAATTCTTTTTTCATGGAAAGTTTTTTCAATTATTATGATTTATTAGATTATCTTTTCTTTTTTTTAATTCTCTCTTCTGTGTATATGTTTTCCTTATTTTAAGAGATTTCATTTATTTTTTCTAGAAAAAATTTTACATATAGAAAAAATGTCAAACTATTTACAAAAATAGCAAAAAAAACATTGATAGATATAGATAAACTTCGTCTATCACAAAGTATCAATAATAGATTTCTATTTTGGAATTCTTTTTTTCTATTTCTCCTAGTTGTAAATCGATCACTACAAGTAACATCTCTTATATGCTTCTTTTTGTATTATTATTATTATTATTGTATAGACACATTTTTAATAAAAATAAAATAGTAAGGAGGGTTAAAAGTAAATTGAACTAGATTTTATGTAAAATAAATAACTCAGTAGACTGCAATTGCATAATTAAATATATTTATTTAAACTATATAGGTAGAAAACTCTAATTTAAATTAGTAAATACTACAAAAGTCTATATAACATTGTATTTCAAAATCTAGTAAAATCAAAATATCAAATTATTAAAACAATAAATTAAACAAAATTATAATTTTAGTCAAATCTCTATTTCAAAATTCAAAAAACAAATATTCTTATAAACTTTTTAGATTATTTTAAACTTAACTATATTAAAATAATTAAGATACAAATTTAAACTAATCTAAAATTTAGCCACATATTAAATATAAGAAAATAATTCATAATCTCAAAATTTATAAATTTGTTATTCATTCCCAAGTTATCTAAGCTTGCACTCCAAATGCAGACTTCTTAAATTTAGACTTCCAAAACCTGCACTCTAAACACGATTTTCTTAAATCCATTCCACCTAAACCTCCCAAGCTTAACATTTCAAGTTTAGCATTCCAAATCTGGACACCAAACGTCCCCTTATGGTTTCTCTTCTTATTATGATAAGACAAACATCGATTAATTTAGTTAACATTATCTATTAATGATGAAAAGTCGAATAGCACAGCATCACAATTTATTTAAAAGAAAAGTTGATGTCACTATTTTCTTCTACTATTTCAAATTTTATTGTGCTAATATTTGTCTAACAAACATGTTCGATGGATATAAATTGACAAAAAATATTTGGATGCATCTCGAACTGCACACATCTTTGTGTATTTTGTGTATTTTATCGAAGTGTCTAATTACAAACATTTTATCGTGCTAACATTTGTCTTTCAGATTTCGGATTGAAGGGTATACATGGAGATCAATATATGTTGCACCCAAGTATTGAACCTATAACCAATAATAAGAATTGAAAATTCACTAGCACACTTGGATTATTTTAACGTTTGAACACGAAAAGAGAAGTTGAATTTAATTTGAACATAATCATGTTCAAACTGTTGATCAACATGCCCACGTGAGAAATTATGTGGTCTGCAAGCTAGAAAGTAATGTTCAAGAAGACAACCCATGCGCAGTGGGTTTGAATATGTAGCCAAGAGATGCAAGGACAAAACTTTCTCGTCTTTTATTACATTGCCAAATGTATTTATTAAAAGTGTGTGGTTGAACATGGAGCTTGTCGGACATTGCCATAAGCACAATCAACCAGCTCTCATGGCCCCCCATTTTCAGTTCCATCCAATGGCAAAACGCAGGCAAATGGTTGAATTGAATTGAAACAGAGTTTGAATGAGGAAAAACAGAGCAATATGTGTGCATTTTCAGTGTTTTTAAAGATGATAATATATCAACAACCCCTTCTCATCATATGTTACATCTATCTACATAGTAATTGCTGACTTGAAACATCTTAGAAACTCGGGATTTCCTAAAACATGCACTGTAATGTAATATAACAACAAACTAGGAAAATCATTGCCTGAAATGAAGTGAATGAAGCTCCCTCCCTCAAAGACAGACACTGTATAAAGTAGAGTTTTTAACTTATAATATTGAATGGAATGAGCCAGGCCATGCCATTTTCAGATAGACCATGAATCAATCAAAAGAGGGTTTCTTACTATTGTTATGTTTGTAGACCATTTCTTCTTCCATTTAGCTCCGAGCCTTACTGCTACCAAGTGTGAGCTCTAAATCCTCCAATCCGACATCGTGGATCTTCTCCCCTTCCCAAGGCTTAACCTTGTAGCCCAAGAACTCAAATTCATTTCCTCTTCCATTTTCTTTGATGAAACCACCATGTAGAGCATGTTGGTCAGCAGGTTTCACAAGATTGAACGTGGGAGATGTTGGCATTGTCGATGCAGAAGGCGCATAGGCACGGAGAAGTGCCCATTGACTAGAATCATTGGTAGATGATTCAGATTCGTCACATTTGTGAATCGTGGCGGGAGTATGGATCTGAGGGCGAGTCGGGCTAGCTGGAGCAGATACTGCAAAGAAAGGGTAATTCAAGGAGGACAAGGATTCTTTAGCAGTGACTTCCCAATTGGGGAATGGCTGTGGAGTCCTTGAGGCTGGGGATGAAAGGGGAGGGGTCACAGGAGCACTATTTGAGATTCTTAGAGGAGGAAGCGATATGGGAATCGCTTGGCGAAGATAAGGAATGAGGTTCGACGGATTGTTGGCGTCGAAGTGGGATGGGCTCGGGAAGGAGGAGGAGGAGGGACTGACTTGGTAGGATCCCATAGGACTGGGGAATGAAGATGACAATGGGCTTGGATTTTGGGAAGAGTAAGGGGTGATTTTGGTTGAATTGCCAACAATATCAATTGGGGGCGGCTTGCATCCCTGCAGTAAGATAAAGCACAAAATCATATATCATTTGATTTCTAGGGCACAACCAAAGCAGAATTGATCAAAATACATTAAGCTCCTCAGCTCGATTTAGTTCACAAACTAAAATCAAGTCAATTACAACAATAAATTCGCATGGCGAAGCAATTGAAACGAATCGATCGATTCTCCAGATCGATCCCAGTGGCGAAGAGAACAGATCAAATTCAAACCCAACAAAGACAACAACTAGTACATTAATCATTTCATTCAGATCTACTAAACCATTTGAAAATCAACATTCCAATTAACAAGAAAAATGAGAAAAGAAGATCAATTGAAGAGAGAGAAGGCGGAAACTGACCTTCCGATAAGTGGTTCCGTCATCTTCGACAGTCCAACCAGCTTCAGCACAGAGGGCCTTAAGGACCTCGTTATTGTCGCAGTGTTTAGGCAAATTGAAGTTGCCCTGAGCCCTAAGTCCAGAGTAAATCTTAGCAGCGATGGCTCTCCTCCGACGCTCTCTGGTCCGATTATTCTCCCGTTCCCTCCAAGACGGCTTCCGCCGGCAATTGGAGGCAGAAGTGGCGCCGTCGGAGGTCATAATCCGCGATCGGCGGAGATAATGGCGTGGGGAGAGTGAGTCTGGCGGGAAATGGAAAACGGGAGTGGGGGTTTGGATTATTGGAAGAAGTGGCGAAGGAGTTTGGGTATTAAAGTGGACGGAAGAAATGGAGAATTTTCAGGGTGGGAAAAGAAGATAAAGAAGAAGACGACGACGACTACGGTTTGATTATCTCTGTCCTTTGACTTTGGGGCCCGCATGATTGAAACGGTGGGCCCTCGGGATCGGACGGTGATTAAAACTCCACGTAAGACAACCACTAACACGCGTGATGAGTTTTTTTTTTTTTTTTTTTTTTTTTTGCAAATTTATACGTAAATAATTGCTTTAGTTACAAATTTGGTCCTATAGTTTGTAAAAAAAATAAAATTGAATCCTTATACTTTTAAGGATTATAATTTAGTCTTTCTCGTGTGATAAAATTTTATAAGTATTCTCCATAGTTGGGTAAAATCTTCATACATATTCCTTACTTAGTGACAGATCCGAAACTTATGTCGTTAATAAGCCTCAAACTTGATAAAAAAAAAAATTTGTAGATACCGAACTACTTTTATTACTACTGAAACGTAACAACAGTGGTAAGTCCGAGTCGATCTACAGGGATGCGATTTGTTTCATTAAGTTAATTTTCTAAGTAGAGTAGTAAATGGGAGGTTCTGGCGTGGAAGAGATAAAACGTGCGAAATTAAAATAAAATGGTAAATGTAATCTAGAATAGGAGTCTATCTAATTTCTAGAGCAAGAGAGAGAATTCTATGCATTTCTATCATGGAAATCGATAATTAAACGAACGCTCAATTCTATGCATGTACAACTATCAAATCGATTCGACTTAACTAATCTCTACAAAGGCCGACAATCAATTAAATCAAAATCAATCAAGCGTCCTAATTATCAATTAAGGTCGAAAATACCATACCCTAATTAAACTATATGCTCTCAATTATATTGGGTTCTTAACGATCATATAGAATTAGAAAAATATATGCATTAAGAATAAGGATTCAATCGCGTTGATTAAAAATCAAGAAAAACCATATTCAATTAACCAATTTATTTTTCAAATATGGATTAAATATACAATGCCAAAATTCAAGGACAGTCTATAAATCTCAAGCATACACATTCAATCCAACGATTACAACAAAAAAATAATAATAATAATAAATAATAACCTAAAGACACTAAATTCTGAAGGGAAAAGAAGAAAAATGAAGGTTAACTTCGGCCTCCATCAAATTCAGCCCCAAAATTCAGCATATCCTGACCTAAAGACGAAGAGAGGTATTTATAGAAGTCATCGCAGCGTTGCAATGCTGGGAAGAGCGTTGCAATCTTGGCGTTGTGCAAACTTATGTTACAAGTAGCATTGCAACGTTGCACATTCTGCCTTATAGCGCCAGACAAGCATTGCAATTCTGGGACAGTGGCATTTTCATAATTTCTACTCCTTTGAAGCCCAGATGCTCAAAACACCTCCAAATTGCTTCAAATTAACCTCGTTCAGCTTAATTCTACAAAATAGAATCCAATAACGAGTCCAAACTAAGCTAGGAATAATAGCTATTTTTTAGAGCTATCAAACACCTCCAACTTCATTCTTACTCGTCCCGAACAAGGTAGAAACACACAATAAACACAAAAAGATTAACGGTAGCATTTTTTACAAACCCGAAACTTATGTCGTTAATAAGCCTCAAACTTGATCAAAAGAAAATTTGTAAATACCGAATTACTCCTATTACTACTGAAACGTAACAACAGTGGTAAATCCGAGTCGATCCGCAAGGAAGCGCGATTTGTTTTGTTAAGTTAATTTTCTAACTAGAGCGGTAAATGGGGGATTTTTGTGTGGAAGAGATAAATCAATCCAGCATCCTAATTATTAATTAAGGTCGAAAAGATCATGCCCTAATTAAATTATATGCTTTTAATTCTACTGGGTTTTTAGTGATCATATAGAATTAGAAAAATATATGCATTAAGAACAAAGATTCAATCGCGTCGATTAAAAGTCAGGAAAAGTCATATTCAATTAACAAGTTTAGTCTTCAAATCTAAAATAAACATGCAATGCAAAGATTCAAGATCAACCTATAAACCTAAACATGCACATTCAACCATTACTACTGGGGTAAAATCAAGCATAGACGAACTACGAGGAAACGTGCGAGCTTGAAATTAACTAGCGGAGATATGCAATCATGATAGAGTTGTCGGTCCAACACACAAATGCAAATATAAATTCATCAAGATTCAAAGAAAAACATAGAATTGAAGAACATCACAATTTAATTACATAAAACTCAAGAAATTAGACATAGGTTTCTTGCTCAAAGAAAATTAGATAGAAGTTACTCTTAATTTGTAGAAAAATCCGAGATACACATTTGATCCATTGATTACAACCTAAAACAAAAAGAAAAACTAACCTAAGGATACTAAATTCTAAAGGGAAAAGAAGAATAATGAAGATCAACCTCGCCCTCCATCAATTCAACTCCTAAAAGTTAGCATATTTTGACCTAAACATGAAGGGAGGTATTTATAGAAATCATCGCAGTGTTGCAACACTGCACATTCTGCCTTATAGCGCCAGGCTAGCGTTGCAACTTTGCAGAGCGTCGTCAGGCAAGCGTTGCAACTCTGTGACAGTGACATTTTCGTAATTTCTGCTCCTTTGAAGCATGAATGCTCAAATTACCTCCAAATTGCTTGAAATTAACCCCGTTCTTCACTAAATGATTAATTTTACCTCTTGATTCTTGATTGCTCGGTACCTACAAAATAATACAATAAACACATAAAATCCAACAACGAGCTCAAATTAAGCTAGAAGATATAGCTCTTTTTTAGAGTTATCACTTAGTCATGAGTGTTTTATCAAATCATAAAAACTAAATTCTAATTATAAACTATAAATACTAAATTGTATCTTTTTTCGAACTAAGGACCAAATTCACAATTTAACATAAATAATTAATATATGTCAAGTTATACCTTTGAACTTTGAGGTTGCATTAATTAAAATTTTAAACTAATAATTAGATTAATTTAAGTTTGAACTTACATAAATGTATCAATTTATACGGTCCATTATATTTTGTTTTGGTAAACATCATGTGTACCAATTTGGACTCTAAATCAAGATTAACTTTGAAAATCTTTCATGAACCAATTGTAATTGTCGACTTTTCTAAATCCAATATTTGAAGTAATCTACACACATCTAAGAATTTCACATTTACAATTTTCAAAAGTTTCTTAATAAGTTGATTTATCCACTTGTGACAATTTAAAAGTTTAATTGAAACAATTATAAGTCTCATACAATATCTATTGAATCATTATATAAATTGATAAACTTACAAAATTTGAGGATTTAAATAGATACAATTATTAGTTCAAAGTTTTATAGGATAGAATTTTAGGTATAAATTGATATTAAAATAAGGTGGGGGAAAGGGATTTCTATTAAGCAAACCGAACAGGCATGTCTTTGTGGGCCTCAAACAAAAGCCGCAAAGAGAGGGCATCTGAAAGGGGAAAAGACAAGGGAATGGCCATGGCAAGCAAATTATATCTTTTAATCTCCTATTTGAGCGGTTTTTAATTATTGGTTTTCTCCATTTACGCTTAGGGGAAAATATGCATTTTTATATTAATTTTGAGTTTAATTTTTATTTGCTTCCTACATTTCAAAATATCATAGAGTTTAATCTCCATGTTATCTTTCGGTTTCTTCTATGCACACGCGAACCAAGCTTGTTCTCTTTCGGTTTCTTCTTCAAGTTATCATGTGAACCAAGTTGAAGACTGGATTGCAACAACATAAGGATTTTGGAATGTTGAGTAAAGTTTTAACAATAAAAATACTCTAATACGATTTGCTTTTACTTCATTAAAAATAATCAAATACACGTCTAATACACTTTATCATTCAATAATTTATTATTTATTGAATACTCTATTATTTTTTTACCAAAAAAAAAACTTCAAATAATAATAACAACGAAAACTATCGCTATTAGTATTAAATCAAATCAAGTGTCAATCCGAACATAACCTGATTGTAATTGAATACTCAAGATTATAGTGTTACAATAAATGTGTTCACCCATGAATAAAATAGAAACTTCACTGCAATGCGCTGTCCACAAGTTAAGAGGGAAGTGAGAGGCGAATAATGCTGGTCTCTCTATGGGGAGCACGTAAATTCGTTCAGGCTCATAGCAATCAATAATAATCTGGCAAAGGATCAAAGCATGTAGCCGCCCCTTTTGACTTTTGAAAATGATACATTAATCAAAAAGATCTCAGCAGGAAGGAGAGTTGCAGAGCTCACATGGCAAGCATAGCATGGCTATATCCTTGTGAAGTATTGTGATTCCTGGAAGTGAAGGGGTTCGTTACCCCAAGAAAGGCATCCAGGATTCATCTCTCGAGCAAAAAGTTCGATGCAGCGACCAGGCTTTGGCCCCGGAACATACTCCTGCAGAAGCTCTGGATGGAAAGCAGAATGGTGGAACAGATAAGGGGTATACATCCAGTAGAGGAATCCAAAATTTCATTCCATGTGAGTTTAAGTTTCAGAGGACTTTTGAAGAAAGAAAGCATTGTTCAAAGTGATACCTGCAATTGGTGGCTTCCTCGAGTAATCACCAGGAATGCTAATGATGACCTGATCTTTAGGTAAGGTTTGCTTCAAACTTTTCAGGTCTTCAAAATCCTTTACTCAGAAGTATTTTAAAGAAGTCAACAATAAATAAAGGTTTAGAGTGTTGAAAAGTTCGAACTAATCAGCATTAATCACTGGACAAAACTTACCTGCTTAAACTAACCACATACCAAAATTTTTTGTTATAATGTATTTAAGTTAGAAATATGCGATTAAATTATAAATTCAGTTTATGTGTTTTTATGAAGTATATTTTTAATTAGTGACTATGGTAAAGAATATCACTACGATGCCCAGCATGTTCATCAAGTAGATTTTGACTGAGTTGGTGCTACTTAACAGACAAGTAGACAAACTATCAGGTGTTTATTTTACATTAGCATTCTATTCATGACCAAGTACAGTACAAAATTCATATTAATTCTTAAAAATATTTAGGAACTAAATCCATTTTAATTCAACTAAAGTATATAAATTACATTCTTTTTCTTCTCTTGGTGGGCACAGCATACAAAGATGTTTCCTGTAGGTAGGTAAGTTATTTCCTTAATCAATTCAGATGCTTTTTTTCTTCCTAATCAGCCATTATCTTGATACCTCACCATAACAACAGCCCAAGAGAAGGCATTCATACGGCCTGTGATGGAAGAGATCTAGATCACTTATCAACGAAGCATCTGCTTTGACCTGTAAAATGCAGGTAGGTATAAAAGGTCAGAACAACTTGGTGAGAGATGGGGAAGGAGAGCTCGGACCTTCAACCAGTAATAAGTGGAAATATGTACGACTCCCCATGCAGGAAACAATTCCAGATCAATAAAACGATGGAACTTTTCTCTGTTTGTCACCCACAAGGCGACCAGTGCTCCTTTGCTATGAGACAGTTTCTTAATAGGCAGAGATAAGAAATATCGGTTTGGCAATGTAGGATACCTATTGTGGTTAAATAGAAATGCATTAATTGTCCAAACATACACATGTTCAACAATAGTGGCAAGAAGGTACGGCAAAACCAATTGAGGATGAATGGCAACAATGAGGTTGTGACAATAAACATATAGTGAAAGTGAAAAGGACAGTAAATTTGTTTTTCCAATAGGATGGTCCCGGAACTATTGACAATATACCAGTTTTAGTCACATATTAACTAGAGATTACAAACTTCAATAATGCTCGGCACGGCAAACATAATCAATTTTAACAGATTTTAACATCTGGACAGAATGAATATTCTGATGAAAATTGCATGAAAATAAAAATGTCAATTTTTAATATATTTACTTAAACAGCAAACATTTTTTAATTTTCTTAAGGTCAACCTGTGATTTACCGTTACAAGGTCAATTCAGTAGGCAGTAAGTTATCAAGAAAATACGACCATTATTGTCAGTAATTTGTCAACAACAATAGGGATATGCTGACCGATGATCTATATTTAATTGGTTTGACTTTTACATTTAGAAATCAAATCTTTACGGTTCTAAATAATTGGATTACTGCATCTTGGTTTAATGTAGACTAATTTCTCATTATCTTTTTCCTTGTGGACCCATTAAAGCAAACAACCGTAACCCCCCCACCCCCCGGTAACATCCTTCCACAGAAGTACATCTGAAATTATCCCCAACTGTGATTAGAACACCAAGAGCATCTTTGCACTTCAAAACTCTAAATGCATAGGAAGCCTTAACTAATCTGAAAAACGCTGGGTGACTTTAAAATGATATGGAAATGAATAAGATGAATGAGCTATAGCATACTTCGATTTTTGTTGAGCACTTCCATTTTCCCATGGTGGATCGATCACAATAAGACTGAAGCCAGAGATAGCTTTAGCTGCATAGCAACCAAATACACAATCAGACATTTCCAATGAGAAGATAATACAAAGTTTCCATGAGTGTGTGTGTGTGTGTACATAACTAATATTCCTAAACCAATATTAAGCCCCACAAGTAGTTCCTCTACATAAATCCTTAACATGGGAGGAAGAGGATGATATCTGATGGCAAAACTAGGCAAGAACAATAGCATTGTAATAGAATAAGGGACGGAAGATTTAAGTGATAAAGACCACATGTTTAAAACAGAAGAACCTCAACCAACTCCCCTTTTAATGGGATTTTTTTATGCGCTCGTTATTCTCACTTTTCTCAATAAAAGCTCGGTTTCTTATTTATTATTTTTTAAAATAGATGCATGATGATAAGTTAACTAAAGATCAACTGAATTTACTGTCTTTTTCTATTTACTGTCAAATAAGTAACTAAAGATTTTCTGTCAACTAAGTACGAAAGTCAATGATTTTACTATAATAAATTGCATAAATGAAATGCTTAATCATTTGGAAATTAGACGTAAAACTAGAAGTCTAAAACATGAAGACATGCGGACCTTACCAGGAATAAGGTTGTGAACCTGCCTCAAATCAGACTTGTACATGGAAACAATAGAAACAGTTTCATGTAAGACCAACTTGGTACTAAACCTAACAAATCTTAGAAACAAAGGCATCTGAAATATCCCAAATGACAGAAGTACAAAACAGTGCTCATCTGAAAACATTCGGAGGTTCTTTATGAAAACTAATGATTGGTTTGATTGGAAGAGAAGGCGAGATCAAAACAAAAAACAGAAATCATCAATATTGTTTGGATAACCAATAACACTTCTCAAGAACACCAAAAAGTAATGAAAAACGAAAACCTTCATTAATAAATGGCCCAAGAAATCAGAAATAGAAAAATGTTGACAAGGTCGCCACCATACCATGTAGAAACAACTTTCACGAGGCAATATATATTGATGATCGAGAAATTCAGCTTCCACCTCATCAGATGTCTCATTGACAACCAGGTTATTGAATAAAGGAACTACTCTGTGCTTGAAAGAGGATCCTGAAGCAGAAGGGGAGTACATAAATTGTCAGGAATTTGCCAGCACCACTAAAGAAGGCAGTGGGTGGAGCCAAAAACACTGGAATATTAGTTTGTCAAAGTTATTTGCCCCCTTCTGAAAACTTTTGGCTACACATCCAACAAGGATAATGTTAGCACACAATTCAAAAAATGTCATATTCACACAACGCAGGAACTTAGCCAAAAGTTTACCAGGTTAATATTGAAACTTCAGACTGACCAAGACATAAAAACCACTAAGCAAGAACCAAATTTTTACCAGCATGGAGTAGCTACTATGAGTTGGAAGTAGATGAAATAAAATTACGTCCTAACAAAAAGAGTAATCCAAAATGTAATAATAGCATGAATCATATAAATGCAAAATGCCTTCCCCTTAATTGACCAACCTCCAACTTCACTCGACTGATTGGACTCGGGGACTTTAAGAGTTATCTCATATAAAGGCGCTTGCCAAATCTGTCCGTGTTCAATCAATGATAGTTGATCACTGGAAAATTCTAACCCTTCGCTTTCCGCCGAAGAACCAACTTCACGGTTTAAACTGCTCATTTCCCTCAACAGATCAGTAGCTTGCAATAACGACTCGTGTGCCTTCAGTAACAATGGCTTTGCCACCTGCAGCACGTGAACACCACAAAATATTTACCACCGCAGAAACATTGACAATCATCTTATACAATGTAATGAAATCAAATTACAAATATAGAAACCTGGTGTTTCCTTTTCAAAAAGAAAAATATAGAAACCTGGTGGCGTTGATCGGCAGCACGTTCTTTCTCATTTAAACAGCGGAGTTTCTTTTCCTTCCTCTTTCTCTTCTTTGCATGCGATAAACAATCCTTGTTCTCTAATCCCTTACTTTCGTAATCGAAGAATCGTGAGTAGTAACCAGCAGGAGAAACCCTAAACCGTGAGTACGAACGATTCAAAACACGAACTGGGTCTACGAAAATGAATTTAGAATCCCCGAATCGATGAATTCCAGACTCCAAAAATACAGAGAGTTCATCCTTCGCTAAGCGATCCTCCATTTTCACAAAGTCTCACTGTCAACCGTCACTGACTACTGCCCAGAGTCGCGCGGAGAGTCTTTCCTCCGTATGCCCACCGACAGTGAACCGAACCGGACGACGTGCACTGGTCGAACACTAAGCCGACCGATTGACGGTCCAGCCAGACCCTCGCATGTACGGAAAAAAGAAGGTTCTGGAACAAACTAGAATGGTTCCAGGAGGTTCCCGACCTCTGGATGACACGTCATCGTTTTTAATGTTCTTTTAGTTCTTTTTTTTCTTCATATTTTGAAAAAGAACAGATAGAGCCGGTTGTCGGTCAATTGTGACCTAATATCGCGGGGGCTTTGCTTTGCTTTGCTATGGTTATTTTGGGTAATTTGGTTTGGTTTTGCGTAGCCTCGTGAACTCGAATTAACGATTTTACCCCTGCCCGCGTGGTTATCGCGTTAATACTTTATACTTTTAAAAGACGTTTGGGATAGAGGTTTCGAATGGTAAGCCTACAATGTTAAGTCCGTAGATTAGGTTGGAATAGTTTGAGTTAAAATTGTGGTTGAAGTACAGATTTTTTTAAGTCTGGATTTAAGAAAAGTGCAAAGTATAGATTTATAAATTTTGAGTTTGGAAAATATTTTCATGTATTTAATCCGTAGTTAGATTTTAGATTAGTTCAAACTTGTCATTTTAATTATTTTAATATAGTTAAGTTTTTAATAATTAAAAAATTTAGAAAAACATTTGTTTTTAAAATTTTGAAATATAGATTTGACTAAAATTATAATTTTATTTGATTTATTGTTTTGTAATTTGATATCTTGATTTTATTAGGTTTTGAAATAAAATGTTATATAGACACTTGTCTCTTTTACTAATTTAAATTGGGATTTTCTACATATAATTTAAATAAATATACTTAATTATGCAAAAATCTAGTTCAATTTACTTTTAATCCCTTCTTACTATTTTTTTTTTTTATCAAAAAATGTGTATATAATAAAAAGAAGAAAAGCATATGTAGTGATCGATTTACCGCTAAGAGAAATAGAAAAAAATAAAATAAAATAAAGGAAATCTCCCGAAATAAATGAAACATATAAACAAAGGAATGAGAATGAATTAAAAAAAGATAATATAATAATAATAATAATTAAAAAGAAAAAATTCCAGATGAAAAAAATAATAATAAAAGAAATAATTTATTTTAAAAATATTATTATCATTAAACTAATGGCCTATTTGGAATGAATTAGACTTTTTTTTTTATTTAAACACTATTGATTTAAAATAAAAATACATGTATTTGACAACTATTTCTTATAAGTATTTTTATATGTAAGTTTGTTTGATTTGTTATATACTGAAAATATTTTTATTAATGTTTTCCAAAGTTGATCGATGGTAGCCGAAGTTTGGCCAGAGTCGGTAGTTGAAAGTTCACCAGCAGGGGTCGTCGATGGTGGTCGTCGAAGTTGGCCGACAGCAATCACCAGAGGTGGTGTCCAAAGTTAGCCGACGGCAGTCGAAGTTTGACTAGAGTCGACAGTCGGAAGTCCATCGATAGGGTCGTCAGAAGTGGTGACCGATGATGGTCGGTGTTGGCCTATAGCGACCACCAGAGATGATGTCTGGAACTTGGTCGACCAACTTTCTAAACTAAATTAGGAAAAAAAAATGTAACCCATGAGTTTGAATAGTAAACACTATTCAAATCCCATGGAAATAGGGTAGGAAGCCTTAGTTTTCTAAACCCTTGTTTTAAACAAGGGTTGGACTTAGATGCCTAACCTATGCCGAGTCCAATATGTAAAACAAACGCCCTTTGAGAATTATTTTTAAATATATATTTTTTTAATATTTAAAATGGTCCCTTTATTTTATTTGTTCAGTGATTATGATTTTAGTTTAGTATTTAAAAAACCTAAATACTAACTAAACACATTATATTAAATATTAACGTTGGAAATTTGGATTCTCACTTCACTCACTCAAATCTATATGTTGTTAAAATTAAACAGTATTTTCAAAACCTTCAATTGATTTTATAGTTGGTAAGAAATCTAAACGATATTTTCTATGTAATTAAAACCTCTGTTTGGTAAGGTTTTTGTTCTTGAAAATTGAGCCTAAAAACACTATTTTCATCTCAAAATTCCTTTATTTGTTATCTACTGTTTAAAATTTTAAAAATTAAAAAAAAGTCGTTTTCAATAAGTTATTTTTATTTTGAAATTTAATTAGGAATTCAATTGTTGTATATGAAAAAGATGCAAATCAAAGTAAAAAAAAAATATGGATAAAATATACTCAATTACTTAATTTTTTAAAATTAAAGGATTATCGAATATGATTTTATAGTTCAATTTCTTTTATGTACGACATTTTTTTCGAATAGTCAATATCCAAGTTGAATAAGTGTATTAAAAGTTTTGTTTTAAATATTATCATACTTTTAAAACTTCTAAAAGTAAACAGACCTCTATTTTAAAATATAAAAGTGAAATTCAAACATAGGAGGCATGTATATTCAATCAAAACCAACCAAATGAAATAAAGTAAAGTGGTAATTTGACATATCAAATCCTATAATTAAGAAGCTATACCCAATAAGAAGCTCTAAGTAGTTTTTAACTTGTTTAACCAATATAATTATCAATGCATGCATTAAATCTTTTGTCCTTGATGCATTGAAATTTTCAATCAAATCATTCCATACAGAATTTGTAAACAATTGTTAGTGAAAATTAATGTACCAATATATTATTCTTTTATTAATATATTTAAATACATGGACATATAACTCAAATACTATTTAATACACGAAATCTCGTTGTTCCTTACTAACAAATTTTTACCTGTCAATTAAAAAAATTATATTTTTCTAAGTGACACCACGTATTTAAATATGTTAATAAACAAAATTTAATGACCAGATGGCTTAACGTTAGCAAATCTCTCATTAAAAAAAAATTAAATGTATGAATAGTAAAATTGATAGATTTAAAAGATTAAAGACTAAATTCAGAAAAAAGTATGAAGATTGTAAACTATTTATATATGGTCTTTATTTTATGTACTTTAGAAGGAGAAACTCTTTCTTTCAATCATTCTATACTTTATATTATTATTATTATTATTATTTTGTTCCATTTCTATTCTTTTTCTTTGTTCTTTTGAGAGAAAAATGTGAGAAATTCAGGCCATCAAAGCCACGAGGTCAAAATCAAACCTTAGGTTTGTTTTGTTAGAGTCATCCCAACTTGGTCAACACAATTGAAAATTCTTTAAGGTTAATATATACATAGAAGGAAAATTTTGGGTACAGCCCGTCTATGTAATCCAAATTGCACTCAACGAAAAAAATGACACGTGGTCATTTTTTATTTTTTTAATATTTGTTTCTATTTTAAAATAACATTAAAGCATTACTTTATACCCCTATTTGAACTTTATTATTACCCATATTTTGAATATTTATACAATCTCTAGTTTGATATTAAACTGGTGGATATGTCCCCACATTAGGGGATTATTTATTTGATGAAAAGCAATAGGGTATGCTTTATTAATTGCAAGTCAAACTCTATTAATATTTAATTTTCCACCTCCATCTAACAAATTTTCAAGCTATAGATCAATTAATTGTATCAAATGAGAATAGATAGATGGTAATTGATAAAATAGTTCCTTTTTTTATTAAGATGAAATGTCTAAGAAATAGTTACTAAAAGTACTTCCTCTATATTATTTAATTTATCTTAATTTTAAAAATATATTTTTTATTATTAATTTATTCGTAAAAGTAGTTGCTAATTTGGGGCCAAAATCAGCTCACAATGATCCACTCATTGCCAATAGAGTGGTATTTCATATAATCTCCAAAAAAAAACAAAAAAACAAAAAAACAAAAAACAAAGTTAAAAAATAATATGATAATAAAAATCAAGGATTGTGCCTTTGTGTGCATGGTTGTACTTATACACAAACTTGTCTCATTTGCAATGGTCTAATAAATCTCAAATCATAGTGTAAAATTGGATGCTAAAATATATAAATTAAGACATCAACTTAATATATTGCACCAATTTTTGTACAAGAGTCTTATAGCAAAGGGGACTGAATTTTTTATATTAAAAAAATATAGCAGATATCTTATTCACTAAACTATGTTCCAATTGACAGTATTACACATACACCTGAAGTTGATGATAAGAAAACTAAGTCATATAGTATTTTCCTATGTAATTATATTTTTCTTAATCTTAAAACTTAAAATTAAAAAAAAAAAAATCATAGATTACTGTAGTTATCTCCATTAGAATCTCGATCTCCTAATGAAACGTTTGCAAATTTAGCAACGATAATATGAAAAAATATATTTTTATCACTATATTTTTTTTTTATAATAAATACATTTGGTCTATGAATTTTTACAATATATGCGGGGTCTTTAAATTTTGAGAAGCGTGTTTGATTAAAAGTAAAAATAATAATGGTAAATATAACATCTCTCTTCATAGACCCTAAAAAAATATCTCCTCATTTATTGAATTACACCAAATTAATATTTTTTACGCATCAAATATAATGACAGAGGATACAAAATAATATAATAAACCATAATATTAACAAACTAACAAAACTAAATCTAACTCCACAACTGATTACAAATTGAACTAAAAAAACAACGATCACAAAAATGTTTGTGAGGTTGTGGAGTTGTAGAGATGAAACTCATAGAGTAATATTTCGTATTATGATGGCATGGAATTTATTTCATATTGCTACAATATTAGAGATTTTTCATAATACCTCTATTCATTATTTATCATAAAAGTGATAAATAAATTAATAATTTGTTTAATGACGTGTCAAATGACTTATGAGAGTAATTGGACTAATTTTTCCTCTCCTCGTACCCTTTTTCGGCATCATACTCAACACTTATTGTCCTTGACCTCTCTTCTTCTTCTATCATTGAAATGGGATAATACGAAGATCGAGAAACAAATGATGTACATCCAAATTTAAAATTAAAAAAATAATAATAAAAAAAACCACATAAAGACATATTTCACGGTAGAATTTTGTTACTTAAATTATTTTCTAGGTCCCACTTGGTAATTATTTCGTTTTTTATTTTTTATATTTTAAAATTAAGCCTACTTACTCTCTATTTCTTATGTTAATTTGCATATTTTTTAAATACTTGAATTATTGACCAAATTCTAAAATCAAGAATTTTTTTTTTGTTTTCAAAATTTGATTTGATTTTTTAATCTGTCGGTAAAAAAATTACTTTCTTTGATAAAAATAGATAACAAAATAAGAAATTTAGAAGTGTAAATAATATTTATAGACCTAATTTTAAAAAATAAAAACAAAAAATAACACGGAGGTATAGTCTTTACCACTATGTTTGGTTTTTTTTTTCCTCCGCTTGTAAATTATGAAATACGTCGTGGATATTCCTTAATTTTGGTGAGTTATGGAAAGGAGAGAATCGTTTTTTTTTTTTTTTTAATTATTGTTTTATTATTTGTTACCTTTTACAATTTCATGACACATTAAAATAATAAAAATAATATTCCGTTGGCGTAGATTTATGGCAAATGCAAAAACTTTCAAGTCGTGCACTTTTTAAACCTATTTCTCAAACTTTAAGATGATAAGAAAATTATAGGATAATTAGAATAGTGTAGTTTAATATTTGTTTAGTTATTAATATAGATTTATTAATATTTAATTAATATTTTAAATTTAATTAGTTAATTGTTTGATTTCTTTGTAAGACTATAAATAGTCACTTTAAGATTTATAATAATAGGCTTTCGAACAACTTTGAATATAGAATATTGGTTTCTTTCGAGAGAGTCTCCCTTTTCTTGCTCGAGACAGAAGATGGCTTGAACTGGCATTGTAAAGATATATAGCCAATAGAAAGAAGGATTCTCAAGAGTCTCTCATCCTTAAGAATGTTTAGTTATGAATTTGATCTAAATACATCTATGGTAAGATTTAAAAAATTATCTTTTAAAAATTCATTAAATAAATACACTATTATTTAAAATATAGAGGATCAAAAGTTTTTTTTTTTCCACGATAATATATAATAAAATCATAACATTGTCTTTAATATTTTACATAATTTATTTAACAAAATCTTGCCCATTAGCAGTAGGGACAAAAGAAATAAAGTTATGCAATGTGAATGACCAAGACAAAGCAATTGAAAAGTAATATTTTTCCACTAATACCATTTCCAATCTCTTTTATATTATTGTACAAAACAACATTAATATACAGTTGAAACGAGTATAGTTCAACTAGCATGGTGTTCTTTTCTCAACTTCAATGTTAAAGATTTCATTTTTTATAAAGAAAGTATAGTCACTAAACCTTGTCTAATAATTTTGTAAGCATTTAACGACGTGTGACAAATTTCTCAATTATAAAAATTATTTTATAGATCTCTATAGTTTCCCTTTATTTTATTTTTGATTTTTTTATTTAATTTATTGTTCTCCAGAATTATGTTTATTTTCTTCCAAATTTTTTTGGCTGAAATGTTCATCTTCGTAAATATACATATAAAAACTATCAAACAAATTTTAAAGGAAAAATGTGTTTTTTCTTTTAACTAAGACCCTATTTGATAGCGAATTTGTTTTTAGTTTTTCAATTTTTGAAAAATGGAATAAAGGAATTTATAAGTATAAGCAAGAATGGTATTTATAATCTTAATTTTCAAAAATTTAAAACAAAAGTTGTTGGAAATAACCCCATAGGAAAAGTTAGGGGACGGGAAGTTTTGTCTCACATTGATAGTTTTAGAATTGCCTATATGATATAAATACCTGTATTCTAAATGAGAGCCCAAAGTGTGTTGGTAGTGGAAGTATAACTCTTTCACCATATGCGTGTTGTCGCCGTAATCGCTTACACAAAAAATAACTAAATTTTTATTACTTATTTATTTAATTATTTTATTAATATTTTTATTGACCATTCGTTTTTGCCCATTTATGAACGTTGTACACGTTCATCTGACCATTCATTGTCTTTTCTCCTCTACTATTTAACACATATCAGACCTAAGAGATGAGACACACAACTAAATTTTCTTCTTCTGTTTTCTTATAATTGTTCTTTTGTTCTAAGCAACCTTCTCACTGATTATAGTCTATTTCTTAATGACTACATGTCTGAATGTGGAGGCTGCGTTAACCTTGGAGAGCAACCGACATAGCGATTAGAATCGAGGTTATGCCGTAATTGTTTTTCAGGGTAGTAGTTTCTCCACAATGCAACAACCCTTCCTGACATATGTTATAATAATCTAAAAATAATTATCCAGATGTCGGTCAAGAATGGTAAGGTTCTCCCCGATTTGTCCAAGCTTGAACCACTTAACGGAGCAAATTATCACCACCGGTCTCATAAATTATTGATCTTATTTGAGCAGTTGGAGATTGATTATATCCTCACCATAGAAGCGCATACTAATATAAAAAATGTGACCACTCTCTGATCTAAATTCCTTCAAACAACCCCTTGATGTTTCTTATCAATCAAAGCAGTCCTCTGTGATTGATCCTGCTAAGTACGAGGAAGAGAACAAAATAGTTTGTGGCCATATGTTGAATTATATGACAGATTCGATGTTCGATTTATTCGTGGTACAAAAGTCAATAAATGTAATTTGGAGTACGTTGGAGTCCCGATATGGAGGAGATGATGCTGGTCGCAAGAAGTACGTCGTTGGTAAATGACTACGATTTCAGATGACGAATGAGAAACCAGTAGTGGAGCAGATACATGGATGTGAAATTTTTGTGGTCAACATTTTGATCGATGGTATGAAAATGTGTGAGGTTCTCCAAGTAAATGTACTGTTTGAGAAATTTTTCCATCATAGAGTGACTACAGAAATCATCTGAAACACAAAAGGAAAGATATGACACTCTAGGAGCTGATCAATCACATGCGCACGGAAGAAGCCGACAGGCTAAAAGTAAGCTAATTTCTAAAAATATAAATTCAGTTAATGCTAACGGTTGAATCTTCTGTTGTCAACAAAGGCAAATCCAAAAATCATAAGAAGTAGTTTAGAAAAAAATAATTCTTATAGAAAAATGGACGTCACAAAACTGTTGCTGGGAAGATTGAAAATAAAAAATTGATTTTCTATGTGTGTGGGAAACTTCGGCACAAATCCTATCAATGCGGTCAAAGGAAAGGAAGATTAAATCAGCAACCCACGCCACAAGCTAATCTTGTTGAACAAGATGGCGTAATTGTTGTTGTTATGGAAGCAAACATGGTGGAAAACAAAATTGGCTAGATACTTGACATTGGAGCTTCGAGACATTTCTACTCAAATCGAGAGCTCTTCCATGACTACGAAGGCACTACTGATGAAGAATGTGTGTTCATGGGTAACTCTGCCACGACATGAGTGCTTGGAAAAGGGAAGGTTCTTTTAAAATTAACCTTTGGAATAACTTTATCTTAAGTAATATATTGTATGTAACTTCCTTATGTAGGAACTTGGTATCTAGGAGTCTATTGGATCGGGTTGGGCTTAAAGTTGTCCTCACAAAAAATGGAGACTTTGTTGATAAGTGATATCTTGTAGATGGTCTTTTTGTATTGAATATTGTCCTTGTTGCAAATACGATGAATGCAAGTGCTTCTAATTTTGCTTACATAGTCAAGTCTCTTGATATGTGGTATCGTAGACTAGATCATATGAATATTGCATCGATTAAGAAACTTAAGGATTTAAAATTGATCAATGCTTTGAAACACATGAAATTAGTAAATGTCATGTTTGTGTAGAAACAAAGTTTTTTAATATACCTTTTAAACCTGTCACGTCTAGAAGTATAAAATTACTAGAACTGATTCACTTCGATTTAGTTGATTTCAAAAACACCACAAGTAGATGTGGAAAAAATTACTACGTTTCTTTTGTTGATGGTTTTTCTAGATATACTAAAATATATATTTTAAAGACAAAAGATGAAGCTGGTGGTATGTTTTTGAAATATAAGGCAGAAGTAGATAATCAATTAGATAAGGAGATTAAAATGTTAAGGTCAGATAGTTGTGGTGAATACAATGATAAATACCTTATTTAGAGGTGGTGAGTACAATGATGCATGATATGTTATGTTTTGGATTGTATGATAACATGTGGGAGAATCTATGTTTTATGCTTGTTTTATTCTTAACAGAGTATCTTACAATAAACTGAATAAGACACCTTACGAACTCTGAAAAGGATATGCACCTAATATCTCCCACCTGAAGGTGTGGGGATGTTTAGCTAAGATACCATATCCTGCACTCAAGAAACCTACAATAGGATCTAAAACTTTTGATTGTGTGTTTATTGGTTATGCTCGATATAGTGTTGCATATAGATTAATGTGCTTGAATGATAGATCCGTATGTGAATATAGGGATGTACAATTATTTGAGCATGTTTTTTCATTTAAAAAGGGAAACACTAATTCTATTAAAACGTCTAATTGTGAGAATATATTTGTTTCTATGCCTTCCTCGTCTAATAGTATGCATGAAACAAAAAATAATACAGCTTTTGGTAGTATGCTTGAAACTGTAGATGTTAGCACTATGACAGAATAGGTGATATAGAACCTAAAAGAAGTAAGAGAAAGGGAATTGGAAAAAAATTTGGTCCTAATTTGTTAACTACCTTTTTAATTGAGAGGCCTGATATTGATTGCCAGTTTGCATATATGTATTTAATATATGAGAATCCTAAAACTTACCAATAAGCCTTAAGTTCTGTAGTCTATAACTCATGGAAGGAAACCATTAAGAGTGAACTGGATTCTCTAATTGTGAACCAATTTTGGAACTTAGTAGATCTTCTAGAAGGAAGTAGACCTATTAAATGTAAGTGGATTATCAAAAAGAAGACGAGGCCATATGGTTTAGTTTAAAGATACAAGACTAGATTGATATTAGTAATGTATACACTAAAACAAGGTATTGACCACTTTGATACATTTTCTCCTATAACAAAAATAGCTACAATTAGAGCCTTGATTGCACTAGCTGCTATCCACGGACTTCTAATTCATCAAATGGATGTAAAAACAACATTCCTCAATGGTGATATAGAAGAGAAATCTATATGGTACAACCTGAAGGCTTTACGGTTACTGGTTAGGAAAACAAAGTATGTAAATTGGAAAATAAAGTATTCTAGATGAGATCCCAAAGTGTGTTGGTCGTGGAAGTATAACATTTTCACCACATGCACGCCGCCTGGTTGGGCGGGCGGGTTCGAATAATTGCTTACACGAAAAAAAAAAACTAATTTTTGTATGACTTATTTATTTAATTTTTTAAATAAATAATTTTATTAATATTTTTGTTGATCGTTCATTTTTGCCCGTTTATGAACGTTGTATCGACGTTCATCTGACCGTTCATGTTTTTCTGACCATTCATTTCCTCTTTTCCTCTGTTATTTAACACATATTAGACTTGAGAAATGAGACACACAACTAAATTTTCTTCTCTTGTTTTATTCTAATTGGTATTTTGTTATGAGGAACCTTCTCATTGATTCTAGGTCATTTTTCGGTGAGTGCATGTCTGAATTCGGAGGCTGCATTAACCTTGGGAGCAACCGACATAGCGATTAGCATCGAGGTATTGTCATAATTGATTTTAGGGCAATGGTTTTTCTACGGCGCAACAACCTTTCGTGACATCTGTTCTAACAAAAGCGTTATCAAATGGACTTAATTTTATTAGTTTTCAAAATAAAAGTGATGTTTAAAATAGAGAAAGAAAAAAACAAAATGGTCTTTCAATTTGGTCTCATATAGGCATTTCATATATGTTTTAATTTTCTTTTTATTAAAGAAAAATCATAGATACGAAATTGAAACATCCTAAAATCCAAACACCCGATTAGCAAAATTTTGTAATTTTGTAATTTTGTAATTTTAAAAAGCTAAAAGAAATACAAATTAATTTGGGTGGATAAAAGTAACATAAACACTCTGCCGAAGCATACGTGGCAAGAGAGACGTGATGCTTTTCCCTTCCTTAACAACGGGCAGGAAGGGCAGGACGAGAAGTGAGAACTATAAGTCTATAGAAGGTCGAAATTACTAAAGTAGGCAGTAACGGGCAGGATGGGCAGGACGGGCAGAGGGTCCACCCACCGGAGGGTCTCAACTCTGCAGCGACTGAGCTAAGGGCGATGACGAAGCCCATCGTGAATCAACTCCTTGAGTTTGACCACCATTACTATTTTCACTCATAAACTCTTAACTGTGTGCTCAATACTACAGGGATTAGCGTAACCATGGTTGGGTTTTAACGCCCATTGCTAGCACTATAAATACCCCCATTCTCCCTCGCTTTTCGGACTACAGACGCGATTAAGCAAAGGAAACCAGTAGACTTTCGGCGACTCCCGTCTCCTGGCTCTCTGGTCGACGATTTTCCAGGTTAGAATTCTCTGATCCGTCCCCATTTTCTGGATGATTGTATTATTATCTGCAATTCTCTCAATTCTATACTTGGTTGAAGATTCTGCTTGATTCTTCGTTGCATTTCATGTTTGGATGGTGATGATTGAAGGATCGAGTGAAAGGAAGGGTTTATTTCTTGTAGTTGAGTGATGGGTTTGTTTCTGTCTACCTGTATGATCGAAATTATGTAATGTTTATGTGGATGAGATCATTGATCGGCTAATTCATTGATGATTTTTTAACGATGTTTGATATGGGTTTTATGAACTGTTGCCATATCCAGGTTTCCCGTTGGTTAATATTGGGTTTGAATTTTCCAGTACTATGGTTTTCATTCGAAGGGTGTTGGTTTCTTTTTTTCTTCAGTGGAACTTTCTGTTATATTGAGCTGTGTTCTGAAAGCGTTTGCCTTCATGTTGTCATCCACCTTCATCAAGTGTTGGATCTTGGATGGAAACATTCATATCAGTTCTGTTTTGTTTTTTCTCATCCTACAGCTTGTTGCAGCTATTTTTCTTTTCTCAATTGACAGAGTGATATTTGGACCTTCTTTTTTCCTTCTCTTGTTTCTTTTCTTTACTGATGAATCAATATACAAGTGCTGCTTGGATTTGAATTCGCAAGGGGAAATTCAATGTTTGTAATACTTAGTATCAGTTCCAGTGACTTAATGTTGCTAAAAAGCTTCTATATTTCTATTTTGATCACTCTTTTCTCTCTTAATTTTCCATTTTTGTCTATGATTAAATCATGTTTTTCATGAAGAGATGCGCCGAACTTGTATGGAGTTGCATACCAGTGTGGCTTGATCATTTGTGCATCATCATTTGATTTTTTTTTTTTTTATAAAAAATATATTTATATGTGTATATTTGCTTATAGATGATCAACTCATAGTCAAAATTGGATTGATTTGCTTCGAAATTTACTTGAGTTTTTTATGGTAGTCTTCTGGAACAGCTCTAGACAAAATTAGACCAGACTCCTGTTTTCTCCTTGGTATTTGTTACCATGACTCCTTCACCAGTCACCTCTTCGGCTATACTTGACTTATTTTCTACTGACAAGGAGATTTTTTTAGCATTAAGAAGAATATTGAGCGGAGGCCCTTTTCCAGCAAATGTTTATGATCTAAATCCTTGCCTGTTTAAACCTGAGAATTTACCAGGTAAGTCTTATGTCTTCCTTGTCACAAGAATTCATGTTTTTAATTTCCTTAGCTTTCTTGAGGACTGCAGTTTTGGGAGGACTGGATATGATGGTGTCTTCAAGTGTCTAGGCCTCTTGAAGTGCTTTGGGTTGAACATTGTAATTTTTGGTTTACATCATATAACAATATCAATGTTAGTTCCTTCATTTTTCAAAAAATTGGATCCTATCACAAATTTTTGTGTCATAGTAAAGAATTTTTTTGGAACAAGAAACAGTGTCAAAGTAAAGAATTAGAAATTTACAGTGTAAGATGAGGTTGTCTTAGATTCAATGAAGCTTAAGGTACCTTTTATGTCCACATGAAGTTTGGTATCACGATGCGTGCAATGGGAATGCTGACACAAGTTTTGGTCCCTGGAAGCCGAAAGGTGGAGATTGTAAACTGTATTCAGATTCTTCTTTCACTGGATGGAGAACAACTTATGAATATTATGAAGGTCAGGCACCTCATGAGTGTAAAACTGCCTGGGTTATGCAGAAGTACTGGATGAGTCAGACAGACCTGAACGAAAACAGCAAGCAAAAGGTATATCCTGCCATCTTTTTGCCAAAAAGTTTATAAGCTGACATTTCCCTTTAAATTTTTTTCCTACCCAACCTGCCAGTCAATTGCTTGTTTGGTTGGGCAACATACAGGAAACCAGCTCACTTTGCAAAGTCTTTCTTGGAGATGCACAATTTCAAAACCATGAAAAGATTCAGAAAATTGAGTTATCTATTATTCTCAATTCAAAACCCAACAACTTAAATCATCAGTTGGTTGTTCCAGATGGTTCGACTTCAAATGATATGGCAAATGGGTCCACGAGCAAGTCTGAGGTAGTAGTCATTGTACCCCCCCTGTATTTGATGCATGCTGATGACCATGCATCTCTTCCTAAAAGTTGATATGAGACTGGATTTGTATGTTTGGTGTTCTCTTGTTTACCCTGTTTTTACTGCCACTGGAAACTGATTGCTCCCATATATTCTCTATTTCCTTCTCTACTTGGTATAGAGTTGCAAATGGTGTCTTTATTTTCAGTTAATGACAATTGATGTTTTGTAGATGAGTGAAGATGACAAGATGGTAGAATTGGCAGTTGCAGGAAAACCCCATGGTGATTTAGAAGAGATCCTTGCTGTGATGAATGATCTTTCTGAAGGCAACTACTTGGAGTTGCTGGATTTAGATAACCCAACATCTCCATCAAGTTCTGAAAATTCTAGTTGCTTGACCATGTCATCGGATGAAGACTTTGATATGATGGCTGTACTATGTGACATAGAGCGTGACATCAACCATGACAGGGCACAAAGAAATGCTGCCTGCATCCGCACCTCCGCGCCCTCCAGAATAAAGGAGGAGGTGGTGCATCAAGGGGCTTCAGGTTTGTCAATTTATTTTTCTCATCCTCCTATTGATTTCTATTTATGAATCGTTCATTCTAATCACCATTCCCCATATAATTCTATATATAAATTCTTTTATTTAAAATTGAATTACATTATTTTTATTTTTGTAATTTAAATAATATACATAAATTTGAAAATTTGAAAATATAGTTATATTACTTACATTATAGAATATCAAATAAAAATAGTGATTAGTAGTGATTAGAAGAAACGTCTAACACCTTCCATGTTATGCACTCCTACAAATCAAGAGTAATCTGTTTAGAATTTGAAGGCAGAACAGAACATTCTGCTACATGGTTACTGAATCGTTGTGGGATATGCTTTTCTACCAACAGCCGTAGAGAAAATTATTCATGAATAGTCATTGAATGTCCCAGCTTCTAACGTTTCTCCTGATAAGTGACCCCCAATAATAGCCTCTCACCTGCATACTCAAGTTGTTATTTAGACCAAAAAAATGTAAAATTTTCATCATTGTTTCAAGTTTTCAACCATAATTCACAGTCACGAAATTGTACTCGTGCAAACACGTATATATTTCTCCTGTTTACGAAAATATGCAGATCCGTAACTATTTAAGTGTACACAGAATCTCTTGTGAGCATCAAAAGAAGCCACTCGCCAGCAAAAGAAAATCCCAAAATCGATTCTACAGCGTCCGGTTCAGGGCACAGAGAACCAGAATTGAGACTTCCAAGGCAAAGTGAGAAAGAAGGCTACAGATTGAAAGGTGCATCGAGTTCTCACAACAAGAAGATCTCAAATGGTCAAGAAACAGCTGTGGATGGAGGTAAGAAGAAAAAGAAGAAAGCAGTTGGGAGAATGAAGAAGATTCAGAAAAAGTATCTTTGCTTCATTCCATTTTAGATCTTATGAATCATCTTACACTTAGAATTATCTCACACTATAGCACAGTGCAGCTAAGAGTAAGTTAATAATGGAAATAGAGTAACAGTGGCTTTGGATAAGAATTATTGTGTTTGATTAAGTTTGGTTTTTGCATGTATAGTGTAAAGTTAGAACAGGGGTTCTAAAGATGAGATGTCTTGTAGTTGATATGACTTCTTTCTTAGAAGACATAACATTTAAAGTCTTTGACTTGACTTCATTTATTAACTTACTGAAGTCAATGTAATTGTAGAGGGCTACTCACTTTTGAGTACCCAGCCCACCATTATAATGAATTCATTGTGTTTTTTATATATATATATATTTTTTTGGTAATTGTTGTTTTAATATGAGTTTTTTTTTTTAGAAGTATTTTTTTAGAAACATGAAATTCACTTGGATCGTGTAAAATTGTAATCGGTATAAATATCTTGTATATTGAATATTCTGCCAAGTTCACCCTATTTCTTTATTTTAGTTCAACATGAATAGAAAATTGAAACCACTAGTCCTTAGTATGAGAAATTTAATACAATGATTTGTACAAGTATTTATGTATCCTATGAACTATTGAAGATTATATATTTTTGGATTCACCATCACAACCAATGAATTATTAAGGTGCAGTCCAAATATGAAGAGACATAAATATAGGGATTGTGTGGGAATGTTTATTTATTATTATGCCTAAGTTTAATAAGAAGGGAAATGTGAGTATATTTGTTTTTTTCCTTAGTTTATAATTATGCTTCAAATGTAACGTTTATAAGCAAAGTGACTCGTTTTTACATGCCCAAGGATTTTTTTTTTTTAAAAAAAAAGCCCTTTGTTTTTTCCTTACATTTCCATTTTTTTAGTTCGCCAATTTAGAGGGAGGATCAATTGGGTTAGAATCATGAAAACAAAAAAAAAATAATAACAATAATACCCTACTCAGTTGGTCTTTTGATGACAACCAAAATACGTATATTAGAATTTGAAAATAACGATTAATTACTTATTAAATGAGTTGATCAATGTAATTCTAACCTGTGACTCATATTTTGTTAAGTTATTAATCGTAATTATAGTCCAACACATAAGAAAAAAAAAATATTTCGGAAAATTATATAATATTTTCATACGGAAATTTATGCAGCGAATTGAAGGAAAGGCGAGGCAACTTCAAGAATGGGCTGGTTGAATTGTAGTGGGCTGGGCCGACCCAAACCTGCCGAAGCCCATAACATTGACGGTACGGGATTGTGTTTTTCTTTTTTCTTTTTTGTTTTGTTTGTTTGTTTTTTTAACCCGAAAGTATCATGTTTGACCTAAGGTGTGTGTGGAAACTATATTTGAGATGTGATGATTTATGAATAATATAAGTACTCTAAAAAAGATATTTTTTTAATGTCGTGTGTATGCATTTTTTTCCAACGTAAATCCTGCTCGACATATATAAAGTTTGTATTTCAACTTTGTTTGATTTTCTCATCTCACGTAGTGTTAATAAAAAAATATATATTTCTCTCTTCATTATTTATAATGTTTGTAATCCAAGTCTAAGACAATGCAAATTCAAATAAAGCAAAAATTGAATCAACAAGTATAAATTTTAAAAATAATAAACGAAATCATGCTCAAACGAAGGCGTTTGGTTTCAAGTTTTAAATTCGACATTAGCCAATAATCAATATACTTAGGCAGTACTCGAGTTAAGATTTATAATATTTCACATGTTTGTAATTACAAAATTTGAAGCTTTAAAGTGGAATTAAACAGATTAATTTGCATGGATGGATTATAAAACTTTTACAAATAGGATTGTTTCTTTGCTAGACATTGGATTCCGTTCAACAACTTGACTTTCAGTTTCTCCTTTTGAATTAATCCAAAACCATATGTTATAATATATATAAACACACCACTGTCCTGGCATTATTTTTCTGTCCCCATTTTATTTGGGAAATTTCTGTCACACAAATTACTGTCTTGATGTACCGTAAAAAAATGTTAAAGATTCTTCTATTTTCATCTCTACATTTTTAAGCTTTAGTTCACATATTCTCGACAAAACTTAAAATTAATTTGTGTAAACTTATTGTTCATATTTTTTCCCCAAAAATAATTTTTATTAGCATTTCCTTCATGGATCTTGAAAAATATACGTTATTTACTAATCATTTCGTTTTTTATTTTTAGTTTTTTAAAATCAAGTCTATATCCTTTCCATTTTTTGCAACGATTTGTATTTTTAAGTACAATTGTTGAATTCTTATCCAAATTCAAAAAATAACAAGTTTCTAAAAGTTACTTTTTTTAGTTTTTCAAAATTTGACTTAGTTTTTTTATTCTTAAAAAAATGAAATAACAAATGAACAAATTTAAAAATGAAAATAGTAGCTATAGATTAAATTTTCAAAATTAAAAATCCAAAACAAAATAGATGGGAGTATAGTTACATGGTATATTTTAACCAATTTAAATAAGATTTAATTTTAGATAACCAAATTTGAGATTTATGGATGGTACATATACTAAATTTAAGAGAGCATGTAGATTAAAAGAAACTGAAATTAACCATAGGGTATACATGTGTTGGGTTGAGGGTGTTTTCGAACTAAAACAAAAAATTTAGGTTCGTTGGGTTGGCAACCCAAAAAATCTAAATGAAGTTTCTAACCCAACCGAACCCTTAAAATTCGGGTTGGGTTGTCGGGTTGTAATTTGTTTTTTTTTCTTTTTAATTAAAAATATGTAAATTTATATACAACTCATGATTAATAACTAAAATATAATAAAATTCAAATGCTAAATACTAAATATCTAAGATATTTATTGCAAACTTTAAATAAAGACAAATATCATAACAATTTTAAAAGAAAAGTATTTAAAATTTACAATTTAATCAATATAAAGTAATCAAAATTTAAATAAATAGAAATATGTAGAGTATATTTTATTTTTATATATAAAACTCGGGTTAGGCTCGGTCAACCCAAATTTTTTTAGCCAACCCAACCCAACGAAAATAGAAAATATGAGTCAACCTATTTATAAATATACCAAAATGTCACTATCTATATTTTGTTGTATTTAAAAATATTTTCGTTACTTTTGTCATTTAAAAACAACAATCCTTAAAAAGGAAAACTTACTCTCTTAAATTTTTGGAGTTATATCAATTTAAAACTTGAACTAATAATTGTATCAATTTATATGTTGAGTTATTCTAAATGTGTCAATTTACACTTTCATTATGTAATTTTTAGATAAACACCGAGTGAGATTTATAATTGTATCAATAAAACTCTTAAACTTTTATAAATGAATGAATGATAGACGACTATTTTTCATTATTATTTATAACTTCGACCTGATATTTTAAATTAAAAATAAGAAAGAATTGAGATTGAAAAGTTAATAGTCTATTTAAAATATTACGTCAACATTTATAATGTCAATAAAAAAATTACTCGTGTATTTTTTAAACCATTCTTAAAGATTTCGAGATTAAAAGGTACATTTTGAGACTTTAAAAATTAAAATTTCGTTGACAACAATTTTATTTTTTAATTTTTTTTAAAAAAATGTTTGAAATATTTTAAATTTCATTAGATGATTCTCACAGAATTATTTTAAAGAAACACTCGTTTTTTTTTTTTTTTTTTGCCAAATTTAAAGATAGAAACTTTTATTATTTTAGATTTTTGAAAACTTTAATGGAAAGTGAACAACAAAACAAAAATTTTGTTACTAAGAGTAACATCCATAAAGTTAATTTTTTTTTAAAAAAATCAAATTATTATGATTCCATTTAGTAACCATTTTGTTTATTGTTTTTGTTTTTGAAAAATAAGTATATGTACACTACTTATACCTTCAAATTTCTTCATTCGTTATTTACTTTTCACCAATAATTTTAAAAATCAAGTCAAATTTTGAGAAGTAACAAAAATTGCTTTTACAAAATTGTTTTTGAAATTTGGAATTTGGTTAAAAGTTCAACCATTGAGCTAAAAAAAATAAGAAAGGTGGAATATATATAATTAATTTAAAAAAAACAAAATGATTATAAAATTAGACTTAGATTTTCATTTATTCATTCATTTTATTTTTCTTTTGAAAGTACAAATTAAATTTGAACAGTCACTTATTTACTTGTTTGGGCAAAAAGTGTATGGTTTTTGGGGGAAAAAGTGAAGGGTAAGGGAAAAGGGAAATGCTTATATAATTAAGGAAGTGAGCGTTGAAAAAGGGCAGGGACGGGCAGGGGCAGGGGGTAGGGGCAGGGGCAATTATATGTCTTTACTGCCCATCAGGGTACAGTGACAGGTGGACAATCGGAGAACCAATCATTTTATTTCTCTCTTTTAGCTTTTTTTTTAAAAAAAAGAAAAAAGAAAATTCTTCTTTTAAAATAATAAATTTATAGGGTTATGTTTTGTCTCGTGAAGTGTGAGAAACTAACTGTTGGGGCTGGGTCCATTCACACCTGCATTGCCAAATCCCAATCCATAATTCACTTTTTCTTTATTTTCAAATTTCAAATTCAAACCATCTTTCTCATTCCCATTTCCCTTTTAAGAAATTTAAAGTTTAAATACTATTTTAGAATTTTGTTCAAAGTCACCTAAAAGATCCAGAAATACTATTTCAATCAGTTTTCTAAAATTAAGCTGATTATCAAATACAAAACCTTTTTAATATTACTTTTTTACAATTTTCATACTTTTGAATTTGTTTCGTTTTATTTAATGTATGTTAATAGATTGTAAACTGAGTTTCTACTACCAGTTTATTGCTAGATCTAAAAACTCATTTTTAATCTACAGCCTTTTTAATCAATATAGATTTGTCATCATTTAATCCTTTTCAATAAAAATAAACTTTGAATGATTAAAGTTAAGATTTATCGAATATATAAACTATAATTAAAAATTTGAAACCATAAAATTAAAATGAAACAAATCTCTAAGTACATTGACAAAAATGATATTTTACTATATATAAAGTTTGCACTGTGAAATTTTAATTTGATTAAATTAGATTTTGGACCGGTCTATTTGGATTGACAGATAAAAAAAGAAATGTTTCTAAAAAAATCATTTTTGTTTAGACTATTGACAAAAATGGTTTGAAATACACGTTGAAGTTGTTTTAAAAAAATACTTTGAATGGTGCCAAACACTTAAGTTTTTTCCAAAAATGACTTCTTCTCAAATTAAATAATTGGAAAGTTAAATCAAACACACCTTTAATTAAATGTTGCAATTTATGTTATTTATGATGGGTTTGGTTTAACGTTTCAAGTGTTTAATGTTGAAAATAAGTAATTTTTTAAAAAATTGAAGAGTTTGACAACTACTCAAAAATAACTTTTGAGACATTATAAAGTATATTTAAATTTTTTTTTGTTATAAGAATAGTTTAAATAATAGTTTGTGTCCATTTGATTTATAAATTTTAGAAAATATATAACATATTTTTGAAAATTCAATCTAGTGTCAACTTAGATTATATAATTTTAATTATATATAAAATTAGTCACTGACATATGTGGCATTCTTTTAAAGAACAAACATGTTAGAGGCATTAAAAGTGTGGTCTTATTAAAAATGAAATTCAATTTAACATCTAATAATACCTATTATTTTTTAGATTGTTTGAACGTGTTAATGTTCTATCGTATATTTATTGAAAGTTTATGTAATTATTAAGGAGGTATTTGATAAATGGGTATGAGTTATTGGGTTAGGTGAATATTTATTACCCAGGTTTGTTAAGCCCATAAAGAAAATCTATGAATTATTAAACCTTTTTTCACCCACTCAAAACTCCTTTTTTTATCCCCTCAAAACTAACCATAAAAATCAATATATTTTTATTTTTTTTTCTCTTCCCTCATCTTTTCCGTTTGGTTTTTTTTTTTGTCAAACCTCTTGATTATTAAAACCCATTTTTTACCCACTCAAAACACTCCTTTTTTATCCCTCAAATTAACCCTAAAAATTAATATATTTTCATTTCTTTCTTTCTTCCCTCGTCTTTGCCGTTTGGATCTAGATCTGATTTATTATTATTTTTTTTATTTTTTTTTATCGTCAAACATTTGGATTTTATTTTCATTTCTTTCTCTCTTCCCTCGTATTTGCCCTTTGGATTCCCAAATATACTATCCATATTATATAAAAATAAATTGTATGATATATGAAATAATAAAGTTAAATTAGCAAGATTCAATATATATACATAGAATATACCAATTAGTAATTGAAATAATTACCTTCAATATATATACATACATACAATATACAATATACCAATTAATTAAGCAGTAATATGAGATATATTTTGTTGGTATGTTTTATCGATTGAAGAGAAAAAGAATTATTAAAAGAATATATGAAAAATAATATATTATGTTCTACAAACTGAGAAAAAAAATTGAGATTGTCAAGTTTATGTCATAAATGATTTGAGAAAACACGTGTATATTTGAAAATTAATCAACAATAGCAAAACATAAAACTAAAAAATAAAATAAAAAAATAAAAAAACAAACAGAAAAAATAGAACTAATCTCATTCACAAAAAACTGCATCATATCCTCCAACTCAACTCAACTCAACTTTACGCAACAAACACAGACAATAATTACCAACTCAACTCAACTCTGCAAACAAACACAGACAATTTAACTCTAAAGATAATTTAACTCTTCAGATAATAATTACAAACTCAACTCAATTCTCTACTTTTATCACATACCAAACACATCCTAAGTATTTCTAAATTTCAAATAGTTGTTATTTTTTTTTATTTATAGATGTTGGAGTCCCTTACATATTAAAGCATGTAAACTAATTAAATGTCATATTTATTACCCATTAAATTTAACTTAGTCTTTAATAGATTAAATTAGACATATTTTTAAAACTAACGTATAATAAGTATACAATTGAAAACATAAGGTTTAATCTGACATAAAAATACTTTTTTCAATAAAATGATTAATTTCTAAAAACTTCTGATTGTTTTGATATATATAAAACTGAAATCTAAAAATCTATTAGAGATTCTTTAGAGTCTTATTAAAATAAAAAATAAAAAAAAAAAGTTAAGGATTTATTAGTCATAATTTTCAAAAATTAGGGACTAGGAAAATATAAGCTAACAGGTTTATTACATATTTGGAAATTATTAATTTTTAATTAAAATATATAAGCTATGAAATAAGATTTAATTGGTGGGATTCCGTAAATATTTAATTTCATTGATAAATTATTTTATGTTCATCAGAATAAATAAATGAACAGGTACATTGTTTATATTTTAAACATCACAACGCTGTGTGTATAATAATAGATATCCTTGATAAAAAACCAATAGAACTTTATATAATAATAATAACAACATGTCTATTAGTTTTGTAACCAATCATAATCTTCCACTGATAAATTTACGGTTTAAATCTCATTTATATCTCTAATTTCTTAGTTTGTTATATTTCATCTAAACTATTAAAGAATACTATTAAATACATTTTACCATAGTCTTTAACTTTTAATAATTTATTTCCTAAAAGAAAGAGTTAACATATCTATCTTATTTTAATTATTGAATCTTTAATTATCCAAATTCAGTTATTCTACTTTCATTAGATCTTAACTTCAGTTATTGATAGTTTAAAAAAAAAAAAAAAAAAGAAAAGAATTGCTTCAATAACAATGCTAGTTTACATGCAATAAAAGATACTTCAATTTCTAAAATTTTTAAAGTGTGGGTTAATAGACTAATTCACTTATAGAAAAAATAACAACAAGCTAAAAATAATAACTAATTTTTAGAATTATCGGAAGTATAGAAATTAGAATTGGATATTATAAAAGTTCATTGACAAGAATATAATGAAACAACATATATTAGTTGAGTCACGTTTTACCATAAGAACGATCAAATTAATTATAATTTTGAAAATTGAAGATAAAATCAGTCAAAAATAAAATTGGAAAGCTGAAGACTGAAATAAAATAAAACAAGGATTTAAAAGGAAAAAAAAGTGACACAGAAAGGAAGATTTATACCTAAAATTATTAGTTTATTTACACGGTTAAAATCTTTTACAAATATCTAAAACGAGACAAAAAGAAAAATTATCAGCTTTTGTTATTTATTTATTTTTATTTTTGGGTTCACATCACAGGCATGGAAACTTCGCTGTACGGACTACGGGAATATAAATATTAAATCAATTAAGAAAAATAATTAATAATATTATTTTGGACTAGTAAGTAGTAGTAACGTTACTTTCACATACAACAGGTCTCCTTTTACGACGCCGTTTTCTTAAAAGCCTTATTCCCTTCTTTTACACTTTATCATCATTACACATGCTTTGTAAAACATGCCTCGCCTTTATCCACGTCCCTCCCCGCCTTCGTTTCTCACCGTTGGATCTTCACGCGGGAAAATCCCATCCTACGCCTCTCCTTCCTCCCTAATGGCGGGAAATTAACCGGGGAAAAAAATATATCACTCCCCCCTTTTCCTTTTTTGTATTCATGTTTTTTTTTTCTAAAAAAAATTATATATATATATATATATATCTTTGAAGTGTAAAATTAATCATTAATTGGAAATATTAGAGTTAAAAAAATCTAATGAACCCAAATTGTACGATTATCAACTCATTTAGGTTCGATTTGATTCAAGTAAATACAAATTTTATGGGTTGGATTGGTTCATAGATTTACCTAAATAACCTGAACCAATCCAAACCAACTCAAATATATAATTAAATTTTTAAAAACATGTTTTTTTACCTATGATAAGATTGTATATGTATATATGTATTTCAATTTTATTTAATTTCATTATTTTTTGAATAATTTATTCTCTAACCACTTTTAAAAACAATGTTTTAGCACTTTGAACATAAAATTTTCATAATATAAATTGAAATTGAATGTTTAATCTTAATTTAATTCATGAAATAATTAAATAATGTTTATATATATTAACATTTTACTTATTCTTTAGTAAAATTTTAAATAATTAATCCGAATAATTCGAATAAACCAAACCAAAATGTTTCAAGGTTGGGTTTGATTTGGTTCATTAATAAGAGTTATTTTAATTAAAAAAACTTATAATCTGAATAATTAGATTAAATCTAAAAGGTATTTCAATTCAACCCACCAACAACCCTAAAAAAATATGTCTAATAAATTAGAACTCCACAAAGACGAAAGATTCAGTTTTACGTTGTAAATTCTCAAAGCTCTTATAGTTACTTGATTGAAATTTTAATTTAGTTTTTTTTTTTTTAAAAAAAAATGGATAAATGATTTTTGGGAGTATTTATTGGGTGTGGCGGAGATAGACGTGTGAGTGGGACGGAGATATACGACAACACCGACGGCAGGTAGAGATGTGGGGCCTGCGTTTTAAAAGGAAAAAAATAGAAAAAGAAATCCGGATTTTGCCGTTACGTTTCAGTCTTTTTTATTTACATTGAAATTACAAAACTGCCCAATTTCCAACGCTCCATGTTCTTAGCGTTAACTCGAGGTCCTCTCTCACTCGTTTTTAGTAGAAATTTTGTGCTAATGGTTTGAATCATCTCTTTACCTAAAAGTTTAAATTATTCTGTGAAAATGATCTAATTTTATATCATCTGACTATAATGAAATAATTTATTATGAAATTTTGAGAAAATTATTCAAAAACTCATAAGTAATTAACCATTTAAAACAAAAATTTATAATGGAGAATGAACGATTAAACAGAAAATTTGTCTTTAAGTTGTAACATGATAGTTGTAAAATCAAATAGACAATTTTGTATGGATAAAGAGTAGAGGTAAGTCTTTCTCACAATTTAAACTAAAAATGATCATATATTTACTTTTCTCAATGACATTTACAATCTGTTAATGGTATACAGATCTGATCAAAATCTCCATGTTTTTTGGACCCCTACATGAGGAATTGGGGTCTGCCGGTAAAATTTTTCACAAGATAAAGATTTTACTTTTTACATTGATGGGTTTGTACAATTATTTTTTTTACATTGATTATTCAACTATAATGATGATGAATAACAATAATAATAAAAAAAGAGAAACTACAATAATGATGAATAACTGTTTCATATACACACAATAATTCAAACTCATATAAACATTGAACTGAACTTGGGAAAAAAAAAACTGTCTTTTCAAAGTATTATTTTGAATTTTGTTTTCAATTTAGTAGTTGAACTTCTCAAAAAGCTCATTTTAGTTCCCCTTTAAATAATGTCTATTTTAATTTGGATATTGATGGTTAAAACATAATCCAAACGAAAATCTCAGATTTCCATCTAATATTGACCCACATACTTAAAAAATTATATAGGTGTTTAAATATATATACACACACGCATATATCAAGTCGTGTTATGATTATGCTAACTAATAAAATTTCCAACGTTATATCAATATCATCATTTTTTCACTTCACATTAAACGTTTGTTTTCGCAAATATTAGTGGACTTCTTGCTATTTTTAAATGTATTATGATGTGATAAATAATAAGTGGAAAAAAAATGAAAAGAAAAATTTATACCATCATAGTCTATAGTACTAAAAGTTTTCCACATTAACCGAATCTCATTGTTGAATGTTGCGATATTTTTTGCAGTGTCTCTTTCTCGAGTGAGGAGTCAAAAAAATTTCTTTTTAGTTTGGACCTTTTCCGAACGGAGTGTCATCCGCTTTGTCATGAAATCTTGGTTGTATTTAGTTTTTTCCTTGCATTTTAGTATACTCTCTTTAGAAAAACAAAATAAAATATGCTTAAATCATCTCTTGATCCCCGAACTTCTAATGTTGTTCTATTTTGGTCCTTAAACTTAAAAAAACATTCTTTTAGTCTCTAACTTTGAAAAGTTGCTTACTTTGTTCTACTACTAAAATTATGTTAATTTTTAAACATAATGGTGAAATGTATTTTTTTATGACTAGGCTGTCAAATAAGTTAGTTGTGCTAAAAAAATGTAAAGTTTCAATTTTGAAATAGGTGGTAAAGTGATTTTATATAGGAGATCTCAAAAGTCATTTTGCATCCAAGAAATTGACCGTTCACTATTTTGACACATTGGTTGTTGATATTTTACTCCAACTTCATCTTGCTCGACACATGCTAGATGCAATTCCATCCTTAAACAAGTTTTATCTTTAAATAATTAACATAATCTTAATCGGAGGAACCAAAATAAGCACATTTTAAAAGTTTATGGACTAAAATTGATATTTTTAAAAGTTTGTTTTAAATCATATTTTGATCTCTGAACTTTAAAAAACGTCTGTTTTAGTTATTGAATTTTTAAGAAGTGTTTATTCTAGTCATTGCAATTAGGATTCCGTTAACTTTTTAATGGAAGGTTGAGGTGACTTAGGTTTTTTATGATTAGGGTGCCAATAAGTCAATCACTCTAAAAAATACAGGGTTTTGAATTCGAAGTAGAGAGTAAATTGGTTTGTTTATGAAGAATGTAACAATCATTTTGCCTTCTAGATTTTAGTCATTCATTTTACCTTTCGGGTTTTAGTCGTTCGTTGAGACATTTTTCTCTGTTCCTCTCAATCCCTTCTTCCTACTATTTTTTAGTTATGTGATTCGTTGAGGTAATATTTATTTGCAATTTCTCATAGCTTATTTTCTATATGGGTTGCATTTATTTGTATTTTTTAAGTTTATTTTACCTTGCCATTAGATGTTTTATTACCGTGTTTAAAAGTTTTCATAACATAATAGAGTGGAGAAGAAGACATAAAAAAAATAAAAATGTCGATGATTGAGGAAAAAAGTTTACATGAAAAATAGACAGATCTCTACAAAATATCTTCTATACTAATATACCGGTTTTATTATATTTTGACTATACTTTATTTTCTTTTGATTTGCATGGAGAAATTGGAAAAAGAACCAGTAGGACTTATAATTGTTTTTTTTTTGTTAACATAAAAAACAATAGGACCTAAATCACCGATAGATAAAAAATAGAAAAAGTATTTTAAATGAAAAAATTATTGAAAATATTTACAAATAATAGTAAAATATCAAAGTTTATCTATGACATTAAAATTTTACCATATTTGTAAATATTTTTATTTATTTTCTTATATTTAAAAATAATTTTAAAAATAGATAAGAAAACTATACATTTTTTTTACATAAAAGATTTATAGCTGAAAAAAAAATATAAATCATAAAAAAAATATAAATCAGCTCAATTTCCCGTTAAAACGTCAACGGAAACCATAGGAAACGAAATAGAACCATACTCAAAGTTGAAGATGAAAATAGGATTTAAACCAATAAAATACAATAGGTCGTAGTACTATTTTCTTCCCGAAACAATAGACGTGAAAATTAGAAATTAAACTTGATTTTAAAAAGAAGAAATAAACATAGAAGGGAGTAGGGGTAATTAGGTATTTTGAGAAGTTTACATTTGTAGTGGATTACAGCAAAGGTCAACAAGTCAACTCCCCGGAAAAGAAAGGAAAGGGGGCGTTGTTTGGGAAGCAGAAATTGAAACCACCGGTGGTATTGGGAGCATCATGCCGCAAACCCGCTCCCCCACCAAGTGCATGATTATCGATACATCTCTCTTACGTGTCATCTTCTCATTTGTCCTTCACCGGTCGTCGGGATTCATAGCAACACCACCACTCACTAAAACAATATCTGTCTTTTTCCTCTTCCTTCTCCTTCTCCTCCTCCTTCTCCTTCTTCTTCTCTCTGCTTTCACTCGTAAAGCGCAATCGCTCCCTTTCCCCCCTCTCTGATTTTCCTCCCTTCCCTTCTCTAATTCCCCTCCTCACTTTCCCCATTGCATGTCCTTCCATTTCCATTTCTGAATCTTCTCTGTTCTCCTCCCTTTCTGACTAACCCCATTTCACTAGAGTCTCTCGGAAATGATTGAAGCCGTGGAGAGTTCTATCAATGGCGGTTTCTCCCATTTGCAGAGCTGTGGTGACAGTAGCGAGGAAGAGCTCTCCGTGCTTCCTCGCCATACCAAAGTCGTCGTTACTGGAAATAATCGTACCAAATCCGTTCTCGTTGGACTCCAAGGCGTTGTTAAGAAAGCTGTTGGCCTTGGCGGGTGGCATTGGCTGGTGATTTCTCTTTTTTTTTTTTTTTTTTTTACTCGAGTTGGGTTCTTTTAGAAATTGGATTTTTGACATACATTGAATTTCTTTGGGTTCTCATTCTGGGTTATAATGTGAGGATTCATTTCATGTTTTCTGATCAATGTGCACCCAATTTCCTAATTTTTTCAGTTCAATTTTGTGCATTAGATCTTAGATCGTGTCTCAGTCTATTCTGGATTGCGAGTATTTTTGCTTTACTCTTTGTTATTAACTGAGATTACAGGGTTTTCTTTAGTGTAATTTGGAATTTAGTATGGCACTAGTTTTTTTTGGGATGGCATCTTCAATTTCTATCCTTCCCCCATTTATTGCATGTTTATTTAATCATTAGATCTCATGATTATATTAGTTTTCCCAAATCTAAAATGAATTTGATATTCATTTTTTTATGACTTCGGCCGTTTTCTGGGCAGGATTGTTTTGATTTTATTTACTCTTGTTTGGTCTAATTCAGTATGTTAGATGAAATTATGATGGGTTTTTATCGTGTGAAGCGAAGTAGAAATTTCTCTTTTGGTTGATTAAGTGTAAAACAATTTTGTGCTGATTTAAGTTGTAATTTCAGTGTTTTTGGATGTTCGTCTTTTCTTCCTCGATTGTTAGGACTTAGGGTTTTTAGTTTCGATTAATTTTTCTTGGATGTGACTTGGAGTGGGGTAACTTGCAGGTTCTAACAAATGGTATAGAGGTGAAACTACAGCGGAATGCGCTTAGTGTGATTGAGGCTCCGACGGGTAATGAAGAAGACGACGATCTCGAATTTGAGAACTTGCAATGGAATGGAATTGATATGGGTGGGTCTTGCAGCTGATGATTCAATGTCTCAGCTCAATCATTCTTTTTTTACTATTTTTATTAGCTGTCTTAGAATAAAAATTGAGTTTATCCAATAATTGTTGTCTATCTTTGTCCGGCTGTTATTGGATTCATGTCCTGATTTTTCTTTTGTTAACTTGTTGCTAGTAAAAACGTATAGCTCTGCCTCTTTGTTGGAACCACAGCCATAGATTTATGCTTTTTTTAAACCAATTATCAGCAGAAATAAGTTTTAGTCTGTGTCTACAGTGATTTCAAGTGCACAAGTACCTTAACCCTTACAAATATCTTCACTGCAATTCTTGAAAATGGAAATAAGTCGTAAATTCTTTGAATACGTGCAATGGTGGTGAGAGGTTGCTGTGGTGTAGCAGGCTCTAGCCCGATTGTTTGTTGGCTCTAGATAGTGTTGATGGCAGCATAGGATCCTTTGTGAATTCACTTTGTACTTTTCCTCTTTCTGAATCGTTGTTCTCCACATTTTTCTGTAATCCTTTTTCTGACCCTTGTCACTCATTCATGATAACGCTTTCAACTATTATTGATTCTCAGCATCTGATGACGCCCAAAAATCCCACAAATCAAGGCATAAATTACACAAATCATCTGGGTCATCTCACAAGACTATGAGCAGATCACTTTCCTGTGACTCACAGTCGAAGAGCTCGGTTTCTGCACTGCAAGGATCCACGGTATACTCTCTTAATGTTCCGTATTGCAAAATGTGTTTGGCCTTGTAATTTAAATTGATTCCCTGTTGCCTTGTCGCCTCCTGTGTAGAAGGTTGACCTTAGTAAATTGGAGATGGCTGCATTGTGGAGATATTGGCGACACTTCAATCTGGTAAGGTTCAAAAGCCGATGCATGGTTTGTTATGAAGTTTCTTTCTTTACATCAATGGATTTGTGCAGGTTGGTGCTATTCCGAACCCGTCAAAAGAGCAATTGGTAGATCTAGTTCAGAGGCATTTCATGTCACAGGTAGTTGGAGTTTTTCCCTTTTCTTACATTGAGAACTGTTTTTCTTCCATGTTACACACCGTAATTGTCTTTTGACTAATTGTCGAAACCTTACGTTAGCTTTGTCTTTAATTTCATTTTCGGTTGCGAAGCAACTGGATGAGTTGCAGGTCATAATGGGTTTTGTGAAGGCTGCAAAGAGGCTGAAGACAGTGTGCAAATGAGGAGTAGAGAAACTGGGGAATCCATTGAGTTGATACTCATGCTAACAGATAATTCAGCTGAACCAAAAATGTTCCGATTCTCTCTGTAACATATGTATCAATCGATCGCAAATGGTTTTTGTCTATCGGATCGGGATTAGAAGGGGGTTATTAGTGCGATTCTATTGTAGTAGTTAATAGAGTAATATCTTGTTTTAGTGACGATGTTACTTGTAAGTTGTAATGTAGATATGTGTAAACTGCAAATATTAGAGACCTCCGAGAGAAATGCCCCAAACGACTTGCTTTCTAGCCTTTGTTTAATGTAATGCTGACTAGCTGTTGGGGTTTCCATTGCCCAAAAATGTACATATTTTGTTGTTTCCAAATCCCATCTCTTTGATCATTGCTCTCTTCTCTTGGAGTCAGAGGTCTAAATTTCCACATCTAACACAAAATTCTGGGAAGTTAACCATTAATTTGTTTAACTTAAATAGAATATAAGATGTTTCTGTAATTATTACTTTGTTTTTATTTAGTATACATTTTTTCAAATTACTTTATGGAAGTAGGAAGTAGTAGTATAATTTCTGATGGAAGTAGTAGTATAATGTCTGTTACTGTTGAACTAGACTTATTTTAATAAGTAGATGTTTTTGTTGTATTAATTTAATACTAATTATTACTATGTGTATTATAAAAATATTGAAAAATTCTTATAAATAGAAAAATTTAATTTTTTTTTATAATTTATAGCAAAAAGTTTCAAAAGTGTTTTATACTTGAATTTTTTTTTTTTGCTATAAAGTATAAATATTTTTAAATATATGTATACATATATATTTTATATTTAAAAAGATCCCTCAATAAAATAATAATTATTAGTGTTAAATAATGCTAGTTAAATTTGGTTTAATCATAAGTCGATTCACTAAACTTACAAGTTCAATTGCGTCTAAACAAAGATGTCCATTCTTCCTGTGGGATTGAGACTCGAGGGGATCCGTCCTAAACGAGGTGGGGAATCCCTGGTTGAACAGAAAATGGAGGGACTGGGAAGAATTTTCTCTCCGTTGACTAAATGGAGATAGGGACGGAGATTATATTCCTCAATCCCGTCCCCGTCCCTATTCTCCGCTCCGCGTTAGTGAATATAACACACATATTTACATATATACATACACTTATTAATAATAATAATAATAATAATAATATAAAAAACTCACATTCTGTAAACAGAATGAGTTTATATATATATATAATAAAGTTATTTCTTTATTATTTAATTTACAAATATCATAGTTTGGACATTTTCATCACAACTTTTTCATATTTAATACATTTTAAAAATGTTTCAAGATTAAGACTTTCTTATTTTTAAGATCATGAATGTAATAAAAAAGAGAGAGACAATTATTCTTAGAAATGAAGAAACTTTTTGCCATTTTATTATATTTGTAAATAAATTGGTCAATCTGCTATATATGAAAACAACCTCATAAAAATATTATTATTTTTATAAGAACATTTTACAGTTGTTTCTTTGAATAAAAAATGTATTGAAAATAACTCATTTAATATATAAATCTTATTTGGTCGAAGATAAATTGAAATTTTTGTTAAAAAATAAGTGGAATTTTTTTTTTCCCGTGGGAACCCGATCCCCGAGAGGAAATCTTGCGCTAATCCCCTTGGGGACTTTCGTAGGATGGGGGACGCTTTACCTCGTGGACATCTCTATGTCCAATAAGTCAGGTCATGAACTGTAAAGGTGTCTAAAAAATATTTAAATATTTAATTTTGTGTTGAATAAGCTTCTAGATTGTTAAAAAAATTAAAATTAATTGATCTAATTGATCTATAAGATATAGATTTAAATTTGATTTTTTTTTTCTTTAGGTTTCAAAATATTATACTTTTATTCATTTAGCTTTGAATTTGATTTCAATTCAATTTAGTCCCTAAATTTAAAATTGTACAATTTTAACATTGAGATTTGAGTATTATTTCAATTTGTTTATTATGGTTTGAAATTTACACTATTAATCTCGAATTTTAATTCAATACTCACTTCATTTTTTTTTTTTGACGTCAATGACCTAATTAATTTAAATGAAATGAAATCTTAAAACTAATTTTAAAAGTGATGAAAAAAAATAGTAAAATATAATTAATCATAATTCTTTTAAATTAATTAATAAATATTAACATTAAAAATAGAAAGTGAGTATTTAGTATAAGATCGAGGTTAAAAGTTTAAATCTTGAAATTTAGAGGTTAAGTTGAAACAAAATTCAAATCTCAAAGGTAAACATGTACTATTTTGATGCCTAGGAACTAAATTAAAATCAAACTAAAAACTTACATAACTAAAACTTGTAACCATTTGATTTTTTATTTTTGTTTTTGAAAATTAAACATATTTCATCCACAATTCTTACAATGATTGAATTCTTAGCCAAATTTCAAAAACAAAAACAACTTTCTCTATTTTTTTTAGTTCTCAAAATTTGGCTTGATTTTTTTAAACTATTGGTGAAAAGTAGATAACAAAGGAACAAATTTGGATGTGAAAGTAGTGTTGTTATAGGCTTAATTTTAAAAAACAAAAATAAAAAAGAAATGGTTACTAAACTGGGTCTAAAAGTGTAACATTTTGAAATCTAAAAACCAACTAAAAACTAAATCCAAAACTTATGGACCAAAAGATAGTTTTTTTCCCTTAAATTTTGTATCTATTGAAACTCTATACATTGATTTTGAATTACCAAATAGGTCAAAAGATTTACTAGATACAATGAAAATTTTAAATATATTGAATTCATTAGATATTTTTTTTTGAAGTGGAAGACCATAGTGTATATATATATATATATATAAAAGAATAATTATATTCCATCAAACTTTATAATAGTCGTTATTTTGTTAACTGTCGAAACCAAACACACACACAGTGCTACATAGCACCAAACTCAAAGTGATGTATGATTTTGTATTTAATCATGAAAATGTGTCCGTTCATCATAATGTTTTTTTTTTTTTTTTTTTTAAAAAAAGAAAAAAATATTATTTTAAATACCATATGATAGAGGTTGAATCATACATGTTTAGGAATTAGGACCAAAAGATAAAGGAAAGAAAAAAAACAATAAAACGTAATGAGTGTTTAGCATTTTTCTCGTGAAATTTTGTGTATTTTACACAAAGCACGAGATACCAATTAAAGTGATGGTTGGAGCCTCAGACTAATCATTTTCCTATCTATTTTTCTTAGAACCAATAACATCTTTTGAATTCTCAAGATTTTGTGCTTATTCTCATTCAAATTTTGTTCTAATTCTCATTTTCTATCCGCGAAAATATTGAGGATGATGAATATGTCTAAATAAATGTTTTATGCTTTTAAAATAAGTTAAAATATTTGTTATATCATATTTGTTGTAAAATTGAGGAGCACAACGAATCACAAATATTGGAAAATTATAATATTAAAATAATATAAATAAATAACTTAAATAAAATAAAGAAAATAAGAAAACAATGAAGTTATGAATTTTTCTCTAATTTTTCTCCAAAAAGTTGGGATTTCTCACTAATATTCACACACCTATATGAACCTATCAAATGACTCTATTTATAGACAATTTGGTAGGTAGGAAGTAAGCTTATTTGGATAGAGTAATGTGTAATTGTAAGACAGATGACCAACATGTACAAAGACACATGGAGACATGAAGGATTGACATCTATTTTATTGTAATATTTATATAATACTTCCCATTAGATGTCCATTATATATATATAATATGTCTTGTTAAAACCTTACTAGAAAAAACCCAATGAGAAAATGCCTAGTGAAAGAAAAAGGATACATATTTCATATAATTTATACTCCTAAAAAATACAATATATTTGCTTCCCCATGGAAACATCACTTGAGATCTCTGAGTCGTCACATTCCAATATTGTACACAAATTTTTTAAAGGTTGTGGTAGGTAATGACTTCTTAAGTAAGTCTGCCAAGTTATCATTCGAACAAATTTGTTGTACAGTGATGTCATCATTTTCTTTAAGATCATGAACGTACAAAAGCTTTGGTGAAATATGTTTTGTTTTATCTCGTTTAATATATCTTTCTTTGATTTGGACTATACATGTTGTGTTGTCTTCACATAACATCGTTAGAAGATTTTTACTAGAAGACAAACCACATGTTCCACAAATATGTTGAGTTATTGATCTTAGCCATACACATTCTCGACTTGCCTCATGAATTGCAAGAATTTCAGCATGATTTGAGGAAGTAGCCATTATGGTGTTTTTCACTGATCGTCATGATATAATAGTTCCTCTATATATGGATAGATAACCTGTTTGAGATCTAGTTTGTATGGACCAGATAAATATCAAGAATCTACATAGTCAACTAGATCAAAATTTGATTTATGTGAATAAAACAAATCCATATCAATCATTCTTCAGAGAAAACGGTGTATATGTTTAATTCCATTCCAATGTCTTTTTGTTGGGGAAGAACTATATCTTGCTAATAAATTTACTGAAAATGTAATATTTGGTATTGTATTATTAACAACATACAACACCAATTGCACTAAGATATGACATTTTAGAACCAAAAAGTTCTTCATTATTATCTCGAGGTCGAAATATATATTTCTTCACATCTAGTGAACAAACTTCCATTGGGATGTTCAATGGATGTGCTTTGTCTATATAAAATCTTTTCGAAATTTTTCCTGTATAAGTTGACTGATGAATAAATATCCTATCTGCTAAATGTTCAAAATTTGCAAACCAAGGCAAAAGTTTGTTTTTCCAAGATCTTTCATCTCAAATTCTTTCTTAAGATATTCTATTTCCTTTGAAAGCTTTTCAGGAGTTCTAATTATATTTAAATCACCAACATATACAGTTATAACAACAAATCCTGATTGTGGTTTCTTTATAAAAAACATATGGATATATTGGATTATTTTAATATCATTTTTTCAACAAATATCCACTTAGGCGATTGTACAACATTCGTTCGGATTGTTTCAATCCATATAATGATCTTTGTAACTTTATTGAATACAATTCCCTAGAATTGGATTTATATTTTTCAGCTACCTTAAATCTTTTTGGAATTCTCATATAAATATCATTATTAAGAGATCCATATAAGTATGCTGTGACTATGTCTATAAGATGCATGTCTAGACTTTCATACACAGTCAGACCAATTAAATATCTTAGTCTAATTGCATCCACCACCGGAGAATATGTCTCCTCATAATCAATATTAGGTATTTGTGAGAAACCTTATGCAACTAGTCTTGCTTTATATCTTGTGACCTCATTATTTTCATTTCTTTTCCTCACAAGTATCCATTTGTATCCCACAGGTTTGACACCTTCTGGTGCTCAGACTACTAGTCCAAAAACTTGACTTTTTGAAAGTGAGTTTAATTCTGCCTTGATTGCCTTTTTCCACTGAACCCTGTATTTTCTATGTCGACATTCTTCAATAGATTTTGGTTCAGGATCCTCATTTCCATATATAATATCAAGAGCAACATTATATACAATAATATTGTCAATAACTATATTAGTTCGATTCCATCTTTCCTGTTATGACATAGTTTATTGAAATCTCATTATCTTTAGGTATTTTACCTTCTCCACTAGTCATGTCAAAGATTTCTTCATGGGTGTTTATATACTCAACCAAGTCTTCTTGACTATTAATCATTTTTTTTCGAAGATTTTTATCTTTGGAACTCACTGGTCTACCACGCTTTTGGTTTTTGGTGTGTTTCAGACTCACTAGTGACAACTTGTTGTGTTGGAATATCAATTTTCGATGGAACATTTGCAGCTGGTATATGTGATTTAGTTACTTTTTTTGCATCTATAAATGCATCTGGTAATTGATTTTCTATATTTTGCAAATTAATTATTTTCTAAACTTCAAGTTCACATTGATCTGTACGGGGATCTAAATGAGACAATAATGATGCATTCCATGAAATTTTTTTTTTTCAACTTCTTAATGAAGGACTGTGAAGTCTAAAACGGAAGCGGGATCAGTCCAAATTTTAGTTTTTCACAGAATGTAAAATACAGAAATTATAAAATATGCATTCAAGATAAAAATTACAGCATGCATCGGAAAAAAAATAGAGAAAAGAAGAAATTAAGATTTGTCACACTTACCTGTGAAGCTAAATAATTATTCACGAATTTTCTCTTGATCAGTCACGAACAAATCTTCCTCCTTATGAATCATGGCCAAAACCCAATTCCAATTTGGAATGCCACCAAAAGTGAGACCTCCGTATTCTCCTTAAGGGTTGAGAATCACATGAGTGTGTGAGGCTTTGTGATCTTAATTTCGAAAGAGATGGAGAGGAAAAATTTTGAGAGAATATCTTTGAGAAGTTTCTTGGGAATAATAGTCAATTCTAGATAGATATATCGAAAAAAACTTCAGGAACAAATCTAAACAAAACGAAAAAAAACTTTTTTTTTTAATTTTTTTTAATTTTTTTTTTAATTTTTTTTTTTTTTTTTTTTATAATTAGAACCATCCACATCCCACGTAGGGATTTAGAGAGAATCGTGAAGGGAGTTACATAACTCTCTCTCAATTTTACTTAAAAAAATATATAAATTTATAGGGATGTTCAAATAACTCGACAATTCGAACAACCCAGATTACCCAACCCTAAGGTTGGGTTGGGTTAATTTTGTTCTTGGATTGAGTTGGGTTAAACATTTTCTGTTTTTGTTAGGTCACGGGTTGGCTAAAGAAAAAATTGGGTTGAACCATCCCAACTTGAATTATACACACACACACACACACACATTTCTCTTTGTTTAAAGTTTATTACTTTGTATTGATTCGTTTGTGAATTTTTAATATTTTTCTTTAAAATTGTTATGATATTTATTTTTATTTAAAATTTGTAATAAATATCATAGATATTTGATGTTTAAAATTTGAATTTTATGAGATTTTAATCACTAGTCATGTGTTGTAGATAAATTTACATATTTTTAATTAAAAATAAAAAAAGATATAACCTGAAGTAAAAAAGTCTCCCATTCGTCCTAGCGGAGGAGTGTCCTCCCTTTCCTACTCTTACTACTCCTTGAAATGTTCGGGAAGCATACAAGCGATGGACAAGGGCGAACGAGAAGGCCCGAGCGTACATCTTGGCCAACCTTAACGAAGTTTTGGCCAAGAAGCATGAACCCATGGTCACTGCACGTGAGATCATGGAGTCCCTGTGGGGAATATTCGAACAACCGTCCGCATAGCTCAGGCACAATGCTTTTAAGTACATCTTCAACTCATAGATGCAAGAGGGGTCATCTATTATGGAACACGTTCTCAACATGATGATCCACTTCAATGTGGCTGAGATGAACGGGTCAAGCATCGATGAGGCCAGCCAGATTAGCATATTTCTGGAATCTTTACCAGATAACTTTCTTCATTTTCATAACAATGCTGTTCTGGACAGGATTGACTACAACCTTACTACTCTGCTCAACTAGCTGCAGACTTTCCAATCCTTGGTGTAAAGCAAGGAGAAGAAGGGTGAAGCAAATGTTACTTCATCATCTAAAAAGTTCTACAAAGGTTCGACCTCTTGAACTAAGTCTGCACTTTCTTCATTCAACACCAAAAAATTGAAGAAGAAGAATGGTGATAAGGGGAAGACACCTGCTAACCCACAAGCTCCTTCTTCAAGGGGTAGACAACTATTAAGGGTTGACAAAGAAAAATGCTTCCATTGCAACCAGGACGGGCACTGGAAGAGAAAATGCCCCAGATATTTGGCAGAGAAAAAGAAGGCTAAACAAGGTAAATGTGATTTGCTTGTCTTGGAAACTTGTTTAGTGGAGAATGATGATTCTGCCTGGATTATTGACTCTGGGGCCACTAACCATGTTTTTTCTTCATTTTAGGGAATTATTCCTGGCGACAACTTGATGCTGGTTAGATGACGATGTGAGTTGGAACCGGACATGTCGTCTCAGCTGTGGCAGTGAGAGGTCTCCGATTAACTTTACATAACAATTTTGAATGATGTATTTGTTGTTTCTGATTTAAAGAGGAACTTAGTGTCTGTAATGTGTCTGTTAGAATGTAATTATCAACTGATTTTTTCTTATAATAAAGTGTTTATTACTAAGAATGGAGTTGATATATGTTTTGTCAATTGAAAAATGATTTTTATGTGCTAAGGCCGTTAGCAACAAATGCCCTCCATAACATAGAGATGTTTAAAACTACCGTAACTCAAAATAAATGACTTAGAATTTCTCCTAAGGAAAATGCCCAACTTTAGCACCTAAGACTAGGACACATTAATCTCAATAGGATCGAGAGGTTGGTGAAGAATGAACTTCTAAGTGAGTTAGAAGAAAATTATTTACCTGTATGCGAGTCATGCCTTGAAGGCAAAATGACTAAAAGGTCACAGGGCAAAAGAATCTCTAGAGCTAGTGCATTCAGACCTTTGTGGTCTGATGAATGTAAGAGCCAAGGGAGGTTATGAATATTTCATCACTTTCACTGATGATTATTCAAGGTACGGGTACATTTATTTAATGCAACATAATTCTAAGTTCTTTGAAATGTTCAAAGAATTCAAGGCAGAAGTTGAAAACACATTAAATAGAATGATTAAAACACTTCGATCTGATCGAGGTGGAGAGTTTTTGGATTCTACTTTCCAAAACTATTTGATAGAGCAGGGAATAGTTTGCCAACTCTCAGCACTTGGTACACCTCAACAGAATGGTGTATCAAAGAGGAGAAATTGAACCCTGTTGGACATGGTTCGGTCCATGATGAGTTATTCTTCCTTACCTGACTTGTTTTTGGGTTATGAAGTGGAGACTGCAGCTTATATCCTGAACTGTGTTCCTTCTAAGAGTGTTGCCAAAACACTTTTGGAGTTACGGAATGGTCGTAAAACCAATTTACGTCATTTCAGAATCTGGGGTTGTTCAACACATGTGCTTGAGACCAACCCTAAGAAACTGGAACTACACTTAAGGTTATGCCTATTTGTAGGCTACGCCAAGGGAACGAGAGGTGGTTATTTCTATGATCCTAAAGAAAACAAAGTATTTGTATCGACAAATGTTACTTTTTATGAGAAGGACCATATAAGCACAGACCCAGAAGTAAAATCGTGTTGAATGAGCTTTTCAAAGGAACTACTGAATCTTCAACAAGAGATGTTGAAGAGCCTATTACCTCAACAAGAGTTGTTGAAGTAGGTCTATCTAGTTGGTCAAATCCACCTCAAGTGTTGAGAGAACCTTGACGTAGTGGGAGGGTTGAAAATCCATATATTCGCTATATGAGTTTAACTGAATTCCTAGCTATGGTAGCTGATGACAAGGTTGAGGACCCATTGTCTTATAAGAAGGTAATGGAGGATGTTGACAAAGATGAATGGATCAAAGCCATGGATCTAGAAATGAAGTCTATGTACTTCAATTAAGTTTGGAATCTTATAGATCAACCTGTTGGGGTTAAACCTATAAGTTGTAAATAGATCTATAAGAGGAAACAGGGTGCTAATGGGAAGGTGCAAACCTTTAAGGCTAGACTGGTGGCAAAGGGTTATAACTAGGTAGAGGGAATCGACTATGAAAAGAATTTCTTGCCCGTTGCCATGCTGAAGTCTATCCGGATCCTCCTATCCATTGACTCATATTATGACTATGAGATATGACAAATGGATGTCAAAACTGCTTTTTTGAATGAAAATCTTGAGGAGACCATTTATATAGTGTAACCCGAGAGATTCATAGTCCAAGGTCAAGAGCAAATGGTTTGCAAGCTTAATTGGTCCATTTATGGACTGAAACAGTCATCTTGATATTTGAATATAAGATTTGATACTGTGATCAAATTTTATGGCTTTGATCAGAACGTCAATGAGTCTTGTATATACAAAAAGATCATCAACAGTTCAGTAGTTTTTCTAGCGTTATATATAGATGATATCTTACTCACTGGGAATGATGTAGGTTTACTGACTACAGTTAAGTACTGGCTAGCGACCCAATTCCAAATGAAATATTTGGGAGAGGCTCAGTTTTTTCTTGGTATTCAGATCTTTCGAGATCGAAAGAACAAAATGCTAGCATTGTCTCAGACATGTATATTGACAAGATGCTTGTCAAGTATTCGATGCAGAACTCCAAGAGGGGCTTATTGCCTTTCAGGCATGGAGTTACTTTGTCTAAGGAACAGTGTCCTAAGACATCTCAAGAGGTTGAGGATATGAGACAGGTCCCCTATGCAGTATGCGATATTATGTACCAGACCTAACATCTGCTATGCAGTGAGGATAGTAAGTAGATATCAGTCTAATCCAGGATTAGATCACTAGACAACCATTAAGAACATCCTTAAGTATCTACAGAGAAAAAGGACTACATGCTTGTATATAGTTTTAAGGACTTGATCTTTATAGGATACACGGACTCTGATTTTTAGACTGATAGGGATTCTTGAAAATCCACTTTAGGATCAGTGTTCACTCTTAACGAAGAGGCAGTAGTATGGCGAAGCACCAAGCAGGGGTGCATCGTGGACTCCACCATGGAGGCTGAGTATGTGGCGGCTTGTGAAGCTGCTAAGAAGGCCGTTTGGATCAGGAAATTTCTGACTGATCTAGAAGTTGTTCCAGACATGTCAAAGCCCATCACACTTTATTGTGATAATAGTGGTATTTTAGCTAATTCCCGTGGGCCTAGGTCATAAGTGTGATAAGCACATAGAGCAGAATTATCATCTCATCCGAGATATTCCGCATCGAGGGGACGTGATTGTCACAAAGATAGTTTCGGAGCACAATGTTGCTGATCCGTTAACGAAGGCCCTCATGGCTATAGTGTTTAAAGGTCACCTACAGAATATGAGTCTATGAGATAGACCACGACTGGACTAGGGCAAGTGAGAGATCTTATACTGGGCGTGTTATGCCTTAATTTATTGTTTTGTGTACTTGTATTTTATTTTCTTGTACACCCCACTAGCTTTTGGACAAGTGGGAGATTGTTAGAGTTGATGCCCTAAATCACGTGGGGTTCTATAGTTTGTAAACCTTGTATGTGATTAATAATATTTGATTTTATTCACTTTGTTTATGAAATATGTGATATTTTAGTTTCATTAACCACAAACCAATAAACTAACATCCAAGATTATCGTTGTAACATCCAATATCCTTTGTCAACCCTGACAGGTTGTCTACCTTTTGGTGCAGTAACTCCTGGGTTAGCAGCAACCTTCCCCTTTCCACCATTCTTCTTCTTCCACTTTTTGGTGCTGGAGGAAGAAGGTACAGACTTAGTTCCAGAGGTCGAACCTTTGTGGACCTTTTTAGAAGATGAAGCAACATTTGAGAACATGTTGTCGAACAGATGCCCCCTCTTGCATACGGGCATTGAAGATGCACTTAAGAGGAGTTGGGGTTGATGCCCTAAATCTCGTAGGGTCCTATAGTCTGTAAACCTTGTATGAACAAACACTTATGTGATTAATAATGTATAATATTTTTATTCACTTTGTTTATGAAATATGTGATATTTTAGTTGTATTTACCATAAACCAGTAAACTAAGATCCAAAGTTATCGTTGTAACTTAAACATGTATGTGGAGACATACAAGTGGATCATGTTTAAGTGATAACCTAAATAGTCTGTAGTATATGGATAAAGCTAGTACCTTATCCTATTGACACTACGAGTATGGCCCGCTTTGTAGGTGTTACAAATGTTATAAAGTACTATAAATGATCTGATCCTGATCATTCATGTATTAGACATGCGAGGGGGGATATTCTATACAAAAGAGTTTATATAAGACCGGACCACGAAATGTTTAGTCTCATTATATAACACCGTTCATAATAGAGACTTTCATTTCACTAGGATGACCATAGGTAACGTGACCTTAATCCTGAATGAGTGTTGAACTCCTACCTACGAGGGCGGTCCTTTGATTTGTATGGGTGAGAGTGGTTAGATCGTCGACTCAACAAGCCTACCATTTTGGGGATTCGTCTAATTGGGAGCTGGGAACACAATTACACAAGATGGAATTCACTTCTTTTCCGAAGCATGGATAAGTAGATAAATTGCTCCCTTAAGGATTGATTCTGGGTCTTAAACAATGTAGCGCCACACCCTCTCCTGACCTGAAAGGGGTTTAGTCATAGTGAGACTATGATCCTATTGTTCATTAGAGGGACCAATGGTACTTAAGGAGTTAGAGGTAACTACAGGGACAAAACAATAATTTGGCCCAACTGTACTTACAAGCAATTTGTAAAGGGTCATATTGTATTTGATAATGTTATAATGTATTTGATATATTATAGTTTAATTGGAGGAAAGAAATATTTGAATGAGATTCAAATTATCGTTAATTTTAATATAAATGTGATTTATATTAATTGCCATAAAATAAAGAAAAAGAACTATAGTTTATATTGTATATGATGCAATATTAAAACTATATGTTATAAATATAATATGATAAGTTGTTTATCATATTTATTATTTTGAATAATAATCATTTTTTTCTCTCCAACCACCTTAGTGGTGGTAAAATAGTTTTTTTTTTTTTTTTTTTTTTTTTTTTTTTTTTTTTTTTTTTTTAAAAAAAAAAAGGCAAATGGGATAAATGAAAATAAGTTTCTATTTTTCCCTAACAAGTCTACACGAAAAATATAGAGTCTATATGATAGGTTGATACACTACACGATTGAGAAGCTTTCTATATGATAGTGTTCTTCCTCAATCTTCTTCCTCCCTAAAACTCAAACTCCTTCCTAACCAAAATAGTCAGAGCCCACAACTCCTGGAACTCACCCCGAGTATACTGAAGGTTCCAAGTGGCCGTGTCTTTCATTTTGGTTTGTGATTTTCTTGAAGAAGGTCTTCAAGTTCTGTTGTTGTTTGTAGAGTTCATGACAGTTCGAGGTTTTTACGAGAAGAAGTATTCTTCAAAGGTATAATCTCTTGAACTCTATTTCTTTTTTAAAAACATGCTGTAGTTTTACTTAGAATGCGTAATTTGTATGTTTACTGTAAATTTGTGTTTTCAATCTAAATGGAATTTGGACGATTTGCTTCCGCTCATGGATTTCCTTAAAACGAGATCCTTCAATTGGTATTAGAGCCAAGTTTGCATTCTGATTCCAAATTCCATTTCTATATTGAAATAATTTACAGTTTGGTGCGTTTTAGTTTCTATTTTATTGTAATATTTATATAACAATATTAACATCGTTGACATTACTTTGCTCATTTCTTATGTTTTGAAAGAATACATTTGCGGGGTTATTTTTCTATATCTTTTTCAAGGCTAAAATGCTTTATTCTTTGTTATTCTTTTCTGTTATCTTTTCGCCATTCATGTAGTTTCACATGGCATGTATTTCCCATATATATGTTCTAACTTGTTCATTCTTTTGAATTAGTGAAGTTTACTTATTACTCATATTGGTAATATTTTATGATGGCATTTGAGCCGTGGCTCATTTGATTCTATTCCATGGTGTCAGGTGAAGGGTCATTTTCTTCATTTGAGCAGTTCACATATGTGGCTATTTCATCGACTGCCTTGATCAAAGATGAAAATATCTATGGATATATTGATATTCCACCGATATATCTGTAAATTCAAGGGTTTGATATCAGTACTAAATATCCATGGATATCTTCAATATATTCTAAACATGCTCGTAAAACATAAAAATGTTTTCTATTTTTCCAATATGAATATGGCTATTAGTAACTGTTGGGGTTGATGCCTTAAATCTCATAGAATCCTATAGTTTGTAATTGTATTGTACAAACCTTTTATTTATTTAATAAAATATGAGATGTTTTAATTGACATTTAGTAGCATTAAACCCACAAACCAATAAATTAACATCCAAGGTTATCTTCTGTATCTTAAACATGTATGTTGAGACAGACAAGTGGATCATGTTTAAGTAATAACCTAAATGGTCTATAGTAGATAGATAAGGTTAGATACTTTATTCTGACGACACTACGAGTATGGTCCGCTTTGTAGATGTTACAATGGTTATAAAGTGTTACAAATGGTCTAATCCTGATCATTCATTTTCGCTTTATAGATGTTACAATTGAAGTTTTTCTCTGGAAAAATAGTTTTTCTTCTTAATCACTTCCTCTCTTCCAAAAACTTAAGAGCTCACAACTCCTTAGTGATTCCTATCCCATTAGAGAATACATGAGGGTTTTTTTCGTAGTGGAGACCATTTGGGTCGAGTATGTTCATGACAGATCCAGAGAAAAGAAATACATGAAGAAAAGTTCTTCAAGGGTAAGTTTCCATTTGGGTTGAGTATGGTCATGACAGATCCAGAGAAAGGAAATATATGAAGAAAGGTTCTTCAAGGGTAGGTTTTCTCTCACCATAATTATCTCATTTTCTTTTTGTTTGCTTGCTGTAAATTTATGATTATGCATAACATTTGTACTCTGTAAGTTTGATTATGTGAAAATAAACTTTGGATCGATCTCCACGCTTCCACTCAAGGATCTTCAAAGGCTCTTTCAGTAACAATATCCATAGCTTAGTTTTGGAGTAAAAATAACTTAATTATGAAACGAAATAAATTTTATAAATTTCGTGACTTACAGAAATATCCGTCAACATCAATATTTTATCGATATATCCGTCAATATATTTGTAAAATTAAGATCTCAATACCGATTTTGTCATCGATATTTCAATCCTTGCTCTAGACTACGTCTTTGGTTATACCGAATCGGTTTGTTTAAACCACGATTACTACATCTCCGGTGATTACTCCTTATTACCGATTTCGGCCTCTAGGTAATCATTTTACACCTACGTTTCGACCGCGTCCTCTACCATGAGGTTATCCTCAACCTTGTTGGGGTTGATACCCTAAATCTCGTGGGTCATGTAGTTTATAATTGTAATGTACAAATATTTTATTTATTTAATAAAATATGAGATGTTTTATTCGACATTTAGTAACATTATCCCACAAAACCAATAAACTAACATCTAAGGTTTTCTTTTGTAGCTTAAACATGTATGTAGAGATATACGTGTGGATCATGTTTAAGTGATAACCTAAATGGTCTGTAGTAGATAGATAAGACTGGGTGCCTTATCCTAGTGACACTATGAATACAACCCGTTTTGTAGATGTTACAATTGTTGTAAAGTGCTACAAATGATCTGATCCTGATCATTCATGTGGAGACATGTGAGTGATGTATTCTATATAAAGGGGTTTGTGTAAGACCGTACCATGAAATGACTAGTCTCATTATATAACACCTTTCATAATAGAGACTTACATTTTACCAAGATGACCATAGGTGACATAACCTGAATCCTAAATGAGTTTTGAACTCTTGCCTATGTAGGTGGTCATTTGATTTGTATGGGTGAGAATGGCCAGATCGCTGACTCAATAAGCCTACCATTTTGGGAATTCGTCTGATTGGAGAGTTGGGAACACAGTTACATATGATGGAATTTATTCATTCTCTAGCGTTTGGGTAAGTAGATAATTTACTCCCTTAAGGACTGATTCTAGGGCTCGAACAATGTGACACCACACCCTCTTTTGGTCATAATTGGACTATGACTTAATGTTCATTAGAGGGATCAGTACTTAAGGAGTTAGATGTAACTGTAGGGGAAAAACGGTAATTTTGATCCAACTGTACTTACAAGCAATTTGTGAAGGGTTATGTCACTGATTATATTCAATGGACAGAGAAATATATTTGTAGTGGGAAGAGTACGGTCTTTAATGACAATAGTTAATGGATATTGAATAATTTAATTAAAGAAGTTTAATTAATTATTCAAGTATTATTGAAGCTTCAATCTACAGGTTCATAAGGTCTTCTCTTTAACTCAACAGGGATTAATGAGAATCAATTTTGGATTAATTTGATTTGTTTAAATTAATTGAGAGAATTAACTATATGTGATATAATTAAATTAATTATATATGTGATATAATTAATAAAATATATTTGATACATTATAATATAAAGTTTATTTGAGAGGAAATAAATATTTCAATATGATTCAAATATTAATTAGATGGATTGAATTCATATAATTAAATTTAGTATAAATGTGATTTATATTAAATACCACATATGATTGAGAGAATTAAAAACTATAAGTTATATTGTATTTGATACAATATAAAAACTATAGATTATGTGTTATATTTGATATAACATATAGTTATATATACATATAATAAATTAGTTATTATGAATATATATAAAAATATATATAATTGTTATTTAAATTTATTTTATTTTATTTTAAATTTAAATTTCAAAATTAAAGGGAACTTCCCCTTAATTTTCTCAATCAGACGTGAGTGGGTCAGTTTTTTGGTTTTTTTTTTCATCTTCATCGTTTTTCACAGACTCTGTGTGTGGATTCCGCAAACTCTCCCAATAAAAAGAATTTTTCTCTCCTCTAAATATTATTCCCTCTTCCCAAAATACACAAAGCCCACATATCATGTGGATTCTTATCCCAAAAGAGAATGCGGAGGTCTCACTTGTGGTGATGTCATCATTGGATGTTCGTGTTTCAACGAATTGTTATTGACTTGTTCGAGGATTTCGTGAAGATCTTTGGCTTCAAGACTAAGCACTATTCTTCCTCTATTTTAAAGTATGCTGTAGTTTTTCTTGTTAATGCATAATTGTTTGTTGTCCAAAATTTTTGTTATGTGAAAATAAAATTGGACCGATTCCGCTTCCGCTATGAAACTTTAGAGTGTCTTCAAACCTTTCACTACATCTCATACTTGTGCCCACCACCAATTTTCCCTCCTAAACATTTTTATTCTCAAAATCTTTCTCCTCAATCGCATCAGTTTTACAATCAATTCACTCATCGCCCTAATTTTCTCAATATTCCATAATTTTCTTCAGCATTTCCACTGAATTTTTCACCTAATCCTTACCCGTCTCTACCTACACCACTTTCTGTGAAGCTCAACGACAACAATTTCCTGCTCTGGGAGAATTAGCTGCTGAATATTGTACTTGCAAATGGTCTTGAAGGCATTTTGTATGGCACGGTGACAACTCCTCATAATTTTCTGGATCAACTTCAACTTCAGCCGAATCCTGATTCTATGGTATGGGGGAGGTATAATCGGTTTATTATATACTGGATTTATTCTTCTTTGTCTGAGGAAAAGATGGGTGATATAGTAAGTTTAGGCACTACTTCTGCTATCTAGGTATCTTTAAAACGAAGTTATGATTCTAATACTACTGAAAGAATTATGGGATTAAAAACTCAATTACAGAAAATACTTAAAGATGGTCCGTCTGTTAGCCAATATCTATCTCAATTAAAGAGGTTGCTGATAAATTTTTTGTTATAGGAGAGCCTATCTCTTATCGTGATCATCTTGCCCATATTTTAGATGACTTAAGAAGTGAATACAATGCTTTTGTCACATCTATTTAGAACAGATCTGATCATCCCTCTCTTGAAGATGTTAGGAGTCTTTTGATTGCTTATGAGACTCATTTGGAGAAGCAGAATTCAGTTGATCAACTTAATGTTAATAAAGCTAATCCTCCAAAGCCTTTTAACTTCAACTTAAGACAATCCTCCCTTCCATTCCCGAATCAAAACCAACAGGCCATGCCTTCTATTGTCCCAGGTAAGTCCCAGAACCATCCAAAATGGCCACCCAAACCCAAACCACAATGTCAGATATGTAGTAAATTCGGTTATACAGCCTTTACTTGCCATCAACGCCATAATCTTTCCTTTCAACCAAACTTACCTCAAGCCCAGACACATATGGCTTCCGTTCATTCCAGACCCCTCCACGGTACCTGACTACTAACACCTGATGAAGGATGGTTGATGGATTCACGAGCTACACATCATTTAACTCCCGACTCATCTTCATTATGCACCTTATACCTTATCATGGTGGTAAGCAAGTCATGGTGGGCAATGCTAAGCATATTCTATTTCTCAAATTGGTTCTGTCTCATTCTATAATTTTGTCAAAACGTGTTTTACTTCAGCATGTTCTTCATACTCCTGATATGTCCAAATGTTTCATGAGTATTTCACGCCTTTGCAAAGATAATCAAGCTTATGTTGAATTTTATACTTCTTTCTTTCTTGTTAAGGACCTGAAATCCAAGAAGATCCTTCTTCAAGGCAAACTCGATGGTGAATTGTTATCACCCGTCTTCCGATCCTTCTTGTTCATCTTCCAATACATCTTCACCTTCCGCTGCTGATTTTCTGTCTTCGATTTCAGCTTGGGACATCCTGCTTCCTCTAGTTTGAAGCAAATTTTGGTCTCTTGTAATGTTCCTATTTCAAAGACTCATGAGTTTTGTAATTCTTGTCAACTTGCTAAGTCACCGTATTCCTTTTCCTACGTCTCAAAGTCACACTAATGCACAATTTGAACTTGTGCATTCGGATTGTTGGCTTTTTAACCTTTAACCTCAAATTAATTAATTTTAATTAATTAATTAATTAATATTTTGAAGATAACAAACCTGTTTTTATTCATTAACAATTTGAATATTTTGAAGCGTCTATTGCATAGAGCTTGGAACAACGGTTCCAACGTAATTTGAATTGCTCAAATTGAAATTCAAATGAAGAAGATAGGATCGAAACAAACTTAATGGAAAAGTGGATGTAGGCCGATTGTGTCGAATCATTATAAAATTCTTGGTGTCAATTTAATTGCTCATATATGTTTATTTTGATTGGTAGTTCTTAAATTTATATATCCTTTACCAACCATTTTATTATATTTAAAAATTGTGTTTTAAAGTGTGATGGTTAATTTCTTTAATTCAAAGTGAAATTATTTGTATAGATTTATTGTTTAAATTTCTTGTTAACAAAAAGTTTGTTAATTTTTTTAATTAGGCTTACATTAGTAAAAAGTTTTAAAATTAGTTTCATTAAACCTATTCACCTCCCTCTCAAGTTGCGATACTACCATTGGTATGAGAGCCTGTTGTCTCTTGTTTTGATAAAAATTTCATAAATCATTTTAGATTGATACCTATTGTTTGAGTTCTCACTCTTACAATTGGTATTAGAGTAGACAACTCTTCTACGAAAAATTACATTTCAAATATTATTTTGGTACTTGAAGTATCTTATTAATATTTTGAAAAATTATTTGAAAAGCTTAATTGCTTGAGCTGTGGAAACTTTAGATCATTGTGTTGAAAGATCTCCATTCTTTGATGGTAGTAAAAATTATGATGTTTAGAGAAATAGAATGAAATTTTTTATACTTTCTATGGATTTTAACATTGTATATGTTCGTGAGCATGATTTGTCAAAATTGCAAATAAATAATGAGTTGCTTACTTTTAATGTCAAAGCTATAAATTGTTAGCATAAATTCTTTATATCTATATTGAATAGATAAACCCTAGGATTATTCATGTCAAATTGTCAAGAATAACATACCGGATTCCATTACAAAATTGATGATAGCTTCAAGATGTTGATGGATGATTATGGTCTTCCTCAACCAAAACTCCGAATGCCCTTAGTGGGATCTCTCTAGATGGGATTCAAGAAAGACTGAGTGCTTAATAGCCCTAAGGTCTCTTTATATACTAGTTCAATTAGAGCTTCTACCCATTAAGTTCATACTCAATTAGGAATCTAAGGCCTTAATTAATTAGATCACATAATAGGGCCCAATCTAATAAAATAACCCTATTAATCCACATACATAGCCCATACTTTAATTAAACATATTATTATTTAAATATGTCTAACAATCTCCCACTTGGGCTATGTCTATATACCTAATATAATTAAATCAAATAAACGTTAAACGCGCATAAACAGGTTATTTCAATAATAGAATTCCCCTTTAGTTCAATTCGGTCCATCTCCTGTATTAACATGGAATCAAGGCGGCTTTCGTCACTACCCTTATGACTAAAGCTTCCTTGATCACCAATTCCAATACATTTAATGATATAGATCAAGTATGGATGGATAACATGGAAACTACATGCAAAGTGATCTGGATCATGTCTGTTTCCAACTGGTCCAAATTCCTTAATGAGATCATTAAAAAAAAAAAAACTTTATGCTAAACTGCATGCATGATAAATAAGTTCAGATAATAAAACACAAACCATCAACTTTATTCTATATAGAAAATAAACAAAATAAGGTCAAAGAACATCCTCAATAACAAACTTCCACTAAACCATGGAATCAGAAAAGTGACTAACACCCATGTGAGCAACATGCTCATGAAAAACTTTAGGTGGTAAACCTTTAGTCAATGGATCTGCCACCATAGAATTTGTTCCTATGTGTTCTATCGAAATTTGACCATTCTGAACTCTTTCTTTAACACCCAGAAACTTTACGTCTACATGATTTGACTTCCTATTGCTTCGTCGTTGTTGGAATACATTACAGTCGACTTATTGTCACAAAATAATTTTAGTGGTTTTTCTATGCCAACCACTATCTGCAGTGACAAAATTTCACAACCATATTCCATGATTGGATGCTTCATAACATGCTATAAACTCTGCAGCCATGGTAGAAGAAGCCATAAGTTTTGTTTAACACTTTTCCAGGATACAGCTCCTCCAGCCAACATAAAGATATAGCCTGAAGTAGATTGCAAAGTGTCTTGACATCCAGCATAATCAGAATCATAATACCTAATGATCTTCAAAACTTCCGATCTTCGATAAGTGAGCATATAATCTTTTGTTCTCTGTAAATACCTTATAACCCGTTTGGCTGCTTTCCATGGTCCATCCCCGAGTTACTCAAATATCTGCCTAATACTCCAACCATGAACGTAATATCTGGACGCATACATACTTGAGCATACATTAGACTTCTAATGGCCGATGCATAGGGAATCTTCTGCATCTTCTTAGTCTCGAGTGTGGTCTTGGGGCATTGACCTAAATAAAATTTATCACCTTTAGCGATCGGGGTATCTCTCGGCACACAGTTTTTCATGCCAAATCTACTCAAGATGTTTTCAATATAGTTCTTTTGTGACAATCTCAAAATACCTTGAGAACGATCTCGTAGTATTTCAATTCCTAATACAAAAGAAGCACTAAGATCCTTCATCTCAAAATTTCTTTTGAGAAATCTCTTAGTGTCATGTAATAAACCTACATCATTACTAGTATGTCATCAACATGTAACACTAGAAAGATTGATTTACTCCCACTGAACTTGTGATATACACAATCTTCCACAATGCTCACCTCAAAACCAAATGAGGTTATCATTTCATGGAATTTGTGATACCATTGACGAGAGGCTTGCTTGAGACCATAAATGGATTTCTTTAATTTGCACACCATAGACTTTGAATTATTAGACACAAAGTTTTCTGGTTGTTGAACCATATAAATCGTCTCATCAATGTTCTCATTCAGAAATGCAGTTTTTACATTCATCTGGTGTAGCTCTAAATCAAAGTGAGCTACCAGTGCCATGATTACCCTAAAAGAGTCTTACGATGAAACCAGAGAGAAAGTCTCTTTGTAATCAATATCTTCCTTTTGAGTAAAACTCTTTGCAACAAGATGAGCCTTTTTCGATATTGCCATGTGAATCCCTTTTGGTTTTAAATATCCATTTACAATCTATGGGGTTTCACTCCTGATGGCAGTTCGACAAGTTCCCAAACGTCATTGTCTTTCATGGATTTTATTTCCTCTTCCATGCACTTATCCACTTTTGAGAGTTATTATAAAACTTGTTGGAAGTTGATTGGATCATCTTCCATTACGCCCACATCATCCTGATGTTTTTAAAGAAACACAATATAATCATTTGGAATTGCACTTCTTCTCTCTCTAGTAGATCTTCTTAGTGGCACTTCTTAAGTTGTTGAGTTTGAACTTCAGGTTCAACAACGGGGACTTCAATGTTGTCTTATTCTATAATTGGTTCAATAATGAAGTCAGGAATTAGAGCCTGAACATCATTTATAATGAAAAGAAACCAACAAAAACAACTTTCCTTATGTTATCTTCCCCTTAAACTCAACATTCTTAAGGAATCTAGCATTTCCTGTCTCAAACAATGATCTAGAAGTGGGTTCATAAAACTTGAAACCTCGAGAGTGCTCAGAATACCCAACAAAATAGCAGCTAATAGTTCTTGAGTCCAATTTTCTTTTATTAAGCCTATAAAGCCTAGCCTCAACTGAACAACCCTATATGTGAAGATGCCTAATGCTAGGCTTCTTTCTTGTCCATAACTCATAAGAGGTTTTAGCTATTGCTTTACTAGGTACCCTATTAAGGATATATGTTGCAGTCATTAGTGCCTCACCCCAAAGGATTTTGGTAGAGAAGAATGACTAATCATACTTCTTACCATATCCTTAAGTGTTCTATTTCACCTTTCCGCTATACCATTCATGCTGAGTTTGCCCGACATAGTGTATTGCAGGACGATTCCACATTCCTCTAGGTATTTAAGGGCCCTGGACGTTGTTCACCTGATCCATCATATCTACCGTAATATTTACCACCACGATCAGATTTGACAGCCTTAATTTTCTTTCTAAATTGAAGTTCAACTTCAGCTTTGAAAGACTTGAAAACGTCCAAGGATTGAGACTTCTCATGAATTAAATATAGGTACCCATATCTTGAATAGTCGTCTATGAATGTAATAAAATATTGTTGTCCATTCCAAGAGGCCGTTGGGAATGGACCACAAATGTCTGTATGTATTAGTTTTAAGACGTCTGAGCATCTGTTGGCACCTAATTTTTTTTATGTTTGTCTATTTTCCCTTAATACATTCCACACAAACGTTGAAGTTACTTAAATCAAGGGAATCAAGAATTTCATCTGGCACACATTTCCATAATGTATTCCCTTATGTTTCCATTGCTCTTATACCTCATAGAAGTTAAAGAAGTCACTACTTGCTTTCCCTTTCTCATTTTTAGCAAAATATTTCTCAATTTGAGCAAGGACCTCATTGGCATTTTCACATTCCGTGATAGAGTCTCGAAAAAACTCCGGAATGGATTGCCTAATGATCATTAGACACATGCGATTTGATCGTTCCCACTTCTCTATATTAGCTGTATTTGGTTGTTCCTCAGTAGAAGTAGGTTTATCGGTCCTTAATGCAAGGTCCAAATCCATAAACCCAAGAAGTATCTCTAGGATTTCTTTCCAAATCTTGAAGTTCGATCCATTAAATTAGGGATTGAACTTAGATTTCCAGATATTTGAGTAAGACCAACTGAAACAATAAACAACAAAACATATGCTCACAATTAAAACATAACAAAATAATTTCACATATGTGGTGGGTCCCTTTAACAAGATACCTAGCACAACATTGATGTCCAGCCTTTGGGCAAAAAACACCAACTGTAAATGGTACTCTCAACGTAGTAATCAAGGTACTGACAATTAACTCTGTAAAAAAAAAAAATAGCCTTTCTTTGGACTGACTACTTTTCACAGGAGCAATCCTTATAATTGCCACATACTCATTACCACATGCATACCCACAATTTGGCCAAATAATTATCTTCCTCTGGGCCGATAATTATCCGCATAAATTCATGAATATGCACATCTTATATTTCATAATTAAAACGATCTAGATAATAGAGGCTACTTTTGTAATATATTATTTTTGACCAATTCAATCTAAAATATAAGATACAATAATATTAGGAGGAAGAACACCAAATAGTCTTTTACAAAATTCACTTAATAATTGCATACACATAATATAATTAAAGTAACATAAACATGTGAATATCACAAAAACAATCAAATTGTAGATTTTAATTCACAAACTTATCCATCAAGAACTAAGAACCCTTTTCAAGAATTTCACCAAGTTATTAATCAATAAAACTTAGAAACGCAGGCAAGAAGTTCAATCAGCAATTAATCCAAATAGTTGACAAATTCAATATTATCAAACTATTAAAAAATAAATTCACTAAATTCAATCAGTTTTTTTTTTTAAAATTAAAAAAAAAAACCACCAGTTTCCAAAATTATCAATCACAATTCAATTTTTTTTTAAACTCATATTCATCAATTAAGTATTAACATAACTTTTCAGTTAAAAAAAAAAAAACAGCGACAACATTAACTTTTCTATTATTAATCAAATTTAAAACCGAACTCATAAAGTCATCCATTAAGAATTGAAGAAAAAAAAAACTGATAATTAAAACCAAGAACCGCCGGCAAGACTTTAATCGGTAATTGACCGATACCTTCGCCCAACGGCAACTCCAGTCAGTCATTAACCGAAAGTCTTGATGGGTAAAACTTGCAGAACTAAAGACCTAACTCTTTCGATCGGTCTTTAACTTTTTTCCAATAGATTTCATCACATTGGTGGACTTTTGTCAAGAATGTTGAACTGAACATCCTTAATTTTGACAATAATAGAACTAAGGTTTTTTTTTCCTTAAAAAAAAAAACTTTAAGAAACCACCTTTAATCAAAATAATCAACCAAAAAAAAAAATCACTTTAATCTACCACTAGCACATCATTCATAATTGGTGATGGGTATGCCAAATACCACAGACAAGAATACGGGTTGCAAGAACACATATTGCCAAAGAAAAAAATGACCGCCGAGATTTCCATCCTACCATCGATGAGTTTACAATGCTGCTATAATAAACCGACCATTTTTTTTAAATTCTTTAAATTCTTTACCGAAACCAAAATTTAATTAATAATGCCAATGGAAAATGCATAAACTAACAATCCAACATGAAATTCATGCTCTGATACCACTTGTTAGCATAAATTCTTTATATCTATATTGAATAGATAAACCCTAGGATCATTCATGTCAAATTGTCAAGAATAACATACCGGATTCCATTGCAAAATTGATGATTGCTTCAAGATGATGATGGATGAATATAGTCTTCCTCAACCAAAACTCCGAATGCCTTTAGTAGGATCTCTCTTTAGATGGGATTCAAGATGAGTGCTTATTGTTTTGGTATATATTGGGGACCATAGCCCTAAGGTCTCTCTTTATATACTAGTTCAATTAGGGTTTCCATTAAATCCTAATTAACTAGGAATGAGCTTCTTCCTTTAAGTCCATCCTGAATCTAGGGCCTTAATTAATTAGATCACATAATAGGGCCCAATCTAATAAAATAACCCAATGTGATAAATTATTAATCTACATACATAGCCCATACTTTAATTAAACATATTATTATTTAAATATGTTTAACATAAATATCATAAATTATGCATTGGATAGAAAAGTATGTGATAAAATTCTACATTTTGATTATGCATATGACATTTGAAATTTTCTTGATAATATATATAGTGTAGAAATTTTCCTTGTACTAATGATTTATTTGATGTGAAGGATAATTGTAGTCCTCAAAATCAAGAAAAGTTTCATGAAGAGAAAAAGGAAAAAGGTGTTCAATCCTCTTTATGTTTGATGGCTCATTCGGATAACAATTCTAGAGATGAGAGCGAAGAAAATGAGGTAATTCATAAATCTGTTTCTTACCATGAGTTGTACGATGCTTTTGAAGATATTCAACTTGATTTAGAAAAAATTAGCTCTAGATATTTGAAATTATCAAAGAAGTTCAAGGCATTGTCTTTTGAAAATAAATCTTTGATAGAAGAAAATTCTTGTTTAAAGAATAGGGCCAATAACACATTGTTGCATAATTTCTTGTTGTGATGAAAAAATTGACTTGAATGATAAAATTATTTTTCTTGAAAAAGGGAATGATGAACTCAAATTTTTGTCACGTGAATTGAATGATTTAAGAAATAAAAATGAGAAATTGGAATCTTTCTATTTGGAACTAAATGGTGAAAATATTAATTTGAAAAATAAAATTATTGATTTAGAAACTAGCAATACTTCTTTAGAAAAAGATAAAATTTCTCTTATTGACAAGATTAAATTTCTTGAATATGATATTGATGAGAGAAATAATCTTTTGCATACGCTTAAAGAGAAAGAATTACTTGTTAATAAAGAACTTGGAGTTACAAAAGAGTTTATAAAGAAATTGTCTGTAGATACGCAAAACTTGGATAAAATTATTGACTTATGTATACCATTTAACAACAACATAGGATTAAAATATATAAATGAAAATTCATCATCTACTTCTAAGACTACTTTATCAAAGTCACATTTATTATGTCTAAAAATATTTTATCTAACGTGTCCAATTTTGTTGAATCTAAATTTGTGCCAAATGTTAGACACATCAATGGAAATTCAAATTTGTGCATAAACAAAATCATGCTCAACCAAATTGTGCTTAATGTGAAATTTGTGCCTAAACATATTCATGAAAAATCTAAATGTATGCATAGTTCTAAATTAGTGTCTCGACATGTAAACGCTAGAAATGTGCATGAAAACCTAAAATTTGTGCCTACATATCATTATTGTGAAGTTAAAGAACATATTAGACAAATTGTTTCAAATTTAAAAATACTCTTAAAAAGATTATCTTTGAGAAAAAAAAAATGTGAAAAATCAATTAGTTATAAAGAAATTCTTGCCAAATAGTGTATGAAACTCTTGTAGCAAAATTGGTCATAAACTCAATATTTGTTACTTGCCATAGGTCAATAATTTTGGAACTAACTTGGAACGAGTTCCAAAATCTTTGCTCACTAGCAATGAAGGTCCCTAAGAAATAGGCACCAAAATCTTTTGGTTGAGCTTTCCTTGTAATTATGATTCAAGAAGCAACTTGGACTTTAAATGGGGAACTAATTCAAATTGTAACAACTTTTATGGCTTGCTTGAATCTAACAAAGGAAAATAGTTTTTTTTTTGTAATTTAATATTTTTTTTTATTATTGAGATAATTATTCTTCTAGTATCTTTATGAATGCTTTTTTTTTTTTTTTTTTTTTAAGTTTGGATTTAATGGCATGAGAAATGAATGTATATCTATTTGGCATTTATCTATTTTGCTTATAATTTGGCTTTTTTGCCAATTAGATGTTTTGCTCTATCGTTGTATTTTTCTTGAAAAGTTTTAAGCTAAAAGGATATTGAGTTTGAAATAGTTTGATTATCCTTTGGATGAAATTGATTAGAGTTTTTATTAAATACCTTTTGAGCATGAAGTTATGCATATTCTATGGTTTATATTGTTGAATGAAAATCATTTAATCCATAAAATTGCTACATTCTTGAATTCCTAGTAGCATATATTCAAAATTAGTATAAATTCATTTGTGTTGCTTCCATACTTATATTGTTTTGCTAATATGGCTTTGCAATTATTTGGTATCATTTGTTTTACAATTGGTGTTTATGTTATAATATTTGATAGTTTGGTATATTAGTTGTTTGATTTACTTGAGTTATTTTATCTACTTGGTGTTTATTGATTTTTCTCATTAGAAGGAGATTGCTTGATTTTAAGAGGAGTTATGTATTTTATGTATGAATTCTATGTATGAATGAAATTAATTCACATATTAGTTTATTGATGTGTGCCCCTCTTATTTATATTGTTTATTCTTTTAGAGGGAGTAATTGTCTAGAGAGGGACTCGGTTTAGTGATTAGATCACAAACCAATTGTTCACTAGAGGATCAGTGGGACTTAAGAAGCAAGATATAATCTTGGGGGTAAAACAACTTTTGACCCAACCGTTATTACGAACAACCTGTGAAGGGTTGACTTATTAATCATGGTTATATCGAGTGGACATAATATATCTACGGTGAGAAGAGTGCAACTACTGGACTTTAGTGGAGTGACTCGGTAGTAAACGAATGGTAGTTAATTAGGTTAAAGAGTTTAGACAATTAATTATGGATCGTTGGAGCCCATGATTTGTAGGTCCATGAGGTCCCTCTACTAGCTCATATTGGACTAAACCTTAGAACAGTATGACGAACGAATTTGAAGTGTTCAAATTAGATTTTTGGAGCAAAGCGTTAAATATATACGATATATTTAACCTAATGTTTAATTGTGAATTAAACATAAAGAGAGAAAATAAGAGATATTTAAATAAGATTTAAATATCAAGATTATGAATAGTGATTCATATCGATTGGGATTAGTGTTGGATTTAATATTAATTTTAAAATTAAATGGAGTTGGTCAAGATTACATTAAAAATCAAATTGTTGACTAGGTCAAAAATGCAATGGAAGTCAAATTGTTGACTTTTGATTTTGAAGGGAAAAAAAGTCAAATTTGTTGACTTTGGACTTTGAGAGTCAAACTTTGACCATTGACCAAGTTAGTGCAAAAAACCAACAAATTGTGAGTGAGAAATGCCAATATTTGCATTGCTAAGAGTTGTCTTCATTTGAAGACACTTGCCCCACTAAATCCCACTTTTAGTTAGTGGATTTTTTAGTGTTAAATTCTCATCAAACTTAAAGTTACATGTTTTACATGTAATGGTCTTTAAAAAGAATAGTTTCTTGAATCTCAAAGCTTCTAAGCCATAGTGAAATTTGATGAGATTATGTGATAATCTCATTACAATTTTATCTCAAAGACTTAATCTTTTCCTCTCCAAATTAGTCACCCATTGGATTCCACCATTCTATTCTAAGGTTGGAGAATAGTTGGGAAGACTCTCGTGGTGGTCTACGAACCGTTCATGAGGAGATTGGAGCTAATTTAGAGAAGATTCAAAGTCTACAAAGGCTGTATTTCTACTTCCCTTTTATTGTTTTTAATTGCATGTTTCTCCTTTGTGATTAACATAATTAGAGTAATTTAGATCCATTTTGTTCTGCTGCGCATGTGTTCATTCCATCACCTTTGAATTGGCAACTGCTCTATCTGGAACCACTTCCAAATCTGTCAGGAATTTTTTGAGCTATATTGCTTATTTAGCTGATTCACATGTAGCTACATATTCAACTTCCATAGTGGAGTTAGAAATACAACTCCGTTTGATACTTCTCCATACTATAGCTCCTTCATTTAAAGTGAATATTGATCCTGAAGTAGATTTTTTAGAATCTACATCAGTCTGAAAATCAGAATCAGTGTATCCCGTAAGGATCAAACTTTTAGCACCATACACGAGCATATAGTTCCTTGTTCTATGAAGATACTTGAGGATGTTCTTAACTGCAGTCCAATGGCTATGTCTAGGGTTGGACTGAAACTTGCTGACTATTCTGACTACAAAGCATATGTCGGAATGTGTACATAACATCACGTACATCAAGTTCCTGACTACTAATGCATAAGAAATTCTTTTCATTTCCTCAACTTCTTGAGGTGTCTTAGGACACTGTTCCTTAGACAAATAAATTCCGTATTTACAAAGTAGCATACCCTTTTTGGAATTTTGCATATTATATCTTGACAATATTTTATCAATATAAGATGTTTGAGATAGCGATAGCGTTATGTTCTTGCGATTCCGAATAATTTGGATTTCAAGAATATATTGTGCATTTCTCAAATCTTTCATTTGAAATTGTGATGCTAGCCATCTCTTTACGTTAGCAAGGAATCCTGTCTCATTCCCAATGAGCAGAATATCATCAACATAAAGTACCAAGAAAGCTACAGTCTTGTTGACTATTTTCTTGTATATACAAGGTTCGTCAACATTCTGCAAAGCCATAAGATTTGATCCTTGTGTCAAATCTTATATTCCAAGATCAAGATGTTTTTTTTAATTCATAAATAGATCTATTAAGCTTGTAAACTTTTTACTCCCGATCCTGTTCAATAAACCCTTATGGTTGAGACATATAAATACTTTCATCAAGATGACCATTCAAAAAGGTTGTCTTGACATCCATTTGCCATATTTCATAATCATAGAAAGCAGCAATGGATAAAAGTATTATAATAGATTTAATCATGACAACAGAAGAAAAGGTTTCTTCATAGTCTACTCACTCTCTTTGGGTAAAACTTTTTGCCATGAGTCTGGCTTTGTAGGTTTGTACCTACCAGTTTAGTCTCGTTTTCTCTTGTAGATCCATTTGCAACCAATAGGTTTTACCCCAGCTGGTTGATCTATAAGTTCCCAGACAGAATTTAAGTACATCGACTCAATTTCTAGGTTTATGGCTTTTATCCATTAATCTCTATAGACATCATCCATTGCCTGTTTAAAGGTCAATGGATCCTCTAAGCCATCATCAGGTAAGATGAGTTGAGTTTTTGTTAAATCCATATAGCAGTTAGGCTTTAAACAACCCTCTCACTACGTCAAGGCATTCTCAAGTCATGAGAAGGATGTGATGGACTAACAACTTTTGTTGAAAGACCAGTTTGATCAATAACTTTTGTTGATTTATCTGTAGATTCTCTTGACATCTCATCTAATACTAGTTTACTGCGAGGTTGATGATTTCTTATGTTAGAGTTAGAGGTCAAAAGACGACATCCAGGTGATAGAGTTAGAGGTTAAAAGATCTCATCTTATTCTAACTTATGGTATTTCATATATATTCGAGATTTGTTTCCTTAGTCCTCATGAGTCTTTTGAGTCTTTTATTTGTTTCGACTCTTTTGGGTCACTTGAATCTTTCGATTCTTTCTTTTTACCTTTTTTTTTTTATCATATTCTAAAAAACTCAAATTCGACTTGTCTGGTTCTTTTTGAAAGACGAGGAGCCTTTTAACCTTACGAGGCTATATTGACTCATCCAAGAAGGGACCAGAGAAATACAAGAATTTCTTTATGAAGGATTATATCAACAGTAGCAGAAGCACAAGGATCATCTAAGAACTCAAATTTACTAATTTTGGCAAAATATAAAGCATGCTTTTGTAGAAACAAGTAAGTTTCAAGACATATCTCTTGTAGAACTTCTTCAAAGCTCCTTCACCAGCTGCTATCTTCTCCAAATCTTGTTGTAAACCACATCAAGATCCTCCCCATTCTTGGTGCTCTAGATTGAGTTGTGGGGCTCAAAACAAGCTTGAATCAAGAGTAGAAGGAGAAATGCTCACTGCAGAAAATCAGCTGAAGAACTCTTTCTTCAACCAAATTTTCTCTCAAAATCTCTATAGATTGCATGCCCGATTTTCACTCCAATCTCTTCATTATATTGCAGATCAACATGCAAAGAGAAGAGTTGCATGAGTTACAACTCATGCTTGGAAAAGACAAGACAAAGATAATGCCATTTGAGTGAGCTACTTGGTGGTGGATAATAGAAAAACCTGTTTTTCCATTTTATGTGTTTTGTTTGTTTTATTTTATTATTTTTTTAAATTTTATCATAAAATAAAAAATTTGATTTAAAAAATCTATTTGATTTTAAAAATGAAAAAATTAATTAATTTCATAAATTAATTATTAAATAAAACTTAATTAATTTAATATCAAATATTAAATTAATTTTAACACCTATCCATCTTTATATATTTAAATCATATTTAAATATATAAATTCTCTTATTTTTTTTAATTCTAAAATTAAACATGTAATTATATCTCATATAATTACTAATTTCCTTAATTCTAATTTGAACGATTCAAATTAACTTATCACGTTATTCTAGAGCTAGTTTATTACGAGCTAGTAGGGGGACCTCGCAGACCTACAGATCATAGGCTCCAACGATCCGAGATTAATTGGCTAAACTCATTAGACCAAAGTAATCCCCATTTGTTAACTAATGAGTTACTTCATTAAAGCCCATAGTTGCACTCGCCTCACTATAGATATATTATGCCCATATGATTTAACCATAATCAGTAAGTCGACCCTTCACAGATTGTTCGTAATAATGATTGGGTCAAATATCAATTTTACCCCCGAGATTACATCTTATTCCTCAAGTCTCTACTGATCCTCTAATGAACAATTGGTTTGTGATCCAATTACTAAACCAAACTCTCTCAGCCCAGTGAGAGGGTGGGGCCCCTTGTTCAAGACCTGGATTCATTACTTGAGAGAACAACCTTTCTCCTATCGCTAAATCGGGTAGGCGTGAACTCTGTCTTGCACCCTATGTCCCCAACTATCTATCTAGTCTTACCCCTGAAATGGAAGTCTTATTGAGCCGACGCTGTTGAGCCAACCTTCAATTATGCAAATCTAAGGGAAATCTCGAAAAAAAGAGGAGTTCATAGTTAGCTCAGAATTAAGATCGAGTTACCTAGGTCATCTGGATGAAATAATCAGTCTTAAACAGTAAACAACGTTATAAAGTAAGAGTGACTTATTTCTTGGTTTTGATCTTATGCAAACTCATTGCATAGCACACCCTCACTTCTCATGTCATAACATGTATGAATTAGGATCACATCATATGTAGCACTTTACAACTCTTTGTAACAACTACAGAGTAAGCCGCATCCTATGGTGTTACCAGAATAATGTACACAACCTCATTCATTTACCATAGATCATTTTGACTATTTACTCGAATATGATCCACTCTTATGTCTCCACATAAAGTTCAAGTACTCATACAATAGTCATGGGTCTTAGTTTATTGGATTTAGACTTTCATACAATTTATGAGATCAATAACAAGTATATTGATTATAGAAGATGTTTATTATTTTACAATCTGCGAGTTTTTAGGACATAAAACCCAACAATACTCCCACTTGGACTAAAACTTCAGTGGATCAATATATACAAATATATACAATGTTAAGTTTACATGGAGAGAATAAAATGTACAAATACAATAAGCTAGGGCATTTCAATACCCACAAATTGTCCCACTTGCCCAAGTGATACAAAACTCGTAGACCTAGTCCTACTAGTGGCTCTTGAACACTTCAGCCGAGAGGGCCTTCGTAAATGGATAAGCTAAGTTGTCTTGGGAAGCAATTTGGGTGACGACGACGTCTCCTCTGTGTACAATCTCCTTGATGAGATGGTACTTCCGTTCGATATACTTTCCTCTTTTATGGCTTCGTGGTTCCTTTAAATTTGCAACTGTGCCACTATTGTCACAATAGAGAGTGACAAGCAGGTGCATATTAGGAACTACTTCCAGATTTGTCAAGAATATTTTGAGCCACACTACTTCTTTTGCTGCTTCGCTTGCAACTACATACTCAGCTTCCATTGTGGAGTCTGCAATACAACACTATTGATGCTCCTCTACACAACTGCTCTGCCGTTAAGAGTGAATACTGACCCTGAAGTTAATTTCCTTGAATCAATATCGGTTTGAAAGTCAGAATCAGTGTATCTAGTAAGAATCAGATCCTTAGGACCATACATGAGCATATAATCTCTCGTTCTCCGAAGATACTTGAAAATGTTTTTAACAGCAGTCCAATGGTCATAAACAGGATTGGACCGAAATCTGCTGAAAATTCCTACGGCGTAGCATATATCGGGACGAGTACACGACATTGCATAACTGCAGATGCATATGGAATTTGATTCATTTCATCAACCTCTTGAGGTGTTTTAGGACTCTGTTCCTTAGACAAATGAATTCCATGCCTGAAAGGTAAAGATCCTTTCTTGGAATTTTGCATTTTATACCTAGACAACATCTTGTCTATATAGGATGCTTGAGATAATGCTAATGTTATGTTCTTGTGATTCCAAACTATTTGGATTCGAAGAACATATTGTGTTTCTCCCAAATTTTTCATTTGGAATTGTGAAGCCAACCATCTCTTCACGTCTCGGAAGTACCAAATAAATGATTATTTGAATTGGGGTTTTGAGCATAAGCTAAATATTCTACCTCATTCCCAATGAGTAGAATATCATCAACATACAACACAAGAAAAGTGACAGTTTTGTTGACAATCTTCTTGTATACACAAGGTTCGTCAATATTTTGTTCGAAGCCATAAAATTTGATCGCAATGTCAAATCTTGTATTCTAGGATCTAAAAGCTTGTTTTAATCCATAAATGGATCGATTAAGCTTGTAAACTTTTTGCTCTTGACCCTGCTGTATAAACCCTTCTGGTTGAGACATATAGATACTCACTTCAAGATAGCCATTCAGAAAAGCTGTCTTGACATCCATTGCCATATTTCATAATCATAAAATGTGGCTATGAACAAGAGTATTCTAATAGACTTTATCATGACAAATGAAGAGAAGGTTTCTTCAAAATCTAACCCCTATCTTTGGGTAAACCCTTTTGCCACGAGTCTAGCTTTGTAGGTCTGTACTATACCAGCTTGGTCTCATTTTCTCTTGTAGATCCATTTGCAACCGATGGGTTTTACCCCTTCAGGTTGATCTACAAGATCCCAGATAGAATTGAAATACATAGATTCCATTTCAAGGTCTATGACTTTAATCCATTGATCTTTGTCCACATCGTTCATTGCTTGATTAAAAGAAAATGGATCCTCTAAACCATCATTTGGTATGATGACTTGAGTTTCAATTAAACCCATGTATCGGTGAGGCTATTACACAACCCTCCCACTACGATGAGGCATTTTCAACTTTTGAGAAGGATGTGAAGTATCAGTTTCATCAACAACTCTTGTTGATGGACCTGCTCTATCAACAACTCTTGTTGAAGAACCTGCTCGATCAACAACTCTTGTTGGTACATTTGTTGTTTCTCTGGACATTTTTTCTATTAATAGCTTACTGCGAGGTTGATGGTTCTTTATATAATCTTCTTCCAGGAAGGTTGCATTTGTCGATACAAACACTTTATCTTCTTGAGGATCATAAAAGAGACCACCTTTAGTTTCTTTTAGATAGTCTACAAATAGGCATACTTTTGTATGGTGTTCCAACTTTTTAGGATTTTGCACCAACACATGTGCTGGATAACCCCAAATTCTGAAGTGATATAATTTCCTTTACGTCCTCTTCAGAGCTCGTAAGGTGTTTCAGAAACACTTTTTGAGGGAACCATATGCAAAATATACACCGCAGTCCTAACTGCGTGTCTCCAAAAAGAATTTGGTAACTGAGCGTAACTCATCATGGAACGAACCATGTCCAACAAGGTTCTATTTCTTCTCTCTGCCACACCGTTCTGCTGAGGTGTGCCAAGGGCAGTGAGTTGAGACTGAAATCTATGTTCTATCAAATAGTTCTGGAATTCTATGTCCATATACTCACCACCTCGATCTGATCGAAGTGTTTTATTATTTTTACCTAATTGGTTTTCAACCTCAGCCTTATACTCTTTGAACTTTTCAAAAGTTTCAGACTTTTAGTGCATTAGGTAAACATGCCCATACCTGGAATAATCATCTATAAAAATTATGAAATATTCATACCCTCCTCTTGCTCTAACATTTAAAGGCCCATAAAGGTCTGAGTGAATCAGCTCTAGGGGTTCTTTGGCTCTAAGACCTTTTCCAGAAAAAGATCTTTTTGTCATTTTACCCTTGAGACAGGACTCACAAGGTGGTAATGAACTGTCTTCTAACTTGTTTAAAAGACCGTTCTTAACCAATCTCTCAATCCTGTTGAGATTTATATGACCCAGTCTCAAGTGCCAAAGATAGGTATTTGAAGAAATCTTCCTCTTCTTATGAGTCCTAGTAGTTTTAAACATCTCTATGTTCAAGATAGCTTTGACCTCAGTTGGTTTTAACATGTACAAGTTATTTTCTAATTTTGCAGAGCAAATCTGTTTATTTCCCATTTTGATGAACACTTCATCATTTTCAAAATAAACTTTATGATTTTGTTCTAGCAAATAAGAGACAGATATTAGATTCCTTTTCATAGAAGGAATATAATAAACATGCTTCGATAACAAGTAAATCTTGTTGTTCGAATTCAGCAGTCTCATCTACATAATTCATAATTTTAGATAAGTTGGGAGATAGAGGAAAATCCTCTGTTAAAACTTTTTGGTGTAATTAACCGCTAGTAATTTGTTTGTTGATTTGATTTTACTGTTATGTTCATCGGAAGTGAGTATACTAGAATTCGACATGCTGATAAAATTCAAACAAATTCTAATTAGCAACTTGTAACTAAATCCAAAATCAAGTTTTAGTAAAAAGTAATAATGTACCCATAATCATTATTTATTTGTAACGATGTTTTAGTGAGTCAGAATATGTGCTACCGAGAGGTAATCAGATACTCTTTCACTAAAACAAACAATTTTGACCAAACACTATCTTTGGAATAACTCTTATTCCTATAGTCGTTTAGTTTTCGTTTTCGGTCAAGATCTTCACTAACAACTTATGTGACCCGCCATTTTCAGATCCTATAGAACGGTATGAACTTGCCTCTGAAATAGAAGACAAGATCCAAGACGGAACTATAAGTCCCTATTCATTTTACTGAAACCTGTGTTGTTCCGAATCCTATGTTACAATCTTCCGAGGGGATAGCCATCGCTAAACAACTAGCAAAAGGCCGCTTAAAGCAAACCAGCAGGGGCAACATAGGAATCTCACGGTTCAAACTAATGGAGGAGACCGTGGGATATATTGACACATATCCTTCACCCACTTACTATGAACTACTTCCTCCATTTACCTTGATATTGACTCATACAAAAAACTTTTCGAATGAAGGCCACTTCCAGGGTGACACGAAGCGTCATATGAGTCTCATGGCGTAAACTATATGGAGACGTGGCAGTTGAAATCTATATATCGAATAATAGACTTATGTTTGAACAACTTCCCCTTATTCACCGAAATCTATATTTAAGCTAAAAAATACTTTCCGAATGGAGGTCACTTTCAGGGTGACACGAAGTACCGCTTAAATCTGGATTGTGAACTCTTAGAGACGTGAGAGCTAAAAATAATTTATCATATATGTTATTCATCTCCCGTTGAAGTTTTCTAATAACTCTATCATATAGAAGTTATTAAACTGCCACTGAAGTGTTCTATTTGGGTAGATTTATACTTAGGTTCTTTTCGGCTAATAAAACAACCCTAAGTCAATATGGTTTATCCAAGTATAACTCTTATAATTGGATTTTAACCTATGATGTATAAGTGATAAACTATTTTATTACCTCACATCACTCACGTGTGCTCATAAAATCGATTACCAACGCTCAATAATTCGGCCATAATCCCCAGGTAGGAGGTGTTCCATAAAGCATAAACTTAAGTACCCTCAGCCTTAGATAGGATTATGTACCAGTTGAGTTTGTAACCTAGGTTTTATAAGTTTTAACAATTAAAAAAGGTGGTCAACCTACGTGAGCATGCAACTGTTGTTTATGGATTTTAAATGTCTAACCCAATTTTATAACAACTTATAAAACTTTAGACATGCTATTCATCCATAACATACATGAGGCATTCAACATTTAATATAACATTTATTAAAATACAATAACCCTAACATGCATACTATATATTATAACAATTATAACATACTTTCAATGCATGTAACATGCTTCCTATGGTGGGATTTTAAATCTAAATGGCATACTATATGCACATACAAGGTTTATTTAATTATAACATACATCAAATGCATAAATAATTAAACACAGACTAATATGGTTTTAGTTTTGGCAAAAACAAGCAAACAGAAGCCTAACTATTACAAATCAGCTTCCAAATCGAACCCAAGCGTCTTGAACCGGATTGGATGAGTCTGAACCGGACCAACCAAAACATTTTAAGGCTGAACTGGATTGGACCTTGAGAAAATCGGTCGAACTGGCTACTCTTGATCCAACTCAAAATCTTGCAAAGGCCAATCGTATAGCGCTGAAGATTATCGTCTTGCTCCATCACCTTGTGTGGTGGAAGGACTACATGATCACTTAGTATTTGCCTCAACTAAACAATCGTTTAGCTTTATCGCATAAAGCTACACGATCACTTAGTGTCTGTCGAAGCTAAACGATCGCTTAGCTCTATCGTATAGAACTACACGACCGCTTAACTCCATCGCATAGCTATTGTATAGCTATCACATAACTATCGCTTAGTTCTATCGTATAGAACCAAACGATCACTTAACACCATCGTCTAGCGCTTCATGTCATCATTTAGCATCCGCCATAGCTAAATGATCGCTTAGCTCCATCGTATAGAACATCATCGTGTCGTTCAACATTGTAGGTAAGCGATTGTTTAGTTACATCGCTTAGAAACTTCAACGCATCGTTTAGCACTTCGTCTACACGCCTAGCTAAACGCCTCTAAATGGTCGCTCAACACTATCGTGTAGCACTTCATCGCATCGTTTAGCGTGCATCATTGCTAAACGATCGCATAGTACCATCGTATAGTAAATTCAATGTATCGTTTAGTTCCCACGCCAAAGCTAAACAATTGCTTAATCGTATAGCAAATTAAACGCATCGTTTAGCTCCCGCAGGTAGACGATCGTCTAGCATTAAACATCACAACGACTAGCGTCCATTGCTATACGATCGCCTAGCTTTTCTTCACATCGTGTAGCGTCTGGAGCTAGACAATCGTTTAGCAACTAGAACCTCAACAACGATTCTGAGCAGAAGCTGAAAAATTGGAACAGTAGCTCGACCTTCTTCACTTGTTTCTTCAATTACATCTGAATTTCGACTCTAACGACTCCAAATAAATTATAGACTCTTGCTAACACATAAGTGCTTATAAAATAAGAGCCAATTAAAAATTTGAATGAGAAATTAAAGAGATTAAATATCCAAAACTCAGAAAACCATATCAGTGTACCAATTTCATATTTCTCATATAAACACCCACCAAACCAAAATTAAACCAAATTGAATGCTTATTTGATGCTTTGATACTAGTTGAAGAATTGTATCAACGGTAGTTGAAGTACAGGGATCATTTAAGCACTTAAATTCACTAATTTTGGCAAAATATAAAGCATGTTTTTGCATAAACAAGTAAGTTTTAAGACATACCTCTTGTAAAACTTCTTCAAAGCTTCTTCACCAGCTGTTATTGATAACTTGTAGAAATACAAGTTATTGTGGCTCAAAAGTTGGAACAATTAGGGTTTTTAATGATAAAATCTCATCTTTTTTAGAGAAAATGCATGGAATTACTCGAACACTATCAAACTTATGCAAAAGAATGTTTATTGCTAAAATACTGCGACATCAACGCATGATATTGCAGGATCTCAACAAATATTCTAAGTGTCGCAGGCAAAGTCTAACGCATGGGACATGCGTTGGAGGGATTCAATGCAAGGAAGATTCATTGATTCAAGCTATTTGTGTCAAATCACCACTTGCAAGCATGGGCATCTTCAGCGGGCGGCGTCTAAAAAAATCTGAGTGTCAGCGGCCGACCAGGGTATGGAATTTAATTCTGCCCATCATCAAGTTGGAGAAGACCGACGCCTATAAAAAGAAGAAATCCCACTAGATGAACGAATCTTTTTAGCTTATTGAATAATTTTGAAACTTCGAGACTTTAGAGTTGTGCTATGGTGACGAGAAGAACAAGAAGGAAGAGAACCACCACCATCGCCGATCAAGGAATGGAGAAACTGAGCTCGAGAGAGAACTTTCTTCCAATTCTTCCACAAGTGGTTGTACACAAACTAGAATTGAGCTAAAGAGGACAAGAGATTAAGTCCCTTCATTTCGTCTTACTTATCATTATCATCATGTCATTTGATTAAGCATTGGTTTTGTAAAGACAATCAATTTCTTTATAAATTCACATATTTGATCTATCATACTTTGCCACTGTTTATTTCTTGTTTTATGTTGGATGCATCTATAACTTCATGCAAAATTCCATTTTGAAATGCTTCAACCACTAAATCAATTGGTAAAAGCAGCTTTAGCTTAAATTATTCGAGAGAATAAGTAAGCCAACATTAAGTTAGAAACGCTTAGTACATTTAGAGATAGACGCACTGGTGTTTTATTGCATCTTGTAACTGAAGCATATATCCTAGAGATAGGTATTGTATGACATTCACATTGAGAAGTGCCGAATAGAAGTCTAACGCATAAACGGAGATAAGCAAGTCATCTCATACACATCATAATCTTGTTTGTGTACATATAACTTTGATCGACACATATCACTTGCATCAAACTCCATTTTCACACGACCCCTTATTCCCTACTTGACCTTTTTGTATCTTCTTGCACGCACACAGCAGCTTAGTGTAAATAACTCATTTCTACATTCACTTAGGATATTTCTACAACAGTTACAATGCAAGGTCTGCGTGAGTTCGACCCTGGACTTACTAGGAACCTGAGTTAGATTTACACTTGGATCTGATTCAAGATAACTTGAACGCCTATAGAGGAGTATCATGCGTCCTGTTGCATATCGTTAACGCATCAACGCGTCACTAACACATCATAAATGCAGAACCGCATCATTCACATTTACACTTATTTTTCCATTTACTTTATACAATACACTCTTAAGCTCGCATCACTAATTCAACGAATTAGTTTTTGGCGCTGTTGCTGAGGATTCAGCAACAAAACTAACCAGAAATTTTTCTTGTATCTCTTGTAGGAAAACTATAGCTGAGGGAGTATTACAAGCTAAGCCGAATCTTGTAAACATTTATGAGCAGGGAAAGCACTCCTGAATTTGTATACGACCCCGAAGTTGAAAGGACCTTCCGACGAAGAAATCGATCTAATCATCGCCGTAGGTTAAGGCAAAAATTACTCAGACAACAAACCAGGCAACAAAAAATGGCGAACGAATAAGTGAATCATAACTTAGCTCAACAGCTAGACCACGCTGCATAAAATCCTATCATAATGGAAAACAGTAGTACGCATCCCATGCGGGAGTATGCATCTCCTAGGTTGTATGATTTCTCACCAGGGATCATATATCCAACACCAGATGGGACAAGATTTGAGATGAAATCTGTGATGTTACAGATGCTCCAAACAACTGGACAATTTGGGGGGTGCTCGAGGAGAAGACCCTAACACTCACATGAAACGTTTCCTGAAGACGTGCAACTCATTTGTGATTCCTGGAATCACTCCAGAAGCTATCAGACTATTTTATTCCCATATTCTTTACGTGACGACACAAAGCAATGGGTAAGTTCTTTGGAGCCTGGAGAGATCACGACCTGGGAAAAGTTGGTGGAGAAATTCATGCAGAAATATTTCCCACCCACCACAAATGCAAAGAGGTGGAGAGAGATCATGAACTTCGAGCAGGAAGAATTTGTAACCTTGAGTGCTGCATGGGAGTGCTTTAAAGGATTAGTCAAGAATTTCCCCAATCACATATTACCATTAACCATTCAGATGGAGACCTTCTATGGCGGATTAAACAGAGCGTCTCAAATGGCAGTCGATGCAGTTGCAATTGGCGGTATCATGGACAAATCTTATAATGAAACTAAGGAAATACTGGATCGCATAGAGAAGCATAATATGGAATGGGTGGATGACACTTACGACGTAAGAGCAGAAAGGAAGAGGCGATCTTAGAATGTGAATTCTAATGACTCTAACACAATAGCCACACTCTCTGCACAAGTGGCTACTATGACAAACCTTTTGCAGAATATGTCACTGGGGAACAAATCAAACCCGCAAAAGGTAAATCAGGTAGAAACATTTGTACAACCTATGTGTAGCTGTGTGGCTGTGAAGATCTCCATTCCTACTCTGATTGCCCAAACAATTCGCAATCGGTATGCTTTATTAAAACAACTCATTCTCAAACACATATAATCCCGGATGGAGGAACCATCCAAATTTCTCTTGAGCAGATAATCAACAGGAGCAATACCAACCAGGGGTAAACAAGCAGCAAAGGCAAGAACCGCCGCCTGGATTCCAGCCAACGTAGCAGCCGCACCAATAATCCTTTAATAGAGAAGGTCATGCGTCGAGTTCATCATCTCGTTTAAAAACCTCTTAAAGGAATATATTGCTTAGAACGATGCATTACTAAAAAGCCAGGCGTCTTCCATCAGAAGTTTGAAGATCCAGGTGGGGCAGATTGCCAGTGAGTTGAAGAATCGGCAGCCAGGAGTCTTGCCCAGCAATACGGAAACCCCAGGGAATAACCACGGAGCATTAGAGTTGACGTGGAATGATGGCACAAATACGTTCAAGGTAAATGGGCAAGAGTGAAGCCCTACTTTGAAGATCGTGTAGAACGACAGAAGTCATCCCTCGTATTACGCGAAGCCAACTGAGGCTTGCGTCGAAGCATCCCTATGTTCACATCGACACATATTTCAGGGACACTTCTTCTACCTTCATTTCTTTTGCATTATGTATTTTATGACTGTGTTTGTGTTTATTTTGATTGTTTGCTTGTCTTTGTGTTACACTTTAAGTGGATTGATGATTGTTATTGCTTTCTTACTTGAGAGATTTATTTAATTTAAATAAAAAAAATTTGTGTACAACTGGAAGAAGCTTAGGATGGGAATAAAACTAATGCGTTGGACTTAAGCCAACGCATGGCCCAAACCGAAAGTACGTATCTCGAAAACACAAAGCACTCGATTGCCTAGAAGCCCTAGGCACGTTCTTTCGTCTGCGTAATAAATGAGGATGTCAGGCACCACCTGACGTCACCACGTCCTCTCCCACAGACCTATAAAATGCACACTTTCGACATTCTCTCTTCTTCCATCTCCTCCAACCCTATTTCGCGAAAACCCTAGTTCCCGAAGCTTTACCGCCTCTTCGATCAAATCCGCTACTCTGGTCAACCTTCAACAAAAATGTCTTCATCATATGACAGCCAAAACCAATCACTGAGCTATGGAGGCGTGTCGCCGGTAAGTTCCTTTTTATCTTCTTCTGCTTCAATTTCACCCCCTTCAAACCCTCATCGAACCTAAAAAATTCCCTTTCCGAGCAAACCTTCACACGGTGGACCTTCTTCCATATCCCAACGACCATCTTGGTGGAAACCTATCGAAACCACCATAAATCCAAAATCCTCTAAAACCCACCAAAAACTCAAAACCGTCGCCAAACCTAAGCCCAAAACTCCCACCAAACCGAGGTGGCAGCGCCCTTCTACCTCAGCAGCTGTCGAAAAGCCCTACACACAACCCGCTCCACCACCGTTTATTTCGAATATTACGCTGGTGGGTGTGACGTATGACCCTATTCCCACCCATCTCCACACCGTACCCTCGCCCGCCGTGCGTCCACTTCCCCCCTTATCCATCCAACCCTTAGCCACCATTTACCCCATTGAAGCAGAAGGAGCTAGCCAACCCCTTCAGCCGCCTTCACCCATTATCATTTCATCTCCTGGGTCGCCGCATACTCCATCCGGCACCCTACCAATCACTTATTCAGGACCAGCTCTGATAGTCCTGCGTCAGAGCAAAATGGCGCGGAACTTGCGGAATTGGCTCGAAGAGACGAGCAAGAAGATTTTAGAGAAATTTTGGCAAGTTTGAATCAGGGCCAAGTCGAAGAGGAACAAGTGATACGTCCTGACCCAACCGACGCATCACTTGAAATTGATAAAGCAGAGTGTTATGCGATGATGCTTGAAGTAAAGTTGGAAGAAAAAGAAGAGAGAGAAAGGGAAGTTGGCCTGGACGCATTGTAACCTCGCCAATCTGACGCAGATGAAGGGCCATCGAAAGGAAATTAATTTTGGTGGATGAAGAAGAACAGTTCGTATCTGGTCCTAAGGGTATGACACATGAGAGTTGTTCAAGGTCTAGAGTGTTGGAAAAGGAATTGGAGCGGTACCAGCCTGCACGACAGGGGCGAAGGAAGTCTGCCCTCCAAAAAGAGTTGAAAAATTAATTCAGGGAGCTGGTGTGGGAAGCCAAAGCACACGAGGCGAGCAAACACAAGGTAACTGCCGTGTTACATGAAGGAAGCGCCAATTTCGTGACATCCTTGCCGAGAAGGGCTTCTTCCTCGAACACAACCCATTGCCGCCATATATAATCGAAACTGTGGACCCAATGGGCTGGGGTCAACTATGCGTTGGGCACACGAGGATTTGGCCCAATCTTGTACGCCAATTTTATAGCAGTGAGTTTGATATGGAGAAAAATACGGCATTCGTTAATGGTGTTTTGGTGCACTTCTCAGCCGACAAAATTAATGCAGTGTTCAATATTGCAAACAACCTGGACGTAGAGGGAAACCACATCTTGGAACATTCAACTCCAAGCTAGATAGAAGATGCGTTAAGAATAGTAGCCAAACCTGGAAGCACATGGTAGACATCAAGAAGTGGAGTAATGATCTTAGCTTCCAGGAATCTGAAACCAGATGCAAACTTATGGTATTACTTGATTAAGAAAAGGATCATGCCTACAATGCATGATTAAACATTATCAAGAGAACGCATTCTGGCCACTTACTGTATCATGCAGCGCATTCCTCTAAACGTAGGGAGGATAATCATGGACTAGATCAAAGCCATTAAAACAAAACCACGGGGACAACTTTACTTTCCTTGGCTGATCTATGCGCTGTGTGAACGTGGGGGCATCCCTCTGGGGGATGATCATGAGGAAATCGATGGTCTGATGGATATCAAGTTAATCAGGCGTCTACTTCGTGTTCGCCACACCAGCCTACCCTACCTCGCAAGGACGCGACAGCAAGACCTCGACCCTCCCAACGCGCCCCCCAAAAGAAGACGTGTCCGGGTAATTGAACACAGTGATGAGGCTTCAGAGAATGAAGATTACGAAGCAGAGCATGCGTTTACTGATGAAGAAGCGCGACCAGATTTAAACATCCCTCTCCCAAACTCACCTTTGGCCTCGTAAGAAGGGATTCTTGATCCAACGCAGCACGAGACTACCAGTTTAGATCAAGAAATCCCTAGTCCCCTTTATTCTCCCTTACCAGCTCCAATTCCAAGTTTTGTACCTCCTCTAATTATTTTTGAACCAACTGGGTTAGGGTCAAGCAACACAGGAAATCTTGAAGACCCAGTTGAAAGAACCGAAGAGCCAACATCGCCATAACCACGCATTGATCTTGACGAGTTGAAAACTTTCATTAGCGATCAACTCAGACCACTAGCTGCATCCATTGAAACACTTCAACAGTAAAATAGGGTTCTAAGGGATTACATGCGGCAGAAATCAAGAAGAATGCAGGACCAATTCGTCTATACAACGCAGTATATTAATCAGGTCCTGGTTGAAATGTTTTCCTTGCCACTGCTACCTGCCCACCTAAGAAACCCTCTGCGCTTCATGGATGAAGACCCTGCAGAAGAACGCAGGGATGACGCGCCAGCACAATAAGTTTGGGGGTGTTGGTTACTTTGTTCTTTGTTTCTTTTGATCTTTTGTATTTGTTTGTTATGTTTGTTTATTCCATTATTGAGTTATCTAATGAAATGAATGAAATTTCTATCATTTTTCATCATTGCGTTTGTCCTTAACATACCTTTTTTTTTTGTTCTTTAGCTATTTTTCTCGTCTTGTGCGTTGTTTTACCTCAATGATATTAGTAATATGAAATTTATAAGTACAGAGTAGGCGTTAGGAAAATCAACAAAGCCTGAACTTTTCTAAAATGTCTATATGTTTTCTTTCTAACGCATACAAGCTCTAAATAAAAACTCCTTTCCAAATTCTCAAAGCCTTTTCGAAATTTTGTTTCTCTTTTAGTAATGAGGATTTAGTTGATCTCCAAACTCTTGTGCGTTGTTTTACCTCAATGATATTAGATGCATTCATCGAGTACATCAAAAAGAAAGGAAACAAAAAAAAAAAAAGATATTAAATGCAACTCCTCTGTCAATACTCTAAAAGAAAACCTCAAATTGGCATGTGTTGAAAATTGGAACAGGCACTTAATCGTAGTTGGATGCTCGCATGACACTTGTGGGGGTAAGCAAAACGAAGTTAAGTCTCTAATATGAGTTTAGTTGGATGCTTGCATTGAAAATTGGACCAATGCGTCCCAAAATTCCTCTATCTAGTTTAAAGAAGTTGTATCTTGAAATACATGCATACTAGATATGAGTTTAGTTGTGAAAGGTTCTCACCCGTAGTTGGATGCTCACATGACACCCGTGGGGGCAAGCCAAAACAAAAGTGGGACACCTGGAACAACACATGGGTAACCCAAAATTCATATTTTTTCTTTTAACCAGCATCTATTTTTTTTTTTTTAAAAAAAAAGGAAAAGCATCTAATGCATTGCTGATTTAGAAAAAAACGAGAATGTTTTGAGAAACGAAAGGAGTTGTTGACAAAGGCTTGCTGCACCTGAAATAAAACATTCTTCCTTTTAGAAGAGAATCAACCTGCTTACATTTTCCAAACTCCAGTCTCAAGCTTATAAGTGGATATGATGAGAGGTGAACTCTGCACGTTAAAGACAATGGAGATAACAAAAAATTAATTGTGGAATGCTCGATGACAAGTATTGTTCAAATTTGGGGGTGTGATAACTTGTAGAAATACAAGTTATTGTGGCTCAAAAGTTGGAACAATTAGGGTCTTAAATGATAAAATCTCATCATTTTTAGAGAAAACGCATGGAATTACTCGAACACTATCAAACTCATGCAAAAGAATGTTTATTGCTAAAATACTGCGACACTAACGCATGATATTGCAGGATCTTGATAACGGGTAGAAATGCACGTTATTATAGTGCTAAGTTATTAAACAATGAAGGTTTCCGTTGATAAAATATATATAATTGCATCAAAAAAGCATTAAGTTCATAATATTGCGGTCACAGGCGTCCACCGCAAGAAAGCAATTCACTTATGTATTTTTGTCAGAATATGTGTTGACGCAATGTAGAAAATGCGATCACAAGAAATCAACGGTCAAACGCAGCGTTACCGCAAAGCTTTGCGGTGATTTGTGCTCGCAATTATCTACTCAAGAAGGATTGCTACATAGAGCCGACGCAACTTGGTGGGCGCATTTGGGTGAAAAGCATAATAAATCACGATGGGACAGAAAGCTGATGACGGTCAATTCCGAATTAAGTTGACAAGCCACTAACGAACTACTGTACACTCAACTTTTCGGTGACAAATATTCAGAGCATCAGACAGAGAATTAATGCCATCCTATCAGTGCAATCATAAGAGAGAAGCAGCCTTTCACCTTGAAGCTCTATAAATACTGAAGGCAACCTTCAGTGAAGGAGTTCGGATAGTTAGATAATTTTCCCTTAGATAGAAGTAATTTTTCTTTTACTTCAAAGGCAAAGCAAGAGAAGGAAAGAGATGCCGGAAGATCACTCTGGTCAGCTCGAGAGAGAATCCAGAGGCGTGGAAAAGCGAAGAGAGGGCCGACTCTCACGAAAGCGAGATTATCTTTGGAACAGAGTAGAGAAGAACAGTGTAAAAAGCCTTGAGAAGGAAGAGATTGCTACCGGGCTCTTTATTCTCATTTCAGATTGTTGTTTTGTATTCAACTCTATATCTATAAAATGGAACTTGCTTATCTACATCTGTTCACTCTCTTAAAAGCACGCATGAGTAGCTAAATCCATTGAATGGGTTGAGAAGAACTAAGCAAACAGGAACTAGGATCTTTATCGCATGCGATTGTCTTGACTTATGTTGCACCCAACATCTCTTTAGAGCTACTCGAGAGAGAGTCTAAAGAAAGAACCTAAGACTTGAGAGAGCTAGGTTAGAATCTAGACTCGAGAGAGCAAGAATAGATCCGCATAAGCAAGAGATAGGGACTTAGAGATAAGCTTTGTTTGCAAACATGCATCACATGCACCCTAGAGATAGGTTATGATATTATACGGTCGCCTTGTTTGTGTGTGTGCCATTTGTCATTGCATAAATAAGAATAAAGGCTTATGTGTAGGTCCTATAGACTTATCGTATATATCACGTGCGTTCTAGAACTAGAGGCCATAGCATTAGCATTTGCGTTCTAGAACTATAGACTTATCGCATAAATCCTTTCTCAACCCATTCCCCACATATTCATCGCATCTTCCGTATTATCAACTCTTGTACTAACTTCACCGCATACATTTATTTTATTACCGCAAACAAAAACCTAAAAATAAATCTTGATTTATTGGTTACCGCAAAGTCTTCTTAAAAATTATCACCGCATACCGTTTTCCCAAGTCCCTGAGTTTGACCCTGGACTTACCAGGAAACTCAACGGAATTTATACTTGGACTCTTGTGAGAAAACTTGTTGCTCAACGCATTTCCATCACCGCAATTCATTTCATAATTTCACCTCATAAAATAACGCATCAAATCTCAACAAATATTCTAAGTGTCGCAGGCAAAGTCTAACGCATGGGACATGCGTCGGAGGGATTCAACGCAAGGAAGATTCATTGATTTAGGCTGTTTGTGTCAAATCACCATTTGCAAGCATGGGCATTTGCAGCGGGCAGTGTCTGAAAAGCATTTGAGTGTCAGGCAGCCAAACAGGGTATGGAATTTAATTCTGCCCATCATCAAGTTGGAGAAGACCAACGCCTATAAATAGAAGAATCCCACTAGATGAACGAATCTTTTTAGCTTATTACATAATTTTGAAACTTTGAGACTTTAGAGCTGTGGTATGGTGACGAGAAGAACAAGAAGGAAGAGAACCACCACTATCGCCGATCAAGGAGCGGAGAAAGCTGAGCTCGAGAGAGAACTTTCTTCCAATTCTTACACAAGTGGTTGTACACAAACTAGAATTGAGCTAAAGAGGACAATAGATTAAGTCCTTTCATTTCGTCTTACTTATCATTATCATCATGTCATTTGATTAAGCGTTGGTTTTGTAATGACAATCAATTTCTTTATAAATTCACATATTTGATCTATCATACTTTGCCACTGTTTATTTCTTGTTTTATGTTGGATGCATCAATAACTTCATGCAAAATTCCATTTCGAAATGCTTCAATCAACTAAATCAATTGGTAAAAGCAGCTTTAGCTTAAATTATTCGAGAGAATAAGTAAGCCAACATTAAGTTAGAAACGCTTAGTACATTTAGAGATCGACGCCTATAAATAGAAGAAATCCCACCAGATGAACGAATCTTTTTAGCTCATTGCCTAATTTTGAAACTTCGAGTCTTTAGAGCTGTGCTGTGGTGAGGAGAAGAACAAGAGGGAAGAGAACCAGCACCATCGCCGATCAAGGAGATGAAAAAGCTGAGCTCGAAGAGAAATTTCTTCCAATTATTCCACAAGTGGTTGTACACAAACTAGAATTGAGCCAAAGAGGACAAGAGATTGTACTCTGCAGCTTGACTCCTTTCATTTCATCTTACTTATCGTTGTCATCATCTCATTTGATTAAGTGTTGGTTTTTTAAAGATAATCAGGGTTTTGTAAAGACAATCAGTTTCTTTATAAATTCACATATTTGATCTATCATACTTTGCCACTGTTTATTTCTTGTTTTATGTTGGATGCATCTATAACTTCATGCAAAATTCTATTTCGAAACGCTTAAACCAACTAAATCAATTAGTAAAAGCAGCTTTAGCTTAAATTATTCGAGAGAATAAGTAAGCCACCATTAAGTTAGAAACGCTTAGTACATCTAGAGATAGATGCACTGGTGTTTTATTGATCATGTGACTGACGCATACATCCTTGAGATAGGTATTATATGACATCCGCATTGAGAAATGCCGAATAGAAGTCTAACGTATAAACAGAGATAAGCAAGTCATCTCATATGCATCATATTCTTGTTTGTATACATCTAACTTAGATTGATGCATATCACTTGAATCAAACTCCATTTTCACACGACCCCTTATTCCCTACTTGACTATTTACTCGAACCCGATCCACTCTTATGTCTCCACATAAAGTTGAAGTACTCATACAATAGTCATGGGTCTTAGTTTATTGGATTTAGACTTTCATACAATTTATGAGATCAGTAACAAGTATATTGATTATAGAAGATGTTTATTATTTTACAAACTGCGAGTTTTTAGGACATAAAACCCAACACTTTGTACCTTGACAGGGGACAAGTCGCGTCGAGTAGTCGACGTTAAAAATTTTCCCTTCCTGGAGGGATCCAGGTGATAAAATTTACTGCTTTCCTTTACTGCTTTCTAGTTTAACTTCTTGTTTTTCTTTTGTAGGATCTTTCCCTCTACCCTAAAGAAGAAGAATATCAATTTGAGGGAGCGTTCTTACCACCATCCCGTGTGCAAAAACGTCATCAAGGGAAATTTTCTGTTCCCTTGGCTCTTTTATTTTGTTGGGCTTAGATTAGAGATATATTGGGGACAATGTATCATTTTAAGTTAGGGGTGGGATATGTTGTGATTGTTGGGGTCCTTGAGCACTGTGCTCGGACAATGTTTGTGTACTTGAATTGCTTGCTTTCTCTCTTGCTTGGTTTGTTATGATGAAGTAGTTGATGACACACCCTTTTTGTGATTAGGTTTGCATGAAACTATGTTTAAAGAGCATGATCATGATTTTTAGCCCGTTTTAAAAAAAAATTCTTACCTCTCATGCATCTTTAAGTCCCTTGTCCAACAAAGTTAGTTCTTGCGTGTTTAGGATCGTATTATTGGGCTTATATTTTTGTTGTCACCCAAAAGGCCTAGGTGATACGTGTTAAGTGACTGAAAGCTCAACCTAGTAATGCATACCTAAGTTTTTGCCAAACTCTTGTTATGTATTGTAAAAGCCAAGTGTAGAGTAAAGTAAAGGCAAGTGTGTATGTTATTTTTGAAGGGGATTACTCATCTTTCTTGGGTTATGATTAACATGGGCCAACTATGACACCCGTAGTTTCCCTCTAAGCTAAAGTACCCCAAGGAATGAGTAAGCTTCGTCACCTTGTTAGGAGACATTGCTCGTAGTTGGATGACTTGCATGACACCCGTGTGGGCAAGCCAAAACGAAGGTGATGTGTCAAGATAAGGTTTACTATTTTATGTAAAATATAAAAAAGAGAGAGAGACAGAGAGAAAGAGTAAAAAAATGGAAAATAAAATAAAAGTTTAGTTGCCTTAAGTGTGTCATTGCAAAGTTGAGCCTAGGAAGCTTGACTGTTGAACCTTCGAGCCAGTGTAGGGGGATAACGAATTGAGGGCCCTATAAAACCATTCATGGCTTTTCAGCTTAATTAGTAGGATTTTTTACTCATCATGCATGAAAAGTTGAGAATCATTTTTAAATATGCTTCATTGATTGATTGTTGAGACTAGAGTAACGACCCCTATGATTGAGCAAGCATAATATTTTTTCTGTGTGAATGTGTGATTCTACCTTGCTCGAGGACGATTAAGAATTAAGTTGGGGTATTTGGTAGCATCGAAAATGTGCTATTTTCCTCTTCTTAATTCTATCGTTACTATGTTTAATGTGTTTATTTAGGGATTTTATAGGTATTAAGCATCTTGGAGGTAGAATAAGTCGTTACAAGCTATATGGGGTTAATTTGGAGCAATCAGGAGCTAATTTGAGCAATCGGGCTTTAAAAGGACGTGAACGGACGAAAACACCCCTGGATGGAGCGTTGCAGTGCTATAAGGCAGTAGCTACCTATTTCGTGCAAAATAGGGCAGCATTGCGACGCTACGTGTAACGTTGCAATGCTACGAATTGAAGACGGAAGCACGCTTCAAGGCAGAGTAGCATTGCAACGCTACTTGCAACGTTGCAACGTTACCACTTTCCATTTGTGCAGCATTGCAACGCTGCGATGGTGCTTTATAAATATCAGTTTTTCGTTTTGGGGTAAAGAATCCGTCCACCTTTGGCCTCCAACCAAAATTTCCCTATCTTTTCTCTTCCACTTTGTATTTTGAGCATTTCTTTAGTAATTTATCAAGTAATGTCGGATCGTAGCTTCTCATCCCCCATGGGATGGTAAGATTTTGGTTTCTTAGCTTAGGGATTCGGAGGAACTCGATGTAATTTCTTGAGATTTCGATTTATTTATGTACACAAACTTATCTATAAGTCTTAATCCGAATTTATATTTATGAATCGCATGATTTTAATTGTTGATTGACACTCAATAATTTTGTTGTGTGATTCTAATGCTTTGTGATTAACTTGTAATATTTGACACATATTTATAAGTTAATCCCATTGGAAGCAATAGGTTCGTTAGGCAAAAAGGACTGCTTCTAGCTGAGAAAAATCATATTGGTTGTTTAATTAGACGTAGGAAGTTAAACACTTATCTTAGCGTAATCCATAGAGTTTAATTCGACTTGTTAATTTGTATGGAGCGAATTCGTTTTCTGTGAATTTTGATTAATTAGATAATTAGTGTTGGGGTTGATGCGCTAAATCTCGTAGGGTCCTATAGTTTGTAAACATTGTTGGACAAACTCATTATGTATTTAATAAATTATTTGATATTTTATTCATTGTCTATAAAATATGTGATATTTTAGTTGCATTAATCACAAACCAATAAACTAACATCCAAGGTTATCTTTGCAACTTAAACATGTATGTAGGGACATTCGGGTGGATCATGTTTAAGTGATAATCTAAATGGTCTGTAGTAGACGGATAAGGTTGGGTACCTTATCTTGGTGACACTACGAGTATGACTCGCTTTGGAGGTATTACAATTGTTGTAAAGTGCTACAAATTTTCTGATCTTGATCATTCATGTATAAACACGCGAGCGGGGATATTCTATACAAAGGAGTTTGTATAAGACCGGACCATGAAATACTTAGTCTCATTATATAACGCCGTTCATAATAGAGACTTACTATGAGGGCAGTCCTTTGATTTGTATGGGTAAGAGTGGCCAGATCCCCGACTCAACAAACCAACCATTTTGGGGATCCTCTGATTGGGGAGCTGGGAATACAGCTACACAAGATGGAATTCACTCTTTCCCCGAGGCAGGGGTAAGTAGATAAATTGCTCCCTTAAGAGCTGATTTCGGGTCCTTAACAATGTGGCGCCACACCCTTTCCTGGCCCGAGAGGTGTTTAATCATAGTTGAACTATGATCTATTATTCATTAGTGGGATCGGTGGTACTTACGGAGTTAGATGTAACTATAGGGGAAAAATGGTAATTTGGCCCAGCTGTACTTACGAGCAATTTGTGAAGGGTCATCGTACTATTGATTGATTATATCCAATGGACACAGAAATATATATGTAGTGCAAAGAGTGCAGCTATCGGTCTTTAGTGAAGGGTCTTTAGTGCCCGATAGTTAATGGATGGTGAATAATGTAATTAAAGAGTTTAGTTAATTATTCATGTATCGTTGGAGTTTCAAGGTACAGGTTCATAAGGTCCGTTGGTAGCTCAATAGGATTTAGTTGAAAATCAATTTGTGGATTAATTTGAATTGTTCAAATTAGTAGAGGGATTTAATTACATATGATATAGTTAAGTTGTTTCAATTATATGTGATATAATTATCATAATGTATTTGATACATTATAGCTTAATGAGAGGAAATGAGTATTTGAATGAGATTCAAATATAGATTCTATGAATTAGATTCATAATTGTTAAATTTAATATAAATAAGATTTATATTAAATGCCATATTTAAAAGAGAAAAGAAACTATAGTTTATATTGTATGTGATACAATATTAAAATTATAGGTTATATGTTATATTTGATGTAACATATAATTTAATATATATACTCCCTTGCCCATCTTTTCTCTCCACCCACTAATATTTCTGACAAGGAGAATAAAAAGAAAAATGTTTTCTTCTTCATTTTGTTATTGGTTGAATGATTGAGATAGTGGAGAAAAAGATAAAAGAGTTGTGTTTTGTCTTGATTATAGAAAGTTCTCAATCTTTCCTCCTACACATTAAGTTTTCACTCTTAACCAAAATAGTCAGGGTCCACAACTCCTAGGTTCTCACCCTGAGAATACCAAGGTAACTTTTGTGGTAGTGTTCGGTTTTGTTCGAGGTTAATCTTGAAGGACTTCAAGTTGTTCGTGATTTGTTCGAGGGAAAACGTGAAGAAAAGGTCTTCAAAGGTGAGGTTTTTTGAAACCTTTACTAAAGCATGCTATAATTTAGAATTAAATGCATATCTTGTTGCTTGTTTACTGTAAAACTTTATATTAAATGAATAATGGAATTTGGTCGATCTGCTTCCGCTCAAGGTTCTCCCATTAGAGTTCCTTTAATTGGTATCAGCGCCAGATTTCAGGTTTCTAGTCCAAATTCCATTCTCTTATTGAATCGTTTTAACAGTAATGATGGGTTTTATAATTTGCATCTTGTTTCATGCGATGAATGGTTGCAAATGTAATTTGTTGATGGATGTTTTGGGATAGAACTCTCTGTTTCAGGCTTTCTTTAATTTACAATTTTGGTTTGTAAAGGCCCTAGCATTTTTTGGCATTAATCTTGCTATTGAGTCTGTAATTTGTAAGTTTGAGTCACTCGTGCTGTTCCCGAGAGGCTTCAAAGAAGGGTTGCAGAGCAGTGTTTCGATGGAAAAGACGAAATAGAGGTTCCAGATCGTATAGCTATAGCTAAACGATCGTGTAGCTCTTGCTATGCCATTAGGTAGCTTTTGTTATACGATCATGTAGCATTTACTAAACGATCGTGTAGCTAATGCTACGTGATCGTGTAGAGTTTACTACACGATCGTATGGCATTTACTACAAGATCGCATCGTTGCTTGTTCAATGATCGCGCAGTCTTTAAATGCTCATCACATGGTTGCTTGTTACACAATCGTGTAGTCTTTCATGCTTATCGCATAGTTGTTAGCTACGCGATCGTGCAATCTTTCCGCGTAGATGCTCGTCACATAGTTGTTTGCTACACGATTAGCTGCAAGGTGGTTATTTGAAGGGTGGATCGGTTCGAGCAGTTCAACCCATTTCACTTGTTTTGAACTGGTTGACTCATTTTTTGTAATAGTTAGCCTTTTGTTTTTGCTTTTAGAGGTCCTATCCCAGTCCATCAACTATTAAAGTAAATATATATGCAATATATGTTTTAGATTATATGTCATAATGTATGTCATATAGTTTTAAAACCCACCATAGTTTATACATTTATATTCATGCATCATTTTATATTATAAGTGTTATAATATATGAATATACATGATTTAAATTACACAAAGCATGCTCATGCATCATATAGTATAAATGTTATAATATATGTATACATACATTATAGCACATCCATGCATCATTTAGATTATAAGTGCTATAATATATGGTTGGAAGGATGTATGGAATGTATGCTATAGCATGATTCATTACTTAGTTATATAATTGTTATATATTAGTAATAAATGAATATTGCATGAAGCAAGACATTACCTTAGGTTAATTTATAAATGTTACAATTAACTAAAGTATGTCTAGCATGCAATGTTTGGTTTTTAATTGTTTCATTTATTTATAATTATTATAACTAAATGAAATTAGAATTAAAATCAATAATAAAGAGTTGCATGTAAAACTTAGGCTATAATCATTTTTTAAATTATTTTAAATATGATTGGGATAGACCTAAGATAAATTTTTTAATGAGATTAGAAATCTAAGTTTAATCTTTTAAATTGGTTTTATAGGATTAAATTGATTCTTAATAAAAGATTAAATATGTAAGAAATGTATTATAATGGACCTTTTGGCTAAGGCGGGTTCTGATAGACTAGGGTACTTAAGTTGATGGAAACGTCGCACTCCTACTTGGGAACCTACATGGAAAGGTAAATTAGATAAATTTGTTACATGCATGCAAGTTTGATCAAAGACTATTAAAGAGTTTAATGAGACTTCAATAAAAATTGTTTAATCATCAAAGACAAGAGTTGGTTTTGAGCAATTAAACAAACATTTAGAAAAAATCAATAGCCTGATTTTTCGTAAGTTAATTAACCCTAGGTAGAACACTCGGTGGGAAGAAAATGGGGTATATGATACTTCATTTTAACCTCTACACATTTCTCCTTAAAAGTTCACACCGTGAGATCTACTCTCGGCCTCGAGGCACCATGGGTGTCCCCTTACAGGTGGCATTTGGGTAGGTCAATATCAAGGTGAATGGAGAGAATATTTATAGTAAGTGGGAGCAGGACGTGTGACAACACATCCCTCGATCTTTCTCATTAGATTGAATAAAGTTTCATGCATCGCCTCGAGGCATCGTGGGTGTCCCTCTAAAGGTTGGCTGTATTGCATGATGCTTTATTTGATCTCTAGAAATGGATAGAGTTGCTTTAGTTTCATGTTTCAATCGGTTTTTCCCTAAGGTTGGCTCATTGGGTGAAATTCTAGAACCTAAAATAAGGGGTTACACTTATATAGAATTTTTAAGAATGTTAACAAATTCTGGACCGAAGAATGATAACTATTAGTTATAGTGACAATGAGTTGTTTCTGTTTAATGGTTGAGAATGTCTCATTTCAGTGAAGGGACACTTGATCACCCTACGGTGACTTTTGTCCTGCCTCACTGAAGCATCATTGCAAAATAGATGTCACTTAAGGTACACTAGACTATTTATCTAAAAATTGATTGGTTTTCTTAAAATGGTTTAATGCAAGTAAACTAAAATAGTTTGTTTTATTTCAGCAAATTCATTAAAATGGCTACCAGTACTTTAAGCTTACTAGCCGCTGATAAGTTAACAGGAGAAAACTACGCTAGTTGGAAAAACACAATTAACACTATTCTGATCATCGATGATCTTTGCTTTGTCCTGATGAAGGAGTGTCCTTCCATTCCAGCTGCCAATGCTCCTCGAAATGTTCGGGAAGCATTTGAGCGTTGGACATGGGCAAACAAAAAGGCCCGAGTGTATATCTTGACAAACCTTAATGAATTCTTGGCCAAGAAGCATGAGCCCATGCTCACAACCTGCGAGATCATGTAGTCCCTAAGGGGAATGTTTGGACAACCGTCTGCACAGCTCGAGCATGACGCTCTCAAGTACATTTTCAATGCTCGTATGCAAGAAGGGGCATCTATTCGAGAAAACGTTCTTAACATAATGATCCACTTCAACGTGGCAGAGATGAACGGGTCAAGCATCGATGAAACCAACCAGGTTAGCATAATATTGGAATCTTTACCTGAAAGTTTCCTACATTTTTGTAGAAATGCTGTTTTGAGCAGGATTGACTACAACTTGACTACCCTGCTTGACGAGCTACAGACCTTTCAATCCTTGTTGAAAAGCAAGGAGAAGAAGGGTGAAGCAAATGTTACTTCATCTTCTAAAAAGTTCCACAAAGGTTCGACCTCTGGAATGAAGTTTGTACCTTATTCCTTCAGCACCAAAAAGTGGAAGAAGAATAAGGGTGGAAAGGGGAAGGCTACTAATCCAGTAGAGTAGTTGCTGCAAATAAGGGTAGACAACCCATCAAGGCTGACAAAGGAAAATGTTTCCACTACAACCAAGATGGGCACTGGAAGAGAAACCGCCTTAGATATTTGACAAAAAAGAAGAAGGCCAAATACGATAAATATGATTTGCTTGTATTGGAAACTTGTTTAGTGGAGAATGCTAATTTTTCCTGGATTATTGACTTTAGGGCCACTAACCATGTTTGTTTTTCATTTCAGGGAATTAGTACCTAGCGGCAACTAGATGTTGGCGAGATGACGATGCGAGTTGGAACCGAACACGTCGTCTCAGCTGTAGCAGTAGAAGGTCTCCGATTGACTTTACAGAAAAAATTTCTTGATTTGAAAGATATATTTGTAGTTCCTGAATTAAAACAGAACTTAGTTTCTGTAAAGTGCTTGTTGGAACATTGTTATAATATCAACTTTTCTTTCAATAAAGTGTTTATTCACAAGAATGGTGTTGATATTTGTTCTTAAAAACTGAAAAATATTTTGTATGTGCTAATACCATTGGCAACAAATGCCCTCCATAATACAGAGATGTTTAAAACTGCAGTAACTCAACATAAAAGACTTGAAATTTCTCCTAAGGAAAATGCCCAACTTTAGAACTTAAGACTAGGACACATCAATCTCAATAGGATTGAGAGGTTGGTGAATAATGGACTTCTAAGCGAGTTAGAAAAAAATTCTTTACCTGTGTGTGAGTCATGTCTTAAAGGCAAGATGAATAAGAGATTTTTTACTGGAAAAATTCACAGGGTCAAAGAACATTTAGAGCTAATACATTAAGACCTTTGTGGTCCGATAAATGTAAAAGCTAAGGGAGGTTATGGATATTTCATCACTTTTACTAATGATTATCGTTTATTAATGCAACATAAAGTTTAAAGAATTAAGGGCTGAAGTTGAAAATGCATTAAATATAATGATTAAATCATTCGATCTGATCGAGGTGGAGAGTTTATGGATTTAACATTCCAGAACTATATGATACATCATGGAATTGTATCCCAACTCTCAGTATCTGGTACATCTCAGCAAAATGGTATATCAGAAAGGAGAAATTGAACCCTGTTGGACATGGTTCGGTTTATGATGAGCTACGCTTTCTTACTTGCCTCATTTTGGGGTTATACAGTAGAGAATGTAACATACATCCTGAACTGTGTTCCGTCCAAAAGTGTTGCCAGTGTGAAACCCGGATCTTAATTTCCCTACTTAAGCAAGTAATCAAGGGAATTAACTAAGTATGAGTTAAATCCTATGTTGAAGAAAAGGAAATTTCTAAGTGTTGAATAGATTTTCCTTGAGCAGCTTTGAGTTAAGCCTTAATTGGTGAAATTTGGCTAAGTGTAGAGTCAAAAGAAGCCATGCGTTTAGAGTTCCAGGGCGCTGCTAAGGTCAAGGTCTGCCATAAGCCACAGTCACACTTCCGATGTTTTAAGAGTTGTTATAAACTTTGTAGTTGAGTCTTGGAGTTGTATAAACATTACACTGTTGTAATAAAATGGGCTTACTCAATCAATTGTTGTTTATCTCTTTAACTTAAAGTACTGAGAGTAAAGAGGTTTAGATGGGTAGTAGGTATCACGAAAGGGTGGTATCAAAGCATAAGTTCTTGGTAACAAGAGGGTTGAGTTAGAAAAACTTGAGGTTTGAGTTCAGCAGAGGGAAGTGTGGTAGAATAAAGGTTTAAAGAGAATCCTAAGAGTTAGTCAAAGTGAGACTAAGAGGAATAGCGGAAGTGGCAGGACCTAGCAGGCAATCAGAGCTGGAACTCTCAACGCTACCTAAAGATCTACCAAGGAAGGTAAGTATGAATTTAAGTTATTCTCATTTTGAGTTTGAGATTGAAAAGCTATTGTAGATAGTTTGGTTCAACGACTAGCTAAGAGATGGCTAGAAGAAGTATCGTTGACAAACTAAGAAGTTAATATCAGAGTAGCATAGTGGAAGCTGGTAATAGACAAGGTTATAAGAGTTTACAATAGTGGTTGTTGTAAAACCTTAAACCAAAGTGAGGCCGAGTAATTTCGAGGACGAAATTTCCTTAAGGGGGAAGTATTTGTGAAATCCGGATCTCAATTTCCCTACTTAAGCAAGTAATTAAGAGAATTAACTAAGTATAATTTAAATCTATGTTGAAGAGAAGGAAATTTCTAAGTATTGAATAGATTTTTCTTGAGTAGCTTTGAGTTAAGCCTTAATTGGCGAAGTGTAGTATGAAGCCGAAGGCAACCATCTGTGAGCTTGTGAGGTTGAACGCATGATTGGCCGAGGCGTTGGCAAGAGGCATTGCCTGATAACTAGTAGAAATGCCAATCATTATAAGCTTTTTATTTATAATTATGAGGGCTAACAAGTAAAAAATACGGTGATAATACTTAGAATTTGTGAAAAATTTAGTTTTGCATTGATCAGCACCTAAATCCTCACTAACCCCAATATTATGCATTATTCTGTGTCAAAGTGTCTGTTTTTGTAGCTATCGCAGGAATCAAATGCATGTGCTGGAAATAAGCAATCGCAAAATCAAACGCATGCGCTGAAGGCAGGCGACCGTAAAGACAATCACATTCGGTGAAAGCCAAGCTATCGCATAAACGAACGCATGCGTCTATCGACCAAATGCATCAATCGCATGGAGATTGCGGTGATCAACCAAATGCATCCATCGCATGGAAGTTGCGACTATCGATCAACTGCGCTCATCACTTGGAGATTGCGGCCACAGAGTGATAACCATAAATAGAAGAACGAACGCAAGATGGGTGGAATGCGTTGATACTTCAGTTGAATCAAGCTCGAACGCATACGTTGGAAGTATCAAAAGGATAAGATGATGTGACATTGCCCATACCGCGACAAAGGCAGCAGTGAGACATAATGCAATCATGATTGTTGTCGGTATTTAAACTCTATAAATAGCCCCTTAGACCGTCACTTCAAAGCATATGAATTTCTGCCTTAAGGCAGAGGTTTGTGATCACAGATGAGAGTATGAGCGAGATTTTCTATGAGGATTCTTCACCTCCACAACCCATTCTAAGTGACGACCAGAGCTTTCACCGGAGATAGAACTCGAGAGAGACGTCTCCACCATCCATCCATGGCACCACCAGCAGCCTTCATGCAGAGTCTTTTCATTTCTTCTCTGATCTCTGTATTGTATTACATTTTAGCTTAAGATATTAAGACATTTTGTAATCAATGCATATCTTAATTCCTTCAATACCATCTTCTTCATCGTCTTTATCTTTATCATCATTTACCTTCATCATTTATTTATTAAAGGCGATCGTATACTCAATCATGTAGCCTAGAGATAGGACGCATGTAGCAACCCACCGAAAGGTGTGCGTTGTGCGAGTATAGAGAAATAATACTCTTTGCTTGGTGAAAGGCTGTAGCAACGCTTGTCGATGGGTTGTTGCAATGCTTTTCTATAAGTTAATTAACCGCATCTAACTACCTGAGAAGGTAAGAGATGGAACGTACTAAAGCAAAGTATGCATTGTTCCTAGAGATAGGCACGGTCTTATGCTCGATGCAACCATGCACTATAGAGATATAGTCATGAGGTTGACCACCGAGAGGTGTGTGATGCGTTAGTGTGACGAGCTGGGATTACTCGAGCGATTTAAGATAATAAACATTACTATACGTTAACAGTTGTTGCATATCTACCAATTCTCATCGCAAGTCTTCCATTGCTCAATCTGTTTAGTTAGGAGTAGGAGTAGTGTGTAACCCATTAACTTCTTCTTTTTACTTTTATTCATCGCCTCAAACGCATTGCTTCACAAGCATTATTTACTGACAAGTCCCTGTGTTCGACCTCGGATTACCCGAGAAACTTACGTTCTTGGTATACTTGGCGAGAAGGTAAGAAAACTTGTGATACGAATGCATGGTCATTGTATACTAGATTAACGCATACTTTCTATTCCAACCGAATGCATGGTCACTATATACTAGATTAACGCATACTTTCTATTCCAACGCATGACCTCCGACGAATGGGCTTAAATGCATAGCTTAAGACATGCAACACACATAATTGCGTTCAACCATTTTTTCTCATCAACATTGCCCAAGTTGCTCATGCGTTGAAGATGCGTGAGCGAGAGCGGAGAGAGCGAAATGTTGAGCGCAAGGCACTAGACAGATGATCGTATAGCAGTGAGTGGCTCTGCACGATGAGGTAGCAATTTGTGTAGCAAATGAGCGGCGCTACGCGATGAGGTAGGCGATCGTGTAGCAAATGTGCGGAGCTCAGGATGCATTAGGCGATCGTGCGACAAGGTGAGGGCGCTAGACGATAAGCGTGAAAGCTAAATGATAACGCTATGCGAAAGCACTATACGATAGCGTTAAGCGTTGAACGGGCGCTAGATTATGAGCTTAGACGCTAGATGATGCACGGGCGCTAAGCGATAGACTATATGATAGGCTGAATGCTAAGTGATGGCCGTTGCGCGATAAACACAGGCGCTGGGCGATGACACTATGCGATGAGCGGATGTGTTAGACGCTAAGGCATCGACGCTACACGATGGAGCTAAACGATGGGCACAACAGCTATACGATAGGCCATACGTGAGATCGCTGAAAACGAGATCTTTTAGTAAACGATTGAGCTACACGATCGGGCGTTGGTGCTATGCGATGGACGCAGACACTAAATAATTACAGCGAGAGATTCATTAAGCGATTGAGCTAAGCGATGAAGTGTAAAAGTTTCACAATGGACTAAACGATGGAGCGGTGTTGAGGCTTGTGTTACGCAAGGCTGATGAGTTCATCTGGAAAAATAGTTGTACCAAGAGAAGGTTGAACTTGAGTTAGTAGGAACTGGACAAATTAAGTTTCATGCAAAGGAAGTCTTATGCATGAGGAAGACAACACAAGCAGGTGTGTGGCATAAGAGTAGATGAATGTCAAGGAAGTAGGTTGTGGCAAAACATGGTGTAAACACTCCAAAGTAGGAGGTGTCTTATGTTGAGACTTGGTAAAGATGATAAGAATCATTTGCTTTGGCCTATAAATAGCAATAATTGAGCAAATGAATTAATTAGGTTAAGGAAATAATTAAGTTTAGTCAAAGCATGCTAGATGACATCTTCACCTATGAGAGCAAAAGTGAAGATGCCATTCCGCCTATCAAGAGAGGGTTGGAAGAATGCATTCACTAAAGCGAGAAGTACTTCCAGAGATGGAAGCAACCTTGCGTTCACCACGTTTATCCCTGTTTCACCATAGAGATATGGGAACGCGGCCGATCACCGAGAGGTGTACGCCAAAGGAAAGTGGAACCTTAGTTGTATCTTTAACACAATTAACAAACTTATGATGTTTGTACTAATTATTCTTTCTACTTCTGATTCATCCATTAAGCCTTGCCATAAACTTCACAGTCAGTCTCAAACTAAGCATCATGTATATCATGTATCTTGTATCTTGCATCACGTTAGCTTAGGTGTATCACACTTTATTTTATTAACACAACTTTAGTTTATCTGCACAATTTTACTTTACCGCAATTTACTTTCCTGTATAAACACACTCTTTATTAATTGTAAAAACACCGGTCGCATATATCACAAATGTAACACATTAACGACAACAATCCTTGTGTTCGACCTCGGATCACTTCGAGAAACTTACGTTGGAATTATACTTGGTTTCAGCGCAAGGAAACTTGTGACAACGCATAGCATACTACAAGCATTTAGTTAACAACACATATATCTAAAAGTAGTATCGCATAAAGTGTAAATAAGCATAACACAGCATCCACACTCCATCTCCATCTTTCCAAGTCATCAAGTTTATGGCAACATGAGCTTGTATGATTCATATTAATCATTATCCATATTTGTCTACATGCTTATTTAAAAGACATCAAAATCAGCGTTACAAGTTTATGGCACTGTTGTCGGGGTTGGTAACGGTTATTGTTGAGTACGTTTGTGATATTTTGCAAGACAGATCTCTTTGTACTGGCTGCTTATCGCAGAGAGCAGTCTGACGGTTTATGAGTACTGGAACTAATCCAGAATTCAAGGCTGACCCAGAGATTGAGTGTATGTTTCGCGCAAAGGAATGCATAACCGAGCAAGGCGGAAGAAGGCCAACATGGCAGATAATAATAATGACAATGATGCACCCGAGGTGAATCAGAGGGTGGGACGACCAGCGCAAGATCTTGTCTTTCTTGCGGCTAACTGCAACATCCTGATGAGGAACTACGCGGTGCCCAATCTGTATGATTTTTCTCCTGGAGTTTCAAGGCCGATAGTTGAGGAGAACGCAAGATTCGAGATCAAACTAGTCATGCTTCAAATGATTTAGAATGCGGGGCAATTTGGTGGTCTGCAAGGTGAGGACCCACATGCCCATCTGACCAGTTTTATCGAGATGTGCAGTAACTTCTCTATACCTGGCGTTACCCCAGAAGGTATCAGACTATATCTCTTCCCTTACACCTTGAGGGATGAGGCCAAGAGGTGGGCTCATTCACTAGAGCCAAATGATATTACTTCATGGGATCAGTTGGTTGAGCGATTTATGAAAAAGTTCTTCCCTCTGGCTGTCAACGCAAGGCGACAGAAGGACGTACTAAACTTTGAACAGATGGATAACGAGACCCTTAGCACCACCTGGGTGCGATTCAGAAGACTGTGAAGAATTGTCCGTACATCGGGAACCCGATTGCGTCCTGATGGAGATCTTTTATAATGGCCTGAATAGATCAACGTAGGTTTTTGCCGATGCCTCAGTAGCAAGAGGTTTTATGGATAGAACATACACTGAGGTCAAGGTCATCCTTGACCGTATCTTGCAGAATATGGATGACTAGGTTGACGATGGGTATGGAGGAAGAGGCTCCGAAAGAAGAAGAAATGATACTACCATTGCCCCTGTGGAGACAATGATGACTTTGGATGCACAGATGGCCGCGGTAACCTCTATCCTCCAGTCGATGGTGCTTAATCAAGATGCCCTCTCTCAAGGATCAATGTAACCCAATGTGCTGGCACAAGTGGCCACCATCAGTTGCGTTAATTGTGGAGGAGGCCATGCAGCGAAAATGTGCCCATCAAACATGCAGCAAATATGCGCTATCCATAACAAACCCTACAACAACATGTATAATCCTAGTTGGGGAGGGAATCAAAACCAAGATGGGCCAAGTAACCATTAGAATAGCAACTCAGGGAATCGAGGAAACCCTCCACCTTTTCACCACAATCAGAATCAGGGTCAACAGAGACAATCACACAACCAACCATCCTCTTCTAACACCTCTAGTAATTCATTGGATCCCTGCTCAAGTAATATTTGGATAAAAATGATGCGATGATGCAGGCGCAGGCATCTTCAATTAGAAATTTAGAGATTCAAGTGGGGCAGCTGGCATCCGAGTTACGTAATAGAACACCTGGAATGTTGTCGAGCAATTCTGAAGCCCCTGGATCTCACGGGAAGGAGCAATGTCCCTGAAGACATTGGGCAGGCAAGCTGGACCGCCTGCGGAGGTGTGGATTGCGTTCATCAGGAGAAAATTGTCTTCCGATCCATATCTCAATCCTATGCTTACTGCTTTTTGAATTTATTGATTTATGAACTTTGTCATTTATCGCTTCATTTAATTTATTATTATGACTTTATGAATTTATGCTTCATTTAATTCTCTTGCGTTTATTACAATGTTCTCTTTATTATTCACTTTTTCGTCATAAATGCGTTATTCTTAAATGTTAGTGAATGATTGATTAATAAGAAGAAAATTATTACCGCAATTTCCGTGTGACTTTCATTGATGAAAAAAAGATTAATAATAAAACAATCAACACCGGTATGCATTGCGATGATGGGTGCATCTTGTACCCACAAGATACACTTTACGTTCATCTAACTCAAATGCATTGCGTTGAGGGGTGTATTGCGCTCGTATGTGTTCTTTGCCCGTCCTTAGCAAAAATGCACTATGTTGAGGTAGTGTTACGCTGGTAGAAATACCGTGCGCCCGTCCTCCAGAAATGCATTGAGTTAAGGGGTGTGTTGCGGGAATACATGTGTTGTTGCCCGTCCTCAGCAAAAATGTATTTGTGTTAATGGAAGTGTGGTGTTAATTTTTATTCATGCACCCGTCTGAATAAAAAAAAAACAAAACAAAACAAAAATGTATTTCTTTGATTCTTTGTACATGTAAAAAATTTTGTATTGCGTTAATTGTAATTCCTTGTATACTTTGTCAAATTTTATCCATATGCCTTAGCCTCTTCCTTATCATACTTTGTCAAACTAAGTAACAATTCTATCCATATGCCTTAGCCTCTTCCTTATCATCCTTTGTCAAATTTTGCGATGTTCTTGATCTTTTATTTTTTGTTATTCATTGCGCTGCCGTGATGTATAATATGCATACACTTAGTAACATTTCCCACACCTTGTATTTTCTAACTAACACTTAGTTAATTCATAGCTATAGCAATACTTTACCTTTTATTTTTCAAAATTCTGCTCAAATCTTTTTTTCAAAATTTTGTTTAAGTGTTTGTCTATTCTGTCCAAACAACGCAATGAGAACCTTGCGCATCTCTAAATTTGGGGGTGGGGAAGATTTGAGCAGATGAGATCAAGTGATGCGGTCATTAAGAAAAATGCGTTCATCATTTCAAAATAATAATAATAATAATAATAATAATAATAATTTTTTCATATAAACTCCAATATCATCGCAAGGGAAAACTCAAAAACAATCTCAACCTGATAAGAGTTAAGTTGTGAAAGGAGCCTGCTCGTAGTTGGATGTTCGCATAACACCCGTGGGAGCAAGCCAAAATGAAGGTGGGTTTCCAAGAACAACGCAATATGAAAAGAGAAAAATGAGAAAGAAAAATAAGAAACAAGAGACAACTCCTCTGAAATTCAAGAGTTAAAGTTGAGATTGACACACAACCGTAGTTGGATGTTCGCATGACACCCATGGGAACAAGCCAAAACGAAGGGTGTAACCATGATCAACAGTCTCTAATAAATGAGGCAAAGTTTGACCACCACATCCAAATGCATCAATTTGTTTTGACAAGAAGAGGTAAACATTCTTTTTAAAACTAGAAAAGGATTTTTTAGTAGAAATTTGTAGTATAGAAGAATAAAGTAGGGCTTTGTTAGGAATTTTCAAGGATAGAAAGAAATTGCGAGGTTAAGTAATGTGCCTAGGTGGAGCATTCGGAGCAACCAATCGGCGCAAAATTTAGGATCAAAATTGAGCAATATTTCCTTAGTAGAAGATATGCTTGAGGACAAGCATATATTAAATTTGGGGGTGATAACTTGTAGAAATACTAGTTATTTATACTGTTTTATTAGATATTGCGGCTAAAAGAAAGGAAAGTTGCGTCAATTGTATGAAAATTAGCTAAGAAATGCGAGAATTATAAATTATCGTCAATACTCCCACTGACACCATTGCGATGGTAGAAAAGAATATTTCAAGTTTGTTTTGCAGGAAATCAAGTCACCGTATGCATTCATGGCTCAAGATAAAAAGAACAATGCATATACGTCGCATTACGCCCATCATTCAAGAATGAATAGACGATCAATGCAATGACGGCACATGCGACAATCGATCAAGAGCTCAACGATCAATGCATCAACTACATGCAGTAATCAAAAACAACACCGCATGTGGGTAAATGATCGAAGATGTAAAGAGCAACGCAATTGCGGAGGATTCTGACACATGTACAGCTGACCGTTGTGCATTTCTGAAGGGATTGATTGGGTAACAGAAGGAATATTCACTCCACCAATTCTGAAACTGCCTTAACAATACAATGGGGACCACAATGCAGAGAGTCAAAGCTTAGCCTATAAATAGCTCTGGCCATTCCACTGAGAAATTATGCTTGAATACAGAGAAAAATGTATATACTAATCTGAGAGAGAGACTGGTTGAGCGACTAATCAGAGTAGATCCGGGAAGAATTAAGAGACAAGGCCGAGAGGTGAGTCTCAAGGCAAGAATCCTTCCAATCCTCACCATTGAAGCTCTGTACGAAGGTCACTTCTACCGGACGAGCAAGCCTGAGAGGGAAGCTCTTCTTTTCATCCACTCCACACGCCGGCAAGCAAATCCACCATCCAGATCTGTGTCAAGACGTTGACACTTTTCTGTATTTGTTTCTATCTCTTTATCATCAATTGTATTCATCTTCTTAGTCTATCATTCACACCATGTATCAGACACTTAATTCTATAATTAAATGTTATGATCATTTTCATCTCCATCTCTTTGTCTATTTCCGTTCATCCATATTTCTCTTTCTCCACGATGTTTTCTTAATCCCTTGGATAATTAGCAATAATTGAGCAAATGAATTAATTGAGTTAAGGAAATAATTAATTTAGTCAAAGCATGCTAGATGGCTTCTTCACATGTGAGAGCAGAAGTGAAGATGCCATTCCGCCTATCTAGAGAGGGTTGGAAGAATGCATTCACTAAAGCGAGAAGTACTTCCAGAGATGGAAGCAATCTTGCATTCACCACGTTCATCCATGTTTCACCATAGAGATATGGGAACGCGGCCGATCACCGAGAGGTGTACGCCAAGGGAAAGCGGAACCTTAGTTGTATCTTGAACGCAATTAACAAACTTGCGATGTTTGTACTAATTAGTCTTTCTCCTTCTGATTCATCCATTAAGCCTTGCCATCGTATACCACGATCCTTTGTATAAACTTCACAGTCAGTCTCGAACTCAGCATCATGTATATCATGTATCTTGTATCTTGCATCACGTTAGCTTAGGTTTATCGCACTTTATTTTATTTCACAATTTTAGTTTATTTGCACAATTTTACTTTACCACAATTTACTTTCCTGTATAAACACACTCTTTATTAATTGTAAAAACACCAGTTGCATATATCATAAATTAACACATTAACGACAATAATCTCTATGTTCGACCTCGGATCACTTCGAGAAACTTGCGTTGGAATTATACTTGGTTTCAGCGCAAGGAAACTTGTGACAACGCATAGCATACTACAAGCATTTAGTTAACAATGCATATATCTAAAAGTAGTATCGCATAAAGTGTAAATAAGCATAACACAACATCCACACTCCATCTCCATCTTTCCAAGACATCAAGTTTATGGCAACATGAGCTTGTATGATTTATATTCATCATTATCCATATTTGTCCACATGCTTATTCAAAAGACATCAAATTCAGCGTTACAGCAGGACAAATATCACCGGTGGGGTGATCAGATGTATCTTTACTAGGATGAGACATTCTTAACTATTAGGCAAACCAACTCTTGGAACTAAACCAAATAGCCACCATTTGTTCGGTCCAGAACAGTTAACCTTTAACAACCCTGCGTAAGTGTAACCCCTCGTTTTCGGCCCCAGAGTCCCACCCTAATGCGTCCACCATAGGGGAAAAAGCAGATTAGGACAAGAGACTAAATAACTTTATCCTCTTACAGGAGATCAAATAAAGAAACATGCAAAACAACCATCCTATAGGGGGACACACCCAGGGTGCCACGAAGCAATGCACAGAAACTTTATGCAATCCAATGAGGGAGACCGAGGGATATGTTGTCGCACTTCCCGCTCCCACTTACTATGAACACTCTCTCCATCCACCTTGATATTGACCTACCCAAACACCATCTGTTAGGGAGACACGCCAAAGGTGCCTATGAGGGTAGATCTCACAGTGTGGACTATGAGGGAGAAATGCGAGAGGTGAAAACGAAGCATTAAATGCCCTAAGAACCTCCCACTAAATGTTGTACCTAGGGGTTTATTAACCTAGACTATTCAGCTACTAATAATGATCTAAGTCATTTATTAAGTTTGCTAAAAAACAACTTTTGTCTTTGAAATTTAAAAAAAAAAACAAAAACAAAAAAAACAAATCCAAGTAGTCACATTAAACTCTTTAATGGACTGGCCTTAATTTGCATGCATGCATCAAATCTATCTAAATTACCTTTTCAAGTAGGTTCCCAGGTAGGGGTGTTCCATTGCCATCGTCTTAAATACCCTAGCCTAGACAGAACCCGCCTTAGACAAACTGTCTATTATAGATAGACTTGCTACATATTAATCTTTTACTAATTATTTTAGTTCTAATTTCATTTTATAACCATTTATAAAACAAACAACTAAAACACCCATGCCACTTATCAAAGTATTTATAACGCTTATAAATATAACGTTAAATAAATAAAGCATACATAAATAAAACCCTTATATTATATGATGCATGAGCATGCACTTATGTAAATTAAATCATGCTTCACTAAATCATAACACTTACAATAAAGAGAATATGCATGACCTAAGGAGGGATTTATCTATATGTGCATACCTAATGACAAATATATATATATATATATATATATATATATATACACACATCACATGTATAAAACCATGGATTAATGGACTGGGATGAATCAAAACAAAACCGGAATGAGAAAACAATCTATTTACATAATTCACTTGAGCAAACCAGTTCACAAGCGAATGGGTCTTGAACCACCGAGCAAAGCTCCCATCGTATAATAAATGCCTCCAGGTAAACAATCGTGTAGCACACATTAGACGATAGTGTAAAAGCTAAACGATGGCATAGACAACAATAGACAGTGAAGCCTGATCATTTAGACGATCGCTTAGCACGTGAAAGGTAAACGATTTACCATGCAATTACTCCACGATCGTATAGTCAGTAACTAATGTTGAGCTATACGATCATCTAGTGCAAGTGCTCGTTAAACAAAAGTCGAGTATCCGATACATAGCGATCGTCTACCTCATTGTCTACACGACTCGACCAACATTTGATCGTCTTCTTCCACGAAGAACAGCAACCCTTGCTCCGAACTTCATCACGAACGACTCAAGACCCAAACTAACTTTGAATTTACAGACTCGAAAGCAATTAATTGTGCCTAAAAAATGTAGGGACCTTAACAATTAACTAGAGAATTCAACAAACCGAGGTCACATCCCAAAAATTTCCATTAATCCACACATCCACAAACGAATTAACAATTAAAACAGAGATTAGACATGCTATACCTACCGTGAATGTAAATGTAATTCTTTTGTAGCAATGAATTGGAATATCAGAAACCGAGTGCTCTGATACCAATTTAAGGAACTCTTATTGAAGAGTACCTACGAGCGGAAGCGGATCCTTTTCAATTCATTGTGACAGAATTACCACATATACATTCATACATACTAATATGCATTCATAATGCTAAAGAGATCAAGAGGTCATACCAGATGAAGATTTCTTCTTCACATCGAGCCTAAAACCCAACCGTCTACCTCGAACAATCACCACTTGAACAGAAGGAAACGGATATGACACCACCACTCAGAGCCCTCAGTATTCTTGGAGTGAGAATCCAAAGTGTGGGCTTTGTTCGGATTTGGTAGAGGGAATGAGAAAGAGAGTACGTACATAACGATCAAGCAAGTGGGAGATGAGGTCGTCTATCGTATAGACAAGATGCTTGATTGTTAAAGTGAAGTATACGATCGTGTAGGAAAAAGTAAGCGATCATCTAAACGATCGTATAGGAAAGGGTAAGCGATCGTCTAAATGATCGTGTAGGAAAAGGGTGAGTGATCGTTTAAACGATCGTGTAGGAAAAACTAAGCGATCGTCTATACAATCGTTTAGTAAATATTGGGAGCTAAACGATCGTTTAGTTAATAGCGCGTTAAGGTGTAATCGGTAAGTAATCGCATAGCAATATCGTATATGTAAGCGATCGTGCAGGCACTATCGTATAGGCACTAATTTTCTAAGCGATGACACTCTCTTTAACATAATGTCCGCGCCTCTCATGCTTAACACATCATCAGCTATTTATGCATCTCAAAGTGATCTTTCAATACACTCATCCATTATTAGAACAGAAGAGATGCCATTCCATTTCCTTTATAACCCTCCAATGAATGTGATCTCATCATATTCATAACATATAAATTAATATCATATATTAATTATAATATTTTCCTCTACTAGATATAAATCATATTTATATCCAATTTCCTCCAAATTAATGTATCTCATATATAAAGTTAATTATATCATATTTAATTAACTCGTTCAATTATAACATATATAATTGAACTCCCTCTTGTCAATTTGAACATTTCAAACTGACCCAAAACCTGACTCCCAACTTGTATCCAAGCTACCAAGGGGACCTTATGGACCTATGACTCGTAGCTCCAACGGTACTGAATAGCTGACTAAACTCTTTAGTCACGATATCCACCATCCGTTAACTGCCAGGCATTCCACTAAAGACCGACAGTTGAACTCTTCTTGTCATAGATATATTTATATGTCCATTGGATATAACCAATCACTAGTATGATGACCCTTTATAGATGCTCGTAATTACAGCAGGTCAATTTATCGTTTTGCCCTTGTAATTACATCTTTCTTCTTAAGTACCACTGATTCCTCTAATAAACAATACAACATAGTTCTACTATGTGTGAACACCTCTCGAGCCATGAGAAGGTGCGTAGTGCCACATCTTCAAGCCCCGGGATCAGCCCTTAAGAGAGTAATCTATCTACTTACCTCTACTTTGAGGAAGGAATGAACTTCATCTTGTGAATCTTCAAAATGGTAGGTTTAGTCGACGCTCTGGCCACTCGCACCCATGCAAATCAAAGAACCACCCTCAATGGCAGAAGTTCCCAACTCACTCAGGATTGAGGTCATGTTACCTATGGTCATCTTAGTGAAATGAAGTCTCAGTCATGAACGGAGTTATATGACAAGACATTAACACTTCGAGGTCAGGTCTTATACAAACTACCCCTTCTCGCATGTCCACTACACGAATGATCAGGATCAGACCATTTGTGACAAGTCACAACATTTGTAACAATTTCACAAAGCGGGTTGCGTCCGTAGTGTTACCAGGGTAAGGTTTCCCTCTTATATCCATATACTACAAACTATTTTAGTTGTCACTTAAGACATGATCCATTTGTATGTCACTACATACATGCTTAAGTTACATAAAGACAACTAGGGATATTAAGTTTATTGGTTTGTGGTAAAATAAAAAGCATCTAAATGTGCAAAGTCAAGAGATGAAGTAAATATCATATATGTTATACATCACAAGTGTTCGTACAAAGTTGTTTACAAACTACAGAACACGAGACTTTAGGGCACAAACCCCAATATAGGTATCACGAAAGGGTGGTATTTGCAATCCCTTACGCCTCTCCTTGGGCTCAAGAGGCGGGCTCGGGGTGGAGTGTGACAGCTAGAACACCTTTGGAGTTATGGAATGGTCATAAAGGTAGTTTACGTCATTTCAAAATTTGGGGTTGCTCAGCACATGCTTGAGGCTAATCCTAAGAAATTGGATCCATGTTCAAGGTTGTGCCTATTTGTAGGCTACCCCAAAAGAATGGGGGGTGGTTATTTCTTTGATCCTAAAGAAAACAAAGTATTTGTATCGACAAAATGCTACTTTTCTTGAGGAAGACCACATAAGGGAGCACAGGCCCAGAAGTAAGATTTTGTTGAATGAGATTTTCAAATAAACTATTGAATCTTCAACAATAGTTGTTGAAGAACCTATTACCTCAAAAAGAGTTGTTGAAGTAGGTTCATCTAGTAGGTCAAATCCACCTCAAGTGTGGAGGGAGCCTCGACGTAGTGGGAGGGTTGCGAACCCACGTATTCACTATATGGGTTTAATTGAAATCCTAGTTATAGTAGCTAATGGCGAAGTTGAGGATCCATTGTCTTACAAGAAGGCAATGGAGCATGTTGACGGAGATGGATGGATCAAAGCGATGGATCTCGAAATGGAGTTTATGTACTTCAATTCCGCATGGGATCTTGTGTTGGGATTGGTGTCCTAATTCTCTAGGAGTCTCGTTGTTTTGTAAAGATACACATTGTTCAATGAATAAAATAAGTGTTCTTTAATTCTGGCATTTACTCATATCCAATAAACAAAGCTTCTTGGTTATCTTATGTGAACTTAAGCATGTATATGTGATATACAAGTGGATCATGCCTTAAGTGATAACCTAAATAGGTCTATAGTATAAGAATTAAGGTGGGATACCTGATCTTGGTGACACTACGGATACGACCCACTTTGTAGAGGTTTGCAAATGTTGTAAACTACTACAGATGGTATATCCTAACCATTCATTTGGAGATGTGGAGCGGGGGTGTCCTATACAAAGAGTTTATATAAGATCTGGACCACGAGATGACTAGACTATGTATATAACATCGTTGATACTAGAGACTTACATCTCACCTAAACGACCATAGGTGACACGACCTCAATTCTGAGTGTTTTGGGAACTCCTACCTTTAAGGGCTGTCCTTTGACTAGTATGGGTGAGAGTAGCCAGATTGCCAACTCAACATTCTTACCTTTTTAGGGACTTATCTGATCTGGCAGCTGGGAACTCAATCCACAAGATGGAATTCACTCCTTTCTCGAAGCAGGGATAAGTAGAAAGATTGCTCCCTTAAGGGTTGATTCTGGAGCTTGAATATAGTGGCCACAACTTCTCTTTGGAATAGAAGACTCAGTCATAGTAGGACTATGACTTACGTTCATTAGAGGGATCAGTGGTACTTAAGGAGACAGATGTAACTACAGGGACATAACGGTTATTGGCCCAGCTATACTTACGAGCGATCTGTGAAGGCTTGTCGCACTACTGATTGGTTAAGATGGACACATAATATATCTGTGGTAAGGAGAGTTCAGCTGTCTGTCTTTAGTGGAGTTCCTGGTAGTTAACGGATGGTGGATCCTGTGACTAAAGAGTTTAGTCAGTTATTCACGTACCGTTGGAGCTTCGAGCAACAGGTCCATGAGGTCCCCTTGGTAGCTCAATGGATTCAATTGAGAATCAGTTCTTGGTGTTGATTTGAAATGTTCAAATTGACAAGAGGTATTTTGATTATATATGATATAATCGGTATGATGTATGAGATATATCTGGTGGAGGATTGATATAAACGAGATTTACATTAAGTACCATGGAATAGAAAAAGAACTATGGTTTATATGTTTCATGAGATGAAATATTAAAACTATAGGTTATAAATATAGTATGATAAGTTGGTTATCATTTATATTTATAATAATATTAATTATTGGATAATTAATTCTTTTTCTTTTAAATAACTAAAGTAGTGGGTGATTATTGAATCATGGTAACCGTGAGTTTAAAAGGAAAATGGTTTTCCTATTCTGAAAAGAAGTTTTTACAAACATTTGAAAAGGTTTTTGAGTTTTATCTCGCGTAAAAGAAACTACGAAGTCGTCAAGTAAATTCGGATTTACTAAACGACGGCTAGGCGAGCTAAACGATCATGTAGAGTAGAGCTAAACGATCGTGCTATATTTACTAAACGATTGCATAGTTTTGCTAGACGATCACTAGCCCAAGGTAAACGATCGTATAAAGTCTGTAGGCAACAGATCGAGTTAAACGATGAGCTAAACGATCGCATAGCTTTTGCTAGACGATCGCTTAGCTTTATCTAAAAGATTGGGCAACGACCTACACGATAGGTCCCTGCCATCTCCCATTGCCCAGTTGTATACGCGATCGGTGTTTCCTCTTTCATCTACCTTATACCAAGTCCGAACAGAGCTCACCCTTTGGATTCTCACACCGAGAATACCAAGGTCTCCTTATTGGTGGTGTTAGACTCAACTTGACACCGTCGAGGTTTTTTGGAGGCTGTTCGTGGTGCTGTGGCGGTTGTTCATGTTGCGAAGGAGTTCGTGACCGAGGAGATCATTGAGGACGAGAGCGAAGTGTTCATGTGGTGTTGCGATCGTGTAGATCGAGCGTTCATGGTTACTATTGTTCGAGCGATTAGAGTGCACATCGAAGCGTGGAGATGCTTCTGCTATTGTACGTAGCGTTTGATCTTTGTTCTTTTGAGTTTATTCATGTTGTAATTTCTCTGTATGGATTGTATAATTGTTTGTATTGAAATTGATTGTAAATACATTGTTTATTCATGATTGTAATTTGGAATAATCTTATTCCGCTGCTCATAGAAATCTCGGTTTCGGTTTCCTTCATCTTGTAGATCAACCTGATGGGGTTAAACCTATGGGTTATAAATGGTTCTACAAGAGGAAACGAGGTGCTGATGGGAAGGGACAAACTTCCAGGCTAGATTGGTGGCAAAGGGTTATACCCAGGTAGATGGAGTTGATTATAAGGAGACTTTCTCGCCTGTTGCCATGCTTACGTCTATCCGAACCCTCTTATCCATTTCCTTATATTATGACTATGAGATTTGGTAAATGGATGTCAAAACTGCTTTTCTGAATGGCAATCTTGAGGAGACCATTTATATGGTGCAGCCCGAGGGATTCATAACCCAAGATCAAAAGTAAAAGGTTTTCAAGTTTAATCGGTCCATTTATGGACTGAAACAAGCTTCTCGATCTTGGAACAAAAGGTTTGATACTACGATAAAATCTTATGGCTTTGATCAAAACGTTGATGAGCCTTGTGTATATAAGAAGATCATCAACAGTTCAGTAGTTTTTCTAGTGTTGTATGTAGATGATATCCTACTTGTTGGCAATGATGTAGGTTTATTAACTATAGTTAAGAACTGGCTAGCGACCCAAATCCAAATGAAAGATTTGGGGAGGCTCAGTTTGTTCTAGGTACTCAGATCTTTAGAGATCGAAAGAACAAAATGCCAACACTGTCTTAGGCATCGTATATTGACAAGATTCTTGTCAAATATTTGATGCAGAACTCCAAGTGGGGCTTCTTACCTTTCAGGCACAGAGTTATATTGTCTAAGGAATAGTGTCCTATGACACCTCAAGAGGTTGAGAAGATGAGACAGATCCCCTATGCATCTGTTGTGGGCAGCTTGATGTATGTGATGTTATGTACTAGACCTGACATCTGCTATGCAGTGGGAATAGTCCATAGATATTAATGTAATTTAGGATTAGATCACTGAACAGCTGTTAAGAACATCCTCAATTATCTATGGAGAACGAGGGACTATATACTTATGTATGTTTCTAAGGATTTGATTCTTATAGGATACATGGACTCTGATTTTCAGACTGGTAAGGATTTTAGGAAATCCACATCAGGTTCAGTGTTCACTCTTAATGGAGGAGCAGTAATATGGCGAAGCACCAAGCAAGGGTGCATCGCTGACTCCACCATAGAGGCTGAGTATGTAGCGGCTTGTGAAGCTGTTAAGGAAGTCGTTTGGCTCAGGAAATTCTTGACTGATCTGGAAGTTGTTCCAAACAAGTCAAAGCCCATCACACTTTATTGTGATAATAATGGTGTTGTGGCTAATTCTCGAGAGCCTATGTGTCACAAGTGCGACAATCATATAGAGCAGAAGTAGCATCTCATCTGAGAGACTGTACATCGAGGGGACGTCTTTGTCATGCAAATAGCTTCAGAGCACAACGATGTTGATTCGTTTACAAAGGCCCTCACAGCTACAGTGTTTGAGGGTCACCTGTAGAGTATGGTTTTATGGGACAAGCCACGTCTAAACTAGGGAAAATGGGGGATATTGTACTGGGCGCGTGTTATGCCCTAGTTTATTATTTGTGTACTTTGTATTTTTATTATATTGTACACCCCACTAGCTTTAGGTCAAGTGGGAGATTGTTAGGGTTGATGCTCTAAATCTCGTAGGGTTATATAGTTTATAAACATTGTTGAACATACTCATTATGTATTTAATAAAATATTTGATATTTTATTCAATGTCTATAAAATATATGATATTTTAGTTGCATTGACCATAAACCAATAAACTAACTTCCAAGATTATCTTTGTAACTTAAACATGTATGTAGAGACATACGAATGGATCATGTTTAAGTGATAACCTAAATGGTCTGTAGTAGACGGATAAGACTAGGTACTTTATACTGGTAACACTACGAGTATGACCCGTTTTGTAGGTGTTACAATTGTTGTAAAGTGCTACAAATGATTTTACCTTGATCATCCATGTATAAAGATGGGAGCGAGGATATTCTATACAAAGAAGTTTGTATAAGACTGATGCGTAGTTAATGCAATGAAATAACGGTGTAGAATGCGATGGTGGAATATGCGTTGTGCATGCAAGTTTTCTTAGCAAGATCCAAGTATAAATCCTACTAAGTTTTCTGGTAAGCCCAAGGTCGAACTCAGGGACTATGGAAACAGTATGCGATGGTAATTTCAGATCTCTTTGCAGTGACAAATAAAGCAATGTGTTGGTTGGTATGTTGTTTAAGGTATAAAATCTATGTGGCGAATTTGAGAAAAGAGTTAATAATACGAAAGTACAATGAGTATGCAAGGGAACGGGTTGAGAAGGTATTTAGCTAACACTTCCTAAGAATGCGTTCATGTTATGCAATCATGCTACATACATACAACAGCAAGTCATCTCTTAATGCAAATGCTATAGCTTCTAGTTTTAGAACACATGCAATGTATGCGACAATGTCTATAGGACTTACGTCTAAGCCTCTATTCTTGTCTATGTGATGACGAATGACACACACATACACAAGGTGACCGCATACTACCATAACCTATTTCTAGGGTGCATGCCATGCATGTTGGCAAACAGAACTTAGCTCTAAGTCTCTATCTCTTGCTTATGCAGATCTAATCTTGCTTTTTCAAGTCTAGATTCTAACCTAGCTCTCTCAAGTCTTAGGTTCTTTCTTTAGACTCTCTCTCGAGTAGCTCTAAAGGGGTGACGGACGCAACATAAGACAAGATGATCGCATGCAATGAAGATCCTAGGTCATGTTAGCTAATTACTTCTCACCCATTCGAAAAATTAGTTACTCATGCGTAATGTAAAAAGAGTGAAATAATGTAGAAATGCAGTTTTTATTCTATAAATGAAATCGAAATACAGAATGACAATGTGAAATAAAGATAAAGAGCCTGGTAGCAATTTCTTGCTTCCCAAGGCTTTTACACTGTTTTCTCTACTCTGTTCAAAGAATATTCTTACTTCCGCAAGAGTCAGCCTTCTCTCTGTTTTCCACGCTCCCTGGCACTCTCTCAAGTTGACCAGGACGATCTTTTGGCGTTTTCTCTCTTCTCTCGCCTCCGCTTTCTAAGTATAAGAAAACTATGAACAAAGGCTAACTATCTTCTATATGGCTCAGCTGGAATAAAATCCGAACTGAACTCTCTGAACTTCTTTAACGAAGGTGGCCTTCGGTATTTATAGAGCTTCAGGGTGAAGAGCTTTTTCTCTCAAATGATTCCACTGATGGGATGTCATTAATACTTTTCTGATGCGCCGAATAATTGTCATCGAAAAGTTGAGTGTACTTACTACAGTGTCGTTAACGGTTTGTCAACTAAGTTCGGATTCGACCGTCATCAGCTTTCTGTCCCATCGTGGTTTATTAAGATTTCACCTTGATGCGCCAGTTTTATGCGACCACCTTCTTGAGCAGATCTTTGTGAACGCATATGATCGCATAGCCTTGCAGTCGCAATCTCTTATGCATTCGGACGCTAATTTCCTTGGATCACAATTTTGCCTTGCGTCAACGTAGTTTCTGCACAAAATACATAAGTTAGCTGCTTTAATGCGGTGGATGCATGTGATCGCAATATTCTAAATTTAATGCTTTTTTTACGTAATTTTATATATTTTTACCGTCGCAATCCTTCATTGTTTTATATTTTTGTGCTTTAATAACGTTCATTATGCCCGTTATCACACTCCCAAATTTAAAACAATGCTTGTCCTCAAGCATAAGCTAAAGATTTTCTCTAGAAAATCGACCGTCTTCTTCTTTCCTAGATTTCTCAAGGTTGCCTTATTCAATTCCTATGTACCAAAATCTCCTTGATCTTATCCAGATCTCTTCTTAAAATATTTCTAAAATTTAGGGACCACAAGTTTAACCTTCAAAAAGACTTTACTAGTTTCCAGGGCATCGCATGATTTATTTCATAAAAAAAAACCTTTTCAACTGGGGTGTTTTCAAATGATTTTTATCCTTGCGTAATTTAGATATATATTTCTTTTTCTATGACCTTGCACTGATCCAAGTGCCTAGCTTTCATTTTGGCTTGCACCCACGTGTGTCATGCGGACATCCAACTACGAGCAAGGCGCTCTTTCTCAGTCTAAACTCGTGCCCATTTGGCAGTGGAGTTACGATCATTTTATTTATGCATTGATCACGATTCCTACCTTCGTTTTTGCTTGCCCCCACGTGTGTCATGCGAACATCCAACTATGAGTAGGATCCGATCGCAACGTTACGGTTTTTTTTCTTGTAGAACCTAAAATAGCAAGGTTGAAAATGAATATCGCACCCTCAAATTTAAAGGCAACAATGTCCTAATTGCTGAAAGATTGAAACAATTCATGCGACGTTCTTAGGAGATTTCATAAGAGTCAGTTTGAAAGAAAGCTGGCGGACCACTAACTTCTAGAAATATTTCATGAATTGACTGTCCTAAAATTAAGTTAACTCTAGTGCATGTGAAAAAAATAGAGGCATGTGTTTCATCATTGAAATCATAATTGGCAAAAAGAAAAAAATCGGTGACTTACTAAATTAATCAATGTGTAATGATTGCGCCGACTAAAGAGGATGCGATGATAAAATATCAAAGTTAAAATGCGATGCGAGAGTGTAAAATTTGGAATAGACAAGGTCAAGGAAAGATACAACCTCCAAATTTTCTTTGTCGCCCGCATTATTTGCGATCGCATCCTTCTTTGCGGCAAACTGCTTTCTTTGATTGCGGTGGCGGAATAACTTAGTTGCGTCTTTCGTGTAGCTCATCCACATTCACCACGATCGTTACAAAGAAAACATTGAGAGGATCAAATAAAAGACAAAGTTAGCAAATCATTTACCACGATCGCCCCCACTCCCCTCCCCCCCCCCTTTTTTTAGAAATGCAAAGAGTAAAAAGAATGTAAAGATGATAACGGATATAAGGAGGTAGAATTGAGTTCATGAAGATTTCAAAGGATACTTCAAAAAAATATTGCGTCCCTGATAAATTTGAATCGCATAACAATTGTAGGGATCGTTTATTCCTTTCAATCTAGCCTTTCTACGTCTAAGGCGATTTTCTCTTCTTTTCTCGTTCTTCTAGGATCTTGATTGCCTCAATCTAAAGCTTTTTCCCGTTAACGTTCATCACGGTTTCTCCCTTGTGTACATCAATTTGAGCGTGACCGGTTGATAGGAATGGTCGTCCCAATATGATGGGTGCATCTTCGTCCTCTTTATGGTCCAGAATGATGAAGTCTGCTGGTAAAATGAACTTGTCAATTGATACCGCAACATCCTTCAATTCTCCCTCGGGGTGTACTCTCCACGAGTAGGAGAGTCTTCGTCGTGGGCATTAGTTTTCCCATATTCAATCATTTGAAAATGGACAGTGGCATTAAGTTTATACTCGTTCCGAGATCGCATAGTGCTTGACCAATGTAGACCTCTCCAATTGAGTAAGGTATCGTGAAGCTTCCTGGGTCGCGCATTTTTGTGGGATCATAGTATTTTGCGTTACTGTCACTGTAGTGATCTTTCCTTCATCATTCGATTTCTTTTTCAATCCTTGCGGGAATGATGGTAGTTGTACTTCTGTTTCGTGTTCTAGAGGCTTGAAGGTGGGCGCAACTTCTGGGTTCATCTTTTCGGGCTCTTCTGGATCATATATCAACGGGTTCTTGGTTGTCAACGCATTCAGGTTGATTCTGGTAAGCTCTTCCCTTTCTTTCGCTTTCATTTTTTCGCTTAGCAAAGAGACTGCTAGGCATTGTTCCCTTTCTATACCCTCAGAGTTGCGAGGGAGCTCAGTTGAGCTCGACAACACTCCTTGCAGTCTAGTTTTTAGTTCGCCCACAATCTGTCCTATCTGAATTTCGAGATTGCGAATGGACATCGCTTGATTCTGAAGCACTGTTTCATTCTTTTCAATATATTGCTTCAGTAAACTCTCCAAAGATGAAGATTGCGGCGCCTGCGAACTGCTGGCTTGGTTTTGCATTTCATCGTTTGTTCGCGGGAAAAATCCTTGTGGCCCTTCCTTTTGCGCCACTATTTGGAAATTTTTTTGTTGATTTTTCCACACAAAGTTAGGGTGGTTTCTCCACTCGGAGTTGTACGTATCAGAGAAATGGTTATTCTTTATAAAGCATACTGACTGCAGATTCCTTAGGCATTCTTCAATCGGATGTGCTTCTCCACAAATGACATAACACGTGGTCGTTTGAGCGATTGCGTTGACTTACCCTTTATGCTACATACATACAACGCATGCTTCTAGTTACTCATGCGTAATGTAAAGAGAGTGAACAAATGTAGAAATGCAGTTTCCATTCTATAATGGAAATCAAAATACAGAATGACAATGTGAAATAAAGATAAGGAGCCTGGTAGTAATTTCTTGCTTCCCAAGGTTTTTACACTGTTTTCTCTACTCTGTTCAAAGAATATTCTAGCTTTCGCAAGAGTCGGCCCTCTCTCCATTTTCCACGCTCCCTGGCACTCTCTCAAGCTGACCAGGACGATCTTTCGGCGTCTTCTCTCTTTTCTCGCCTCCGCCTTCTAAGTATAAGAAAACTATGAACAAAGGCTAACTATCTTCTATATGGCTCAGCTGGAATAAAATCCGAACTGAACTCTCTGAACTCCTTTAATGAAGGTGACCTTCGGTATTTATAGAGCTTCAGGGTGAAGAGCTTTTTCTCTCAAATGATTGCACTGATGGGATGTCATTAATTCTTTGTCTGATACGCCGAATAATTGTCATCGAAAAGTTGAGTGTACTTACTACAGTGTCATTAACGGTTTGTTAACTAATTTCGGATTCGACCATCATCAGCTTTCTGTCCCATTGTGATTTATTAAGCTTTCACCTTGATGCGCCAGTTTTATGCGGCCACCTTCTTGAGCAGATCTTCGTGAACGCATATGATCACATAGCCTTGCGGTCGCAATCTCTTATGCGTTCGGACGCTAATTTCCTTGGATCACAATTTTGCTTTGCGTCAACGCATTTTCTACATAAAATACATAAGTTAGCTGCTTTAATGCGATGGATGCATGCGATCGCAATGTTCTAAATTTAATGCTTTTTATGCAATTTTATATATTTTTACTGTCGCAATCCTTCATTTTTTTTATATCTTTGTGATGTAATAACGTGCATTTCTGCCCGTTATCACACCCCCAAATTTAAAACATTGCTTGTCCTCAAGCATAAACTAAAGATTTTCTCTAGAAAGTCGACCGCCTTCTTCTTTCCTAGATTTCTCAAGGTTGCCTTATTCAATTCCTATGTACCAAAATCTCCAAGTTTAACCTTCAAAAAGACTTTACTAGTTTCCAGGGCATTGCATGATTTATTTCATAAAAAAAACCTTTTCAACTGGGGTGTTTTCAAATGATTTTTATCCTTGCGTAGTTTAGATATATATTCCGTGCTTCCCTGAGGTTCGACCCTGGACTTGCCTCTTATACTACAAGTTAGTATAAGTAGTTCGTTCGATGATTTATAAATATTATTTGCATAGGTGCGGGTTTACGGGTGATGGTAAACTCCAGCCTGCCAATGGTATTAATATAAACATATTTATATTAAATTTAATTACATGAATCTCATTCATATAATTATATCATATATAATTAATTCCCTCAATTAATTTGAACACTTTGAATTAATCCAAAACTAATTTTCAATTAAATCTTTGTTGAGCTACAGAAGGGACTTTATGGACCTTTAGATCGAAGCTCCAATGGTACTTGGATAACTAATTAAACTCTTTAATTAAATTACCCAACTTCCATTAACTGTCGGTCATTTCACTAAAGATCGAAAGCTACACTCTTTGCACTACAAATATATTTTTATGTCCATTGAATATAACCAATCAATAGTGCAATGACCCTTCACAAATTGCTCGTAAATATAGCTTGGCCAAAATTACCGTTTTGCCCCTGTAGTTACATCTAACTCCTTAAGTACCACTGATTCCTCTAATGAACAATAAGTCATAGTCCAACTATTACCAAGTCACTCTCGAGCCAGGAAAGGGTGTGGCCACTATGTTTAAGCCTTGGAATAAGCCCTTAAGAGAGAAATTTATCTACTTACCTCGACATCGGGGAATAAGTGAATTCCGTCTTGTGTAATTGTGTTCCCAGCTCCCTGGTCAGACGAATCCCCAAAATGATAGGTTTATTGAGTTGGCAATCTGGCCACTCTCACCCATACAAATCAAAGGACTGCCTTCATGAGCAAGAGTTCAAAACTCACTCAAGATTCAGGTCATGTCACCTATGGTCATCCTAGTGAAAAGTAAGTCTCTATTATTAATGGTGTTATATAATGAGACTAATCATTTCGTTCCGGTTTATACAAATTCTTTGTATAGGATACCTTTACCCACATGTCTCCATATGAATGATCAGGATCAGATCATTTGTAACACTTTACAACACTTATAACACCTACAAAGCGGACCATATCTGTAGTATCACCAGGATAAGGTACCCAACTTTATTCATCTACTACAAACCGTTTATGTTATTATTTAAATAAGATCCACATGTATGTCTCTACATACTTGTTTAAATTACAAAAATAACCTAGGATCTTTAGTTTATTGGATTGAGTGTATGTTTATAAAATAACAATTATTTTATTAATAACAACTTGTTTATACAATGTTTACAAACTACAAGAATACAAAAGATTTAGGACACCAATCCCAACAGGTGCACCTTTATTTTCAGTGGCTTAATCATAGAAACTCCAAAGTTAAGCGTGATTAGCTTAGAGCAATTCTATGTTAGGTGACCTCTTGAGAATTTTTCTAGGATACTTGTGAGTGAGGACAAAACATGCATGTGAGTCAAGGCCATTATGTGTCTAATCTGGATTTCGAATCCTAGGCCTGGGGATTACACCAGTCAACTATATGTTTCATGACATGTTGTTTTCAATGAACTTGTCTTCCTGTGTTCTAAATCCTCCTTTTCCTCTAGTCCTATTAAATCTCTCTTGTCGGATATGAGTTATTCCTTGTCTAGTCCTATTACTCAATCCCCTCCTTTTGATACAAGTTTTTCATCATCAATTCCTCTAGGTTTTGAATCTAGTGTCATAACTTCAACATGTCTTGCTCGCCATGATTCTCCTTATTCCAATGAACCATCTCCTAAATTTGGACCTCTTCCAGTCCAAGCACCTCCTCCATCTAAACCATTTCCTATATCTCTTCCCTTAAATCACTCACTCTTCCCAGTTCTTTATCACCACCCTCTTTTCTATCCAGCCCACCATCCCTTCTTCTCAACCTATCCAACCTATATCTCCTTCCCCACCTCCACATCCTACATCACAACCACCTTCCACAAATATTCATCCCATGGTTACCAGATCTAAAGTCAACATCTTTAAACCACTTGGCATATTCACTTCTTTTTTATGCCAGAACTTCCTAGTGAACCCATTTCATTCTGATTTACTGTTAAATGTGTTAAATGGAGAGAGGCAATGGTCAAGAATGGTACTTTGGTGCTTGTTTCGAATTTTCCTTCCTTTAAGGTCACAAGAGGCAAATGGGTATATAAGTTGAAACTAAAACCAAATGGTGAGATTGAAAGGTATAGGACTAGGCTAGCTGCTCATGGCTATGATCAAGCCTATGACATCAATTACTTCGAAAACTTTAGTCCAGTTTTAAAGCCCGCCAATATTCGCCTTGTTTTTAGTCTTGTTGTACAGTTTAATTGGCATATTAAACATCTTGATGTTCACAACGCTTTTTTAAATGGTGATCTCCACGAGGATGTTTACATGATTCAACCAGCCAGGTTCATTTCTAAAAATAAACCTTCTCATATGTGTAAATTGCAAAAGGCTCTCTATGATTTAAAATAGAGTCCGTGTGAATGGTTTATAAAAACGTATGATAGAGTTGACATTCAACATACGGAAGCTGTTAGGATCCTAAACACTCTAACTACATCAATTTTAGTGGATTAGCATGCATGTTCATGATAATAACAGAAATAGGGTTTCTAGAATACAACCTTTGATTAATTCTCAAAATTGTTCCAAATCTCTACAAATTTCTTCTTCAATCTTTGAAGTACACTACCAGAAGAGTCTTCTCTATTATTCTCAGGCCTTAGATTGGATTGTGGGATCCAAATTGAGATGAATTTGAAGAAGAAAAGAAGAGAGTTTTTATTTTTTATCAAACTGAAATGAGGGATTAATTTTGCTTGAAAATTCCAAATTTTCCAACCTCTAACCATCTAAATAATCTTCTATTTTTATAGAAGATTTACATGCAACTGAATTGCATGATTATATGACACTTAATAAACCACTCTGATACTTGGATTGTGGGGGAAATGTGGGGAAAACTCATTTTTCCCATTAATTTCCAATTAATTTCAATTTATCATATAAATTAAACTAATAGAAAAATAATTGAATTTGAATTTGAATTCATAAATTCAAATTTTAATAAAATTAATACAATTTTTTTTTTTTTAACAATTTAACTAATTAAAAATTATTTGATATCACATATTAAATTATTTTTAAAAAATCAATCCAAAACATGAATCCTTATTCATGTGTTCAATATTTAAATTCTATTTAAATATTTTCTAACTCTCCGACATATATAATTTGGTAACTAAATGTTTAATTATATCGAATATAATAATCCAAAACCTAAACCGAATTTGAATATTTCAAATTTTCTCAATAATTTGATATCACAAATTAATTTTTTTTTAAAAAAAATCAATCCAAAACATAAATCTTTATTCATGTGTTCAATACTTAAATTGTATTTAAATATTTTCTAACTCTCCGACACATTTAATTCGATAATTAAATATTTCATTATATCGAATATAATAATCCAAACCCTAAACCGAATTTGACATTTCAAATTCTCTCAATACACTATTCTAAGGTTTAATCCTTTTACGAGCTAGTAGGGGACCTAATGGGCCTGTAGATCATGAGCCCAACGATTTGAGATTGATTGGCCAAACTCTTTAAACTAATTAATCAATATTCGTTAACTATTGAAACACTCCACTATAGCTCAGTAGTTGCACTCTCCTCACTGTAGATATATTTTTGTCTACTTGATTTAATCATAATCAGTAAGTCGATCTTTCACAGGTTGTTCATATTTACAGCTAGGTCAAAATTATCATTTTACCCCTATAATACATCTTGCTTCTTAAGTCTCCACTGATCATTTAATAAACAATTTGTTTATGGTCCTACCAATAAACCAAGTCCTTCTCAGCAATAGAGAGGGTGGGGGCCCCTTTGTTCAAGACCAGGAGTCAGTTAACCCTAAAATGGGTAGGAGTAAATTTTGTTTTGCAAGACTATGTCCCTAGCTATCTATCCGGTCTTAACCCTGAAATGGGAGGTTTATTGAGCGGCGATGTTGAGCTACTCTCACCCATGCAGATTAAAGGATAATCCCGAATAAACAGGAGTTCATAGTTAACTAAGGATTAATATTGAGTTGCCTTAGGTCATCGAATTAATAGTCAGTTTTAACATTAAACAGTCATTATAAAGAAAAGTGATTATTTCGTGGTTCAGTCTTATGCAAACATCTTTTGCATAGGATGACTCCACTCGCATGTCTCCACATGAACGACTTTGGGATCACATCATTTGTATCAATATACAAAGCAGGCCGCATCCATAGTATCCCCAGGATAAGGTACCCAAGCCTAACCATATATTTATAGACCGTTTTGGCTATATATTCAAACTTGATCCTTTTATGTCTCTACATAAAATTTAAGTATTCATGTTATAGTCATCGATTCGTTAGTTTATTGGACTTAGGAATCTATAAATGCAATTTATATGTTTAATAACAACTTTATTGAAACATCTCATTAACATCTTTATTGTAAATAGAAATATGTTTAAAGTTTACAAACTGCGAGTTTTAAGACATATAACCTAACAGCATAATGCATGTCTTTTGAGTTGGAATTTCTATACTTCTAAGTCTGATTCCTCAATGTTTATCTATTGAATGTAGGCTATATTAATCATTGTTTTATACGTTGATGATATATTGGTTGTTGACAACAATCTGAAGTTAATTGAACATTGCGTATCGTATTTGAATTCTTTGTTTGCCCTTAAAGATCTTGGTGACCTGTCCTATTTCTTAGGAATTGTGGTAAAACAAACTACAGATCTTCTTTATCTCTCACAGACTAAATTTTTTATGATTTGTTAAATCGAGCTGGCATGGCTTCAGTAAAGTCTTTAAATACTCCAATGGTTGTTTGCTCTTTATTGTCTTTAAATGACAGTCCTTTATTCCATGATTCGTCTTTGTATAGGAGTATTGTAGGTGCTCTTCAATATTGTACTCTCACACGGCCAAACTTATCTTCTTTGGTTAACAAAGTCTGTCAATTTCTTCATGCTCCCACTGTTAATCATTGGACTGTTGTGAAAGGAATTTTGCGTTATTTACAGGCAACTAGTAATCTTGGTTTAGATTTTTCAAAGTCCCGCGACTTGCCTATGACTTGTTATGCAGATGTTGATTGGGTTACTTGTCCTGTTGATCAACGGAGTACGAGTGGTTTCTGTGTTTTTCTTGGATCGAATTTGATTTCTTGGTCCTCGAGTAAACAAAAAAGTTGCATCTCGCTTTAATGTTGAGGCTGAATATCGAGGTATGTCCAATGCTACTGCAGAACTTATTTGGATTCAATCGCTACTGTTTGAATTACTGGAGTCCCTTGCATCTGTGTCATTATTGCTCTGTGACAATATTAGTGCTACCTATTTAGCAGGAAATCCTTTTTTTTTTTCATAATTACTCGAAACTCATTGAAATTGATGATCATTTTATACGTGAACGTGTGGCCCATGAACAACTCATTATTTGGTTAGTTCACTTGGAAGATCAATTAGGCGATATTATGACGAAGCCCCTACTGAGTACTCACTTCTGTTGCCTTCGTAGCAAGCTCTCTATTCAGCCTCATCCAGTATCGACTGAGGATGGATGAAAGAATATATTTGCAGGGTTATTTTTCTATATCTTCTTCAGGGCTAAAAATGCTTTATTCTTTGTTATTCTTTTCTATTATCTTTTGGCCAATCATGTATCTTCATGTAGCGTGTATTTCTCCTATATATGTTGTACCTTATTCCCTCTTTTGAATCAGTGAAATTTACTGGTTTTTCCTCAATTTATTGAATATTACTCATATTGGTAATATTTTATGATGTTTCATGAAGGTTTTTACGAAATAATCGAAACTTAATACCATGTTTTAGATAATATGAACATTTTTACCAAATAATAGAAATATTATTCACCCTGATGTTAATATCTAATCTATAGAAATTTAATGTCATACTTTGTATGCATAATTAGGAATCCCTATTGTCTATAATAGGATTTTTTTTTTTTTCTTTTTTCTAATATGCATATTTTACAAATCTGGTGGGGGCTTAAAAAAGAGTCATGGAAATATTTTAATACTCGTCTTTTTTTGGGACAAAATTAAATACTAGGATGGATTGTAAAAATATCTCTTTTTTTTTTTTTTAATAAGATTGGTAGAAGATTTTATATTCGAGAAATATACACATCTTTATGCATATGAAAATTAAGATAAAATGTATTAAAGATAAATGTACCTAAATATTTTCGTATATATAGAATGTATGTCAAAATTAACTTAATTCACATATAATATAATCCTTGTGAGATCGAAGGTACTTTCTATTAAATGTGAAATATGTAATTATTAATATAAATATTTGACGTTGGCTGTGGATCTGAGATACCATCTTCACAATCATTGAGGAAAAGGGGGAAAAATGAATGGTTTAGGGTTATTTCTGCTATTCATTTTCTCTGTTTTCTCTCATTCATTTGTTACCATTGCCGCCTCATCCTTTCACGATGGCCGTCAAACGTTGCCGGAGCTGAAGCAATCCACCAAATGGTCCAAATCTGCCTTCCTCTTCACCTCTCCTCCACCTCCTAGTCCTCCGGCGGCTTTCCTCTTCCTCTCTCCACCTCCTCCTGCGCGACGCTTCTTAAGATCTCCTACTCCTCTACCTCCGAGTCCTCCGGCGGCATTCCTGTTTCTGTCTCCACCACCTCCTTCTGCGTTTCTGTTTACCTCTCCGCCGCCGCCGGAGCGGTTGGTGGAGTGATGTGAGAGACTGTACGGAGGATCAAGTAGGGCGGAGGAACAGCAGATGGGCTTTTTTCAAGCTAAAGCCCATTCGTAAGGTAACACAAAAAGCTAATGTGTGTAATGTAATTTTTGTTAAAACACCGAAATATAAATTTACCCTTATCTTCTCTTATTTATTATTATTATATTTTTTCCGTTTTGTTTTTCTGTTTTCTCACAAATAATTACGAGAAGAAAAATATTTAGGTGCATCTCGGACATCACTTATATTTGTACATTCCATCAAATTATCCAATCATAACTTGTCATCTAGTAAATTTTGTCTTTTCTTTTTTTTTAAATATCTTGACATTTTTTTTTATGTGAGTGATAAGAAGAGAAGCACAAAGATGGATGATATTCGAGATACATCCAAGTATTACATATTACAAAATAGTATATATAGAGAGGTTAACTAAGCTAATTTCAGAGATTGGTAAATAAGTTATTGAAAATAAAAAAAAAAAAAAAAAAAAAAAAAAAAAAAAAAAGTGGCTATATGTTGTTTAGCCTTCCAAAACTTTGATAGGCCTCCATGAATTGATTTGTTTGCTAGAAGTGCAAATGATGAGTCACCCATGATCTAGCCTAAGTTACCCCAATTTCAAGTGTGTGCACTAATCATATGGTTCTCCAATCTTAGAAACTCAAGTTAGTATGATTTATTAGACATAAAATTGAAAATCTATAGATAGTGGACCTTTTTTCTAGCTTTCTTCTCTCTAATAAAAAACTTGTTTCAAATTGTTATTTGTTTACATAATTTTAAGAAATCCAATCCAACTTAAGTAATATAAAGATTGGGTTGCCCTCTCTAACCGAATTAGACTGGTTGGAAAATTGATTAATTTAAAAATTTGAGTGGATAGAATTGATGTTAATAATTCGTGGAGTCATAGCGAGAGAGCATTGGGCCTATTATTGATCAGAAGTTCCGACCAAAGTAGAATTGGAAATGTGGAACTCTACCGTGGATTGGGCCTTCAAATGGCCTAGGCTATTTGGGTTCTCATTAGGCCCACGTTCTGGATAGCTTAGTCGGCCTGTCATGGAGCCCAAGCCCATTTGCTTCTCTGCAGCTATACACATTAAACATATTAGAAAGTAATTTAACTATATATTCTTTTCCCAAAAAAAAAAAATTACATTTATCAGTAAAGTAATTTAACTATATATTCTTTTCCCAAAAAAAAGTTTACATTTATCAGAAAATTTCTTCAATCATACTTGAGGGGACACTAAGAAAAGCATTATCAATATTTGTATATTTGTAAAACAGAATATATCTTCAGGCATGTCCATTTTTTGATAAATTAGAGAATCGAACTTATACCAATAGGATAATGCACGAAGAAATATCTTCAAACCTCGGATAAAAACAAAAAATCAACATATCTAGTGAAACTATACCAAATAGTTTTAAATTTGGGCACTTGTAAAAAGGACCAAACAAATTATTATTAATTAGGTCGTATTGTTTGTAAAAATAATAAAAATGAAACTCAACCCATATATAAATATGTAAAATGTTGCTAATGCCCTCACTATTGATATACAGTTAATACATCTGATACCCCATCTAATACCTTTTGATACACTTGATACAATTGATATCCCTTGTTGCACTCGATGCCCCTTAATACACTATTAATGTACACTTAATACCTCTAATATATTCGATGCCTCTTGATACACTTAATACCTCTTGATATACTTGATACCCTTTAATACACTTCATATAATATTGATGTACACTTAATACACATTTGATGTACATTTGATACACTTATGGTCAAACTCACTTTCAAGTTTTCTTTCAATTTCTAATTCTTATACTTTATAGTAGATATATTCCTATACTTGATAGCCTAACTGTATTCAAAATCTTTAACATCAAAACAAATACAACTAAGTTTTAGAAGACAAATATCAAATGAAAATATTTACACTTCATCTTCTTCACTACATAACAAATCATTGGTATTATCTTAACTCAAATCTTGGTACTAAGAATGGTTTGAGAACCATACCAAAAATAGAGATAAGCAATGGATCAAAAAAGAGCAATCTGTCACATAGTTATTGATAAATCATTTACGTTATAAAATCTTTAGAAATTTGGGTTTCAAATTCATAAATCTTCCATAAAAGCTTTGAAAGAAGAAACCATCCAAAGGAACAAAAGGAAAACTAAAGAAAAAAAGTAAATATATTACAGAATGGAATAAGAAGAAAAACAGAGCAAGGGCAACAACATGAAACCGACACAAAGTGCAACAACATGTAAACGAGGCATTCAAACTGCATCAATTTCATACCCAATTGAAGAAGATCACTCGATCACTCAAACCCCCAACAATTTCAATTCTTTCCATTTCCTTAATCGAAACCCTACTGGCTCGACCCGACCCAATTCCCACGTGGGCATTAGACCTATAATCGAAATCTTCCATGGCTTCCTTCGAGAGCATGAGTTCGACGATCATGGAAATGGTGCGCAAATGGGTTGGGTAGCAATTTCACGAGCCCTAATGAAAATTTGGTGAATGAAAAAGGGTTGAAGATGATAAGGGACATTGGTTTTAGTAAGCATAGAGGAAATTGCAGACCAAGAGAATGAATCTTGAGTTAGAACATCACGTCGTTTTTGTCGTTGCTTGTGGATTCGACCGGTCTGAGATCGCGCAATGGTAAGGTAGTCGTGTATTGGGTGAAATTTTATTTTTCAAGAATAAAAGTAACCACCTTTGGTCGGAGAATTTTGAATTGGAAGTCTTCCTTTTATACTCCAACTTTGGAATGTGGGTTTGGGCACAACGGGTATCATATCTTAGAGGGGGTGAGAAAATAGACCAATATGAGTTCGGTAGACGTCCCACACGCATGCTGCATCTGGTCGGGTGAGGCGTCTGTGTGATTATTTTTTTAATAAAAATATTATTTGTATTTTATTTTTATTATTTATTATTTTATTTTCTAATAGTCCTCCGCGTGCGTGTCTTTTGCTTTTTCCGACCCGCCCTCGTATGTTCAGAGGTTGCCGGTCTCTTTCTCACGCGGCAATTCCACTCTGAAGGCCTATAAAAAGGCGTGACCTTTAGCAGTCAATCAGAAAAGGGTGTCTATTCTGGTCGGTAACGGTGCATTTCCGATCGGATTTCCTTTTTGGGTTTTTTATCCTAAGAACAACGTGACAGTATTCCTGACCTGCTCGCACATTTGGGCAGGGCCGCGAAACGTCTTCAAGAGAACGAGCTCCGCGACTCAGCCTATAAGGGGCTTCTGTTTTGCAAGTTCCATTCTTTGCTCGACCGCCGTGACTAGAGATGTCCAATTTCCTCACGAGGGACGGGGATTCCCCGATTAGGCGGGGAATGGGGGAGGGAGTGGGGGGAAATTCCCCCTGAGCTAAACGGGGACGGGACGGGGAATGCATTCCTCGTCCCCGCCCCCGACCTCGACCCTGCTACAATAGCTTTTACATATTTATTTAGTATAGTTATCTAATGTTATGTTATTATTATTATATAAATATTACATTTACAGTTCAAATTTGATTTTTTCTTTTTTTTTTTTTTGAAATATAATGAATATGTTTAAATTTAGATTATATATGTAATAATTTGATTTATATTTATTTCTTACTACTAAAAAAATTAATTAACTTTTTAGGCCAAAATTTGAGTAATTTATCTTTAAATTCAAATTGTCATATAAAACTAACCATAATAAACAATTTAATGATAAAGTTAATTATTTAATTAAAATTTGCTCACATTAGTGATTTAAATTAATTGACTTTTTACAAAAAAAAAAAAAAAAGGTAACAGGAAAAAATTCCCTATGGAGAACCCGATCCCCGTGGGGAATTTCACGGGGATGGAGAATGAAATGGGGAGCGGGTACGGGGATGGGGAATGGCATCCCCGGCCCTGCCCTGCCCTGTGGATATCTCTAACCGTGACCTGACCGTTTGCTGCTGTTATATTCGTCGTCTGATGGTCTTGCCATTTACAACATCGTGCCATGTGTATCATTGCTTGAGTGGACGGTGTTGGCGGCTAGAGGAAGAAGAAAAGGAAGAAGACGAGGGTTTCATTGTGGGAAATTTAGGAATAATAAAGAATCTAAAAATATGATTTTAAAAAATTGTCATAGGTGCGAACTATAAAAAGTGGGTGATACACTTTGCAATATTATATTCCTAAATTGCTACCGACTATAGCTTCTCTTTCAATCTTGGGATAAGATTTGGTTATGCCCCTAGAGCTTTTAAATGGTTAAAAAAATACTTTGTAGAAAATATTCAAGCCTAAAAGGGTATTAAAAAAGATAGGGAGAAAAAGTATGATATAGTGTAAAAATAAATGGGTTTTCATCCATATACTATTGTTAAGCCATTTTTCAATTGTTTTGATCGACTAAAGATATTCATGCATCTTTTTAAATTCACATGTTTTATTGAAAGAAGGTAGAGGTATATATTATTGATCATCGACACACTATCCGTATGCTAATAATAAATACATTTTTGAATTATTTGTTGAAAGTTTAAGGATATAAATGAGACAAGGTACGAACTTCAATGCATTTTCTATAATTTAACCAAAACAATCCAAGATTAATATATTTAAGAAATATAAAATATTTGGTAAGAATTTAATTTTAATAAAGGAAAAAGAAAGTGGAGAATCCCACATTGATTAAATCAATAAGGATATGTCTTTTTATTTACCCCTATCTTTCTTTGTAGGTTTAGGCCTTAAGGGACACCTCTGTTTTAAAATAGGTGAGGAGGTGGGCAAATGTGGGTATGGTTGTCATTCTTAGGTGTGGTGAGGCAAGATACATATGTGTGAAATTTTTTTTATTAAAAAAAGAGGTTTTTGTTTTGTTTTGTTTTGTTTTAATTTCATTTTTAATTTAAAAATAATTATTTCCATACATTCAATTCAGTCATCCAAATTTACCGTGGTCATCCGTTTTTTTCGTTTCGTTTTCGCTCAGTGCAGACGTATGCACGTTACTCCTTCGTTGCGCACTCATTGCCTTTGGAGCTTGAGAAGGGAGGCATAACCATCAATCATATTTCTTCCCTACTTGCTTTTCTTCTTTCCTTCCATGTTTTTCGAGCACAGTCAATCTAGAGGGGTGTTAGAATTCTGATCGCTTCCAATGCAGTTTTGATCGAGACAGATGGATAAAACTAAAGGGTCTATAGTAGATGGATAAGGTCGGTGATAGCTCTGAAAAAGAGTTATTGTTTCTAACTTAATTCGGACTCGTTATTGGATTTTATGTGTTTATTTTCCTATTTTTGTAGATACCGAGCAACTATGAGGTATAATTGGTGATTTGGAGTTGAACAGGGTTAATTTAAAGCAATTTGGAGGTGATTTGAGCATCTAGGCTTCAAATGAGTCAAAAAGACCAAATTGCCCCAACTTCAACGTCGCAACGTTAATGATTTGCATTGGCTTGACGCTTGCCCAACGCTATAAGACAGAATGGGTAATGTTGCAACGCTACGATGTTGAAGATGGAGAAACCTTCACGCGTGTGCAGGTGAGTGTCAGCTTAGCATTGGACTTTCGTGCCTGACGCTCGAGACCAGCCGCATCAACGTTGCAACACTTCGAATAGCATTGCGACGTTGTCCCTTTTTCTATAAATATAATTCTTCTGATTTAGGTCAGGGGTGTCAAAAATTAACGGGAACATGATGATTTATATGGAGGCCGAGGAAAGACCTTATTTTCTTCCTTTCCCTCTTTATTTTCAGTATCACTAGAATAGTTTTTAGTTTGATTTTGGATGATGAACGTGTATTAGACTGTACCTCGTTGGTTTGTCTATGAATCGATGAGGTAATTCTTTTATTTAGTTCTTGGATCGAGCATTCATGTAAATTATTGAGTTTTCTGCCCAACTTTGTGTTTTAATTCAGAATTGTGTTTTCTTTGAATCTTGCTTGATTTCGAATTGTATTTGTGTGTTGGATTGACACTCCTATCATGATTGCAATTCTATCACTAGTTAATCTCGAACTCGCACGTATCCTAGTAGTTTGTCTATGCTTTGAGTTTACCCCAGTAGCATCGATTGAACGTGTATGTTTAGGTTTATAGGCTGATCTTAAATCTTTGCATTGTATGTTTAATTTAGGTTTGAAGAATATTTGGTTAATTGAATATGGATTTTCCTAACACTTAATCGACATAGTTGAACCCTAAATCTTGATGCATATGTTTCTAGTTCTTTATGACCGCTAAAGACCCAATTGAATCTAAAAGCATGTAGGTTAGTTAGGGCACGGTATTTCCAGCCTTAATTATTAATTATGGCACTTGATTGGTTTCGAATTAGTTGATTGTCGGCTAATAGCTCTCAAAAAGAGCTATTATTCCTAGCTTAATTTGGGCTCGTTATTGGATTTTATGTGTTTATTTTTCTATTTTGTAGGTAACGAGCAATCAAGAGGTATAATTGGCGATTTGGTGAAGAACGAGGTTAATTTGGAGCAATTTGGAGTTGATTTGAGCATCCAATGAGTCAAAAAAAACCAAAATGCCCCTGCTTCAACATTGCATTGCTCACCTTATACAAAGCCCCAACGCTCACCTAATGCTAAAAGGAAATAACTTGATGTGCAGGAGAGCGTTTCAATATTACTCCTAGAGTTGCAACGCTCCAAGTTGGCAGCAACGCCAACATTGCAACGTTTCCCTGATGCTAGTGGCCTTATTTGTCGAGTGTTGCAATGTTGTTTCTAGCGTTGCGATGCTTCGATGATTTCTATAAATACCTCCCTTCGTCCTTAGGTCAAAATATACTGAATCTTGAGGGGTGAATTGATAGAGGTCGAGGCTAAGCTTCAATCTTCTTCTTTTCCCTTCGGATTTTAATATCTTTAGGTTAGTTTTTCTTTTTGTTTTGGGTTGTAATCAACATATTGGATGTGTATCTCAGATTTGTCTATGAATTAAGAGGTAACTCCTATCTAATTTCTTTGAGCAAGAGCCCTATGTTTAATTTCTTGAAGGATTTCTAGTTAATTTAACTGAATTGTTGTGAACTCTTTGGGATGATTTGATTAAAGCTTAATGGAATTTTTATAAATTGATTTGACAAATTAGTTTATTGAAAGTTATGTTTGCAAAATCGCATAGCTTATGCATATATTGATTGATTTAGTTGCGCATATTAGGGTCACATGTGTAAAATCTAGACTTTTTCTGACCAAATGCATCTATACCCTAATATAATCTTTTTGAAATAAATCATGCTATAAGATATGGCTTTTACGGCGTGTAGTATGTCTCAACAATTGAACTATTTCGTAATGCAATTCAATTTTAATTTGTATGTCATTGAAAAGGAAGAGTTGTAAATTGAATTGGGGTTAGTTTGGTTTAATATCGAATTTGGCTAATTGGGCTATTAGATTTTCTAATAGGTTAAGGAATTGACAGATTCAGTGTAATTAATTGATGCCTAATGAAAGAAATTGTATAGTGTTTAGATCGAAATGTCAATGTCATTAGTTCGACTCCAAACCAAAGCAAAAGCAATTTTTAAATACCTGAACTAATCCTATTGCTACTAAAATGTAGTAACAGTGGTAAGTGTGGGGTCGAACCACAGAGAAACGAAGAAATAATTTCTTTTGCATTAGATTTGACCGTGGAAAAACAGTAAAAACTGGGTTTTGATTGATGGTTTTGAAATTGAAAATATGCAAGTAAAAAGTGAAATACGATGGACATATGAAATGGTAATGGGTTCATTTAGTTCTCGGATCAAGTAGTCATTTAATATAAATTAAATCACTGTTTCAGCCAAAATATCATATGTTCGAATTATGCATACATAGCTACTAAATCGGTGCGAATTAACTAATTTCTTTAAGCCCAAAAATCAATTAATCTGAATCGGTCCAGCGTCCTAACTTGTAGTTGATGTTGGAAAGTCGTGCCCTGACTAACCTAAATGCTCCTAGATGCAATTGGGTCCTCGGCGACCATAAAGGACTAGAAACACATGCGTTAAGATTCAGGATTTAACTATGTTGATTAAATGTCAAGAAAGTCGTGTTCAAAAAATCAATTTGTTCTTAAATCTAAATCAAACGTGCGATGCAAAGATTCAAGACTAGCCTAGAGACCTAAGCATGCTCATCAAATTGGTGCTACAAGGGTAAATTCTAAGCGTGGACGATACAAGGATGCGTGCGACCTTGAATTTAACTAGCAAAGACATGCATTCATGTTAGGAGTGTCAATCCACACATAAAGGCAAATCTAAATTAAACAAAATTTTAAAAAAAAATCTAGATTAAAGGATAAAAATTGAGTTGAAACTTATCAAAAGTACGAAGAGTGCTTAATCCAATAACTAATCGAAAGATTACCTCATTGATTCATGGACAAACCAATGAGATACAATACAATACATGTTCATAATCTAAAAAATAAAATAAATTTAATCTAAGGACACTAAAAGTTAAAGGGAATAGAAGAAGAAAGAAAGTCTGACTTCGGCCCCCATCCTTCGGCTCCAAGAGTCGGCCTAAACCCCTCAAAATTCAGCCTCTTTTGACCTAGGGCCGAGGAGAAGTATTTATAGAAATCCATCGCAGCATTGCAACGCTTGGAATAGCGTTGAAACTCTCACTCACGTGCACGCCCCTTACTCTTCCGTCAAATTTTGTAGCGTTGCAACGCTGAGCGTTCTGTCCTCGAGTGTTGGGCTGAAGCGTTGCGATGCGTTGCAACGCTTGCGTTGGTGAAAATCTGGAGCGTTGCGACGTTGTGGCCATCATTGCAATGCTGCGCCCATTGCCAGAAACTCGTTCACTTGATAGCGTTTTCTTGGTTATTTGACAGTCTCTTACTCGATGGTGCTCGATGGCTGCCTTTAACTTGGTGGAACTCAATGGCTTTTTTATCTTTTTTTTAGAGCTAACACATAGGAAACTTTTTCTTGCTCTAGAAATTAGATAGACTCCTATTCTAGATTACATTTACCCTTTTATTTTAATTTCATGCATTTATCTTTTTCATATCAAAATCCCCCATTGATCACTTTAGTTAGAAAATTAACTTAACGAAATAAATCGCGCTTCCCTACGGATTGACTCGGACTTACCACTGTTGCTATGTCTTCGTAGTTATAGAAGTAGTTCAGTATTTATAAATTTTCTTTTGATCAAGTTTGAAGCTTATTAACGACGTAAAAGGCTCAAACAAAAATGTCGTCGTTGTCGAGGAAGCATACCAATTATCGAATCAGCTGCTCAATGGAGTCATTGATGCAAGTATCTCCACTACTCAACTCAGCACTCTCATAAGATAATTGTTCCCAAGATTCCTCGAGTCTCCTAACTGATTCAGTAATTTGAGCAATGCGGTCACTCAGATTCTGAAGCTCAACTCTAGCTTCATGTCGTGTCCAAAACAAGTTAGTGAGATTAAGTATGAGTCTGAACTTTACTCTGAGGAGTCTCAAGTAAAAGAGTTAGAGGCTTCCAAGCCTCAATCTGTTCTTTGTCCTGGTATTTCTTTAATTTTTGAATTTTGCTCATCTTTATCTTGTGAATCAATTGAGTCAGAGTCTTTATTTTCCATAGAGTCAGTCCCAGAGTTTTTTTATTTTATTCCCTTTTATAAAATTCAAAAATTCCAAATTTGACTTGTCTGGTTCTTTTCAAAAGAAGAGGACCCTTATGGCTTTGTCAGGCCATATCGACTCATCCAAGAAAGGACCAGAGAAATACGATATTTTTTTTGTACCTTGATAGGGGACAAGTCGCGTCGAGCAACCGACATTAAAAATTTGCGCTTCCTGAAGGAAGACAAGTTTTTAAAAAAATTTCGTTATTTCTTTTTATTTTTATTCTTATTTTTATTTTTAGGTTAGATCTTTTGGTAGTCTTTATTTCCTTTTCTGTATGATATATTTTTCCTTTATCTAAAAAAATTAATTAATTAATTAAAGTAGGGCACAATGTTGCAATGCTGTGAGGCAGAACTGCTTTAAAATGCAGTTCTGCAGCAAGAATATTTTATATCTTCTTCTTCCTCAATTTCTTCCGATTTCTTCACTTTTCTTCCATCAAATTTTGATTTTCCTACTCTTTTCTTCCAAATCTTCATGATTCTCCCTTGGTTTCTCCTTTATTTTGTGGGTTTCTCACCTAATTCGAGATTTAGGGCATTTTTATGCATTTTTTGGGAATTTTTTTCACTTAAGGTAAATTTCTAACCTTCCATTGTGTATTTGCTTCTTGGATTTACTACATAGTCTTGAAAATTTTCTTGGATTGCATGATTTCTTTGCTTAAATTGAATGGAGTTGAAGAATTGTGGATGAGTAAATAGTTGAATATATGAATAAATGTTTGGAATTTTCTACATACAGGTGGATTTGTGTTTAATTGTTGAAACTTTGGTGTGATTTTGGGTAGGAATTGAGAAGCGTGATTGAATTTTCCGCTAGTGAACCAAATTTTGTAAGCTTTCATTTAGAAATTTTTCCTCAATGGTTCCTAGGAGAGTAGGAAGGAGAGATGTTAGCACTAGTGGGAGTGGACAAAACCCTGATCCAATCTTCGAGCATCCTAGGTTCAGCTCGCAAGAGGTCTCAGATCGTTATCACTACGTAGTTTCCTCTAGGAAAATTTTCCCCAAGAAAGTCTTATCCCTAGAGGTCGACTTTTACCCACACATCACTACTGCCATATAGTAAAGGGGGTGGGAATCTTTGGCAGCCCATCCTGGCGAGGTGGTAGTCCCATTGGTTAGGGAGTTTTACGCCAACATCAACGAAGGGAGTGACTTTTCGTTAGTGAGAGGTGTTAGAGTCCCCTTTGTTGGGATTGGTGTCCTAATTCTCCTGGAGTCTCATAGTTTGTAAACATTTTACACATTATTATGAATAAAATAAGAGTTATTTTATTTTGCATTTACTCATATCCAATAAACAAGGCTTCGTGATTATTATATGTAAACTTAAGCATGTATATGAGATATACAAGTGAATCATGTCTTAAGTGATAACCTAAAAAGGTATGTAGTATAAGGAATAAGGAGAGATACCTGATCCTGATGACACTACGGATACGACCCGCTTTGTAGAGGTTACAAGTGTTGTGAACTACTTCAGATGGTTGATCCTGACCATTCATGTAGAGATATGCGAGTGGGGGTGCCCTATACAAAGAGTTTGTATAAGACTGGACCACGAGATGAATAGTCTCTTTATATAACGCCGTTGATACTTGAGACTAACGTCTCACCTAAATGACCATAAGTGACATGACCTTAATCCTGAGTGTTTTGGAAACTTCTGCCTTTGAGAGTGGTTCTTTGATTCATATGGGTGAGAGTGGCCAGATTGCCAACTCAATAAGCCTACCTTTTTGGAGATTTTTTTGATTGGGGAGCTGGGAACTCAGTTACACAAGATGAAATTCACTTCTTCCCTGAAGCAGGGGTAAGTAGATAGATTACTCCTTTAAGGGTTGATTTTGGGTCTTGAACATAGTAGTCACAGCCTCTCTTTGGAAGAGAGGACTCAGTCATAGTAGGACTATGACTTATATTCATTAGAGGAATCAGTGGTATTTAAGGAGTTAGATGTAACTACGGGGGCAAAACGGTAAATTGGCCCAATTATACTTATGAACAATTTGTGAAGGGTTATCGCACTATTGATTGGTTGATATGGACACAAAATATATCTATAGTGAGGAGAGTGTAGCTGTCAGTCTTCAGTGGAGTGCCCGAGAGTTAACGGATGGTGGATCCCGTGACTAAAGAGTTTAATTAGTTATTCACGTACCGTTGGAGCTTTAAGCTACAGGTCCATAAAGTCCCCTTGGTAGCTCAATGGATTCAAGTTGAGAATTAGTTCTTGGGGTTGATTTGAAATGTTCAAATTGACAAGAGAAAATTCGATAATATATGATATAATCGGTGTGGTGTATGAGATACATCAAGAGGAGGATTAATTTAAATATGATTTACATTAAATACCATGAAATTGAAAAAGAATTATGGTTTATATGTTTCATGAGATGAAATATTAAAACTATAGGTTATAAATATAATATGGTAAGTTGGTTATTTTATATATATATATATATATATATATATATTAATTATTTGATAATTATCTCTTTTTCTCTAACACCAATTGAGTGAGAGGTTATTGGTGGTTTTATGGTAACCGTGAGATAAAAGGAAAAATGTTTTCCTAATTTGTGAGAGTTGCTACTTTCAGAAAGAAACTCCCAGAGAATTCTATCAAGTGAAAGTATTTCACTAAGTGATAGCTAGTAGGGGGACTAAACGATCGTGTACTTAAACTATATGATAGTTCATTCAGCTAATCGTAGTTAAACGATTGAGGTTGTTCGTTGGGTTCGTGTTCATTGTTGATCGTGCTGTGTTTCGGTCGTTGCGTTCGAGGGCTGTGTGGCTGTGCTTGGACGATTGGAGAGTGATCAAGGGACTTTGAAGAATGATTCTTCAAAGGTACGCATACTCTCCCTTGATTATCTTAGTAAGCATGCTGTAATTTCTTGTTGTTGCATGACTTGTTAGTTTCCGTTTATTGACTGTAATTGTTAGTGTTCAATTTCGAATGGAATTTGGAATAATCCTTCTGCTCCTCATGGAAATCCTCATGTCTGATTTCCTTCACCCTTTTCAACGTACCGCATTAATGAAGTCTATGGTTTAAAAGACTTCAATGATGAGTATAGTGGTTTTTGTTCCCAGAAGTTCCTCAAAGATGAGGTAATAAAGGCCTTGTGTGGTCCGGGAGTTCAGTGGGCCAAGTTTAGAGGGGTGGCTGTGAGGTTTAGAGGGACAGATATGTCCGTCTCTGGCAAAATATGGCATGCTTTTGTACGTTCCAGATTGATGTCGGTCTTACGCCTCACAGATGTCACCAAGGACTGGGCCAAACTCCTGTATTGTCTAGTCCAAGGGATGTTTATCAACGTCGATCGAGTCATTAAAGATTCGATCTGTCGTTATGGACTATGTTCAACTACTGGTAGCTTAGGGCACCCTAGCTTGATCACTGAGTTATGTCCTAGGTCTGGGGTGGAGATTCTTAACGACGAAAAGAGGATGGGGTGTCAAGCCGCCATCTGTAGGTCATTGGTTGCCACCTTTCATGGGCAAGGTATAGAAAAGCACAGTTCTGACGATGACAGGAAGGATAAGGATGTTCCTGCGGCTGAGCAACTTCCTGATGCTAATCCCCTAGATCAGTACAAGATTCTGATGGCAGAGGAGTCTTGTGGGGAGTAGGCTCTGAGGATATCTACTAAGGCACTCAAGGTGGCCACTAAGTCACTATGAGTGAGTCAGAAGACTGCTCGTCGGGTGAGGCGAATGGAAAAGATATTGAGCTTCATTGCTGCAGAGAACTGCCTTTATTATGATAGCATCGAATTCTGAAGCGGTCTTCAGAGAGACCCGAACTCTACTGACTTCGACTAAGGCTAGCTTTCCTAAATTATTTGTGCCCTCGGTTGTATTTTTTCTTTTCTTTCCTTTTCTTTTTCATTTTTTAATGTTATTTTTAGTTTGAATTTTTTTTTCTTTATTTTAGTTTTTCTAACTTCTTGTTTCTTTTTAGGTTTCTTTTTTTTTTCCTTTTATTTTTTTCTTTTGTAGACCTCTCCATAGTTTTATAGGCGAAGAGGAGATGCCTGACACCACCATCCCGTGTGCGACATCGTTTTCAAGGGAGGTTTTCTGTTCCAATGTATTGCTTTGAGTTGGAGGTAGGGTAACCGTTGGGTAGTTTTTTATATTAGCTTGGGGTCCTTGAGCGTGGTGCTCGGACAATGTTTGTGTGCTTTGATTTCCTTGTTAGCTTGTTTGCTCTATTGTTATCATGATAGTTTATGACGCATTCTTCCTGTAATAAGATTTGCATGAAAGAACGTTAGTAAATCATGATCATGATTTTAGCCCAATTTTTTTTAAAAGATAATATTCTTATCTCTCATGTATCTTTAAGTCATTTTTTTGCGAAAATAAAGTATTGCATGCTCAGAATTGGGTTATTTGGTTTATACTTCTGTTGTCACCCTGAAAGGTCCACCTTTGACTTAGGAGTAACCTTACTTGTTTTAGAGAAAAACTAGACAAAGTGGATAAAATAGAGTCTACTATGAATAAAAAAAAGAAAGAAAGAAAGAAAGAAAAGCAAATTAGTTGAAATCCTAAAAATAATAATAATAAAATAATGCATTAAGAAAAAGAGGCATAAGCTATCGTGGCTACAAAAAAAAAAAAAAAAAAAAAGTGTGTTTTAAGGAACTCTTGTCTTAGTATTGCCCTCTTTTTTTGCAATGTGGTATGTCTGAGGTTGATAACCGAACTAGAGTAGGGAAAAACGAGATTAGAACCTTTTAAAACTTTTCCAGGTTGTGCAAACTTAACTAGCAAAGCTCTAAGCTCGCTCTTGCATGAATGGATTAAGAACTATTCTTAAACTTATGCTTCATTGATTGATCATAATTGATTTTCGTTCTTGATTACAAATTTCATTCTAATTGATTGTTGAGGCTGGAATAACGACCTTACAAATTAATTAGCATATCTTTAATTATCTTATATTCTATTTTATTGTGTGTTTCTACCTTGCTTGGGACGAACAAGAATTAAGTTGGGGGTGTTTGATAACTCTCAAAAAGAGCTATTATTCTTAGCTTAATTCAGGCTCGTTATTAGATTTTATGTGTTTATTTGCCTATTTTTGTAAGTACCAAGCAACCATGAGGTAGAATTGGCAATTTGGAGTTGAACGATGTTAATTTAAAGCAATTTGGAGGTGATTTGAGCATTTGGGCTTCAAAGGAGTCAAAAAGACCAAAATGCCTCTGTTGCAGTGTCACAACACTCATGATTTGGATTTAAAGGAAATCAGATATGAGGATTTCTATGAGCAGCGGAATGATCGTTTCAAATTCCAATCGTATTTGAACAACAACAATTACAGTACAAGAAACGAAAATTAACTAGTCATGCAACACAGGAAATTACAGCATGTTTAACAAAGATCAATAGAAGAATTATACATACCTTTGAAGACACATTTTCAAACACCCTCGATCACGAACGCTCGAACAATCAGCAAGACTGCTAACCCGAATGCTCGAACACTACGATCGCAACACAACACGATCACAACAACTACGAACTCAGCAATCTCCAAGATTATGAACACAGCGAACGACATCCACAAAACCTCGATTATGTCGAGTTGAGTATGACACCAGCACAATGGCTACCTTGGTATTCTCAGTATGAGAATCCAGAAGTGTGGGCTCTATGTGGACTTGGTTTAAGGAAGAGACCAGAGGAATAACAATCGTGTAAACGATTGAGCAAGTGGGAGATGACAAGATCTATCGTATAGACGATGCCCAATTGTTTAAGTTCGACGATCTATTAGCAAAAGCTCCGCGATCGTTTAGCTAAAGGCCAGCTAAGCGAACTATCGAGTAGTTTCACTCTACGATCGTTTAATCTCTCTTCAGCTGTCGTTTAGTAAATCTCATTCACTTGACAGCCAACGTGAGTCTTTCCAAGAATGGAAAATTTCAATCATACTAAATTTAGGAAAACATTTTTCCTTTTATCTCACGGTTACCATGAAACCACTAATAACCTTCCACTCAATTGGTTATTAGAGAAAAAGAGATAATTATCCAATAATTAATATTATTATAAATATATATGATAACCAACTTACCATAATATATTTATAATCTATAGTTTTAATATTTCATCTTATGAAACATATAAACCATAGCTCTTTTTCTATTTCATGGTACTTAATGTAAATCTCATTTACATTAATCCTCCACTTGATGTATCTCATACATCACACCGATCATATCATATATAATCGAATTTTCCCTTGTCAATTTGAACATTTCAAATCAACACCAAGAACCGATTCTCAACTTGAATCCATTGAGCTACCAAGGGGACCTTATGGACCTGTAGCTCGAAGCTCCAACGGTACGTGAATAACTTACTAAATTCTTTAGTCACGGGATCCACCATCCATTAACTGTCAGGCACTGCACTGAAGACCGACAGCTGAACTCTTTTTACCATAGATATATTATGTGTCCATCTTAACCAATCAGAAGTGCGACAACCCTTCACAGATCGCTCGTAAGTACAGCTGGACCAATAACTATTAGGCCCCTATAGTTACATCTGTCTCCTTAAGTACCACCGATCCCTCTAATGAACATAAGTCATAGTCCTACAATGACTGAGTCTTCTCTTCCAAAGAGAAGTTGTGACCACTATGTTCAAGCCCCGGAATCAACCCTTAAGGGAGCAATATTTCTACTTATCCCTACTTCGGGAAGGGAGTGAATTCCATCTTGTGGATTGAGTTCCCAGTTCCCAGATTAGACAAGTCCCCAAAAAGGTAGGCATGTTGAGTTGGCAATCTGGCCACTCTCACCCATACTAATCAAAGGACCGCCCTCAAAGGCAGGAGTTCCAAAACACTTAGGATTGAGGTCATGTTACCTATGGTCGTTTAGGTGAGATGTAAGTCTCTAGTATCAACGACGTTATATACAGAGTCTAGTCATCTCATGGTCCAGGTCTTATACAAACTCTTTATATAGGATACCCCCGCTTGCACGTCTCCACATGAATGGTCAGGATCTACCTTCTGTAGTAGTTTACAACACTTGAAAACTTCTACAAAGTGGGCCATATCTGTAGTGTCACCAGGATCAAGTATCCTACTTTAATCCTTATGCTACAGACCTATTTAGGTTATCACTTAAGGCATGATCCTCTTGCATATCGCATATACATGCTTAAGTTCACATAAGATAACTAAGGAGTTTTGTTTATTGGATATGAATAAATGCCAGAATTAAATAACATTTATTTTATTTATCAAATAATGTGTATCTTTACAAAACAACGAGACTCCGGGAGAATTAGGACACCAATCCCAACAATCTCCCACTTGTCCTAATGACTCGGGAGACTAAGGTACAATATAATATAAAAATGTACAATATACAATAAACTAGGGCATACCTCAGTATCATCTCTCACTTGCCCTAGACAAGATGCCGCATGTCTCACAGACCCAGACTCTCCAGGTAACCCTCGAACACTTTAGCCGTGAGGGCCTTAGTAAAGGGATCAACAACGTTGTGCTTCGATACGATCTTCATGACTATCACATCACCGCGATGCACAATCTCCTTAATCAGGTGATATTTTCGTTCTATGTGCTTACCCCGATGATGACTCCGAGCCTCCTTCGAATTTTCCACAGCCTTGTTGTTATCACAATACAGTGTGATAGGCAAATCCATATTTGGAACAACTTCCAAATCTGAAAGGAACTTCCTCAGCCAAACAGCCTCTTTAGCTGCTTCACAAGTGGCTACGTATTCGGCTTCCATAGTGGAGTCCACAATGCATCCTTGCTTGATGCTTCGTCAGACTACAGCCTCTCCATTCAGAGTGAACACTGACCCCGATGTCGATTTGCGAGAATCTCGATCAGTCTGAAAGTCAGAGTCTGTGTATCCTGTAAGGATCAGATACTTATCTCCATACACGAGCATGTAGTCCCTCGTTCTTCAAAAATACTTGAGGATCGTCTTGATCGTCGTCCAGCAATCAAATCCTGGATTGGACTGATACCGACTGACAATCCTTACTGCATAGCAAATGTTGGCAGCCACTTCTTAATGTCAGTCAGATACCCTACATCATTCCCAATGAGAGGATATCATCCACATACAGTACCACGAAAGCTACTGAATTGTTGATGATATTCTTGTAAACACAGGGCTCATCAATGTTCTAATCAATGCCAAATGACATGACAACAGTGTAAAATCTGATGTTCCAAGATCTAGATGCTTGTTTCAGCCCATAAATGGACATATTAAACTTGCAAACCCTTTGCTCTTGATCTGGAACTATGAAGCCCTCTGGTTGAGTCATATAGATGGTCTCCTCAAGATTACCATTAAGAAAGGCAGTCTTGACATCCATTTTCCATATTTCATAATCATAAAATTCATATTTCATAATCAGGTGGATCAACAACTCTCAGACGTTATTGAAGTACACAGACTCCATTTTCTAGTTCATGGCCTTAATCCATTCATCTTTGTCAACATCCTCCATTACTTTCTTAAAAGGCAACGGATCCTCGACCCCATCATTCGTAATGATGTTTTGGGATTCAGTCAAACCCATGTAGCAATCCGGTGGGTTCATAACCTTCCCACTACATCAAGGCAGTCTCAACTCTTAAGCTGGTTGACTAGACGTTCCGACATCAACAACTCTTGTTGATCTGTCGGCCTGTTCAACAACTCTTGTTAAACTCTCAGCAGTCTCAGTTTCACTTGAGATCTCACGTAAAAAGAGCTTACTTCATGGCTTATGATTCCTCATGTGGTATTCTTCCAAGAAGATAGCATTTGTAGAAACAAACACTTTATTCTCACTTGGATCATAAAAGTATCCACCTCTGGTTTCCTTGGGGTAGCCTACAAAGAGGCAAACCTTCGAACGCAGTTCCAACTTTTTTGGGTTAGTCGTTAGCACATATGCCGATAGCCCCAAATCCAAAAGTGGCGTAAACTACCTTTACAACTTCTCCATAACTCAAAAGGTATTTCAAAAACACTCTTCGAGGGAACGTTGTTCAGGATATAATATGCAATCTCCACTACATAACCCCAAAATGAGTCTGGAAGATGAGCATAACTCATGATAGACCGAACCATGTCCAACAAGGTTATGTTTCTCCTTTCATAGATACCATTTTGTTAAGGTGTACCAGGGCCGAGAGTTGGGACGCAATCCCATGTTCTATCATATAGTTCTAGAATTGGAGGTCCATAATACTTTCCTCCACGATCAGATCATAATGTTTTTATCTTCTTACCTAACAAATTTTCAACTTCAGCCTTATACCCCTTGAACTTGTCAAGGGCTTCAGACTTACATTGCATTAGGAAGAGATACCCAAACCTTGAATAATCATCTATGAAAGAGATGAAATATTCATACCCACCCCGAGCTCTAACATTCATCGAACCACAGAAGTCTGAATGTACAAGCTCCAAGGCTTTCTTGGCTCTGTAACCTTTTCCAGTAAAAGCTCGTTTGGTCATCTTGCCTTCGAGGCATGATTCACATACCGGCAAGGAGTTTTCTTCTAAACTCTTTAGAAGTCCACTTTTCACCAACTTCTCAATCTTATTAAGGTTGATGTGACCTAACCTCATATGCCAAAGAGGGGCACTCACTAGTCACTTTCATCAGTTGGAATCAACCTTGAAATATCAATATTTAAGGTTATCAGTGGCTATCAATGATATATTTATAAATAGTGACCAACAACTTTGATTAGGACAGTAGCTATCACTAATAATCTTTTATCATGGCTATCACTGATAGCAGCTATCAGCCGCTATCACTGATAAATTTTCATCAATTAGAATAAACCTTGAAATATTAACATTTAAAGCTATCAATGATAGACTTCTATAACTGGTTATCACCTTTGAAAGAAACTCGATATATAGATATCACCTAAGTTCTATCACCGATATCATTAACATCACTCGTATTGTGGTTATTAGTGATAGCTTATTTCACTGATGAGATGCTATCAATGATCTCACTGATATCATGCTATCAGTGATATTTCTTTATCATCGATAACATGCTATTAGTGGTAGCTTCTATCATCGATAACGTGCTATCGGGTAGCTTCTATCATCGGTAACATGCTATTAGTATTAGCTTCTATCACTGGTAACATGCTATTAGTAGTAGCTTCTATCAATCATAGTCACTGAACACCTTTTTGCCCCTTTCTTGTTCTTCCCAAATATTTATAAGTCCCTTTTCTTTTTTTATGATAGATTCTATCATTGATAAACATGCTATTAGTGATAACTTTTAGGCATTCCTCTTACATTTTAGTTCGAGATTCAACTTTATTAATTAAATTCACTAAGTTGGCTATCAATGATAGATTTCTATAAGTGGCTATTAACTATGAAAATATAATCAAAGATTAAGCTATCAATGATAGAAAATATTAGTGGCTATCACTGATAGACTTTCATTTGCTATTTATATTTATTATTAGTTATAATAATCAAACTTGATGATTGACTTGTTGGTGTTAAGTCACTAGGAAATAAAAATTTAATAAAGGAAAGAAGCAAAAACCAAATAAATGAAAGAATAAAATTAAAAAGAGAGAGAGAGAAGAAGCAAAAACTAAAAAAGAAAAGAAAATGAAAAATAGAAGGGAAAAAGCAAAAATCGAGAAAATAAAGAAAATAAAAAGACTAAAAGAAAGAAGGTGTATAACAAAATAAGAAAAGAGAGGGCGAAATTGAAATTTTTTTAAAAAAAAAAATCAAAGATTAATTAATCAACTCATCCATCCTTACAAATATTTTAAGGATGTAATATATTTTTATATTTTTTCTCTTATTATACTATGTATTACAAATATCCTATAATATATAATAAAATAAATAAACAATAAAAAGTAAATAAAATAACAAATAATAGATTTCTCCACTATCTCCAATCTTTTTGAATTGGTGACCAATATGTGTTTTTATCAAAACTCACCAAATGCCACTGCAATATGACAAGTAAAAAATGGATTACAACGACACTAATAGCGTGTAATCTTGAGACATATAAACCTAATTTAACATATTTCTAATAAAAACAAAATTTTAAAATCAAGGGAATTAATTCCAATCCCTAAATATACAAAACACTGTATCCCATAAAATAGTAAATTTACACATTCCTCCAAGCGTATTAAATCATTTCTTTAAAGGCTAAGATGAAAAACCCAAGGAAATGAAAAAGTTATTACCAAAAATGGTTGTAAAAGAGACATATTCCAAAGCCAAATGGGTGTAAATAAAGGCAACTTCAGATGGATACCCACTTTCTATATATATATATATATTACAATTTTTAGAGTAACTCCATTAACCTAAACAAGGGAAAAAAAAACTTCTTTTAATAAAAAAAATTCTCAACTAAAGTAATGAGCTTCTCCATAGACATTGCACCCTCCCTTTGCAAATGGAAAATTTTGGAATCAAAAGAACTAACAGCTACATGTGTTAGAGAGTTGATGATAAAATTATAAAAGTGCTTAGAAAAATCAAAAGAAACAACACCAAATACGTGTTTGACGAGTACAATAAGTCTCTTACCACGTTATCTATTTCATACAAATCTATATTTGGATTATTAAGAGTACGAATGATATATGTGGTGTCTGACTCTACAAATATACGAATTATTAGAAATATATCATTTATTAATAATATTATTTGTTTTTCTAATAACATCGCATTCATTGCAAGTGGATAAGCTTTCTCAAGTGCTGGTCTTAAAAGGAATATTTTTTTTATACACTACATTATCTTTTATTATATACATGAAAAATAAAGGGAAAAAAAAGGCACTTCCAATTTGAGCTTGCCCATGTCATTCCAAATGAATTCAGATAAAAGGAATCATTATGGCTTAGGAGCCCACTTTCCACCAACTTTATTTTTGTAACCCACATAACTTGGGATTTATTATTATTACTTTACACAAAACTTGGGATCTTATTTTTTTTTTGGAACATTTCTTTTAAAACTTTTAAATTAGGTCTCTTTTATTCGGCCTTTAATATAACTTGTATCTATAATAGAATATATCGTAATCAATATAACTTGTATCTATAATAAAATATATCGTAATCATGTTCAGGTTCTCGAGTTCTATATTTTTTAGATCTCTAAGTTATAATACATCATAAAACTTGTTTTATTTGATATTAAATTATCAATATAACGAAATTTAACTCGTCTAAAAGTAAAAAAATCTTGCTGGTGATGGTACAACTAGACTTAAAGTTTCTAGTCAGGTTTAACTTGTACCTTTAATTATTTAGAGAAAAATTTTGATTTAAGAAAATAAAATTGAAGTGATCACATGCTTGATAACTTAGAGAGTGAATAATTAATTAAGTTTACAAGAAAATAAATAAATAAAGTGTTTGTCATGTTGTGATGACAAAAGTCTTTCTTTTCTCTAACAAATTAAGCTTCGGTAGCAATTAATGCTTTTTTCTGTCTTATTGTAACCTTAAAAAATGTGTTTATAAAAAACTTCAATTTAATACTTTTCATATGTATGTAATTCTACGTTTCTAAAATTTTAAAATATTAGAATTTCTTTTTTTTTTTTTAGTTCTAACTATGGTGTATTCTTTGAATTCAAATATTTTAGTTAAGGTAAATAATGAAATTATTTAGAAAAGAAAAAAAAAAAAAAAAAAAAAGAAGCTGTTCAAATAAGAAAAAGAGGAAGATAAATTTTGGAAAATATGGCCAAACAATAAAGTTATTATTTAAACAAAAATTGGAAACTTCACCTAATGGGGAGACAAATTAATTATTGTTTTCAATATATTTCTATATAATCATTAACCTGACTTTTCTTGTCTCGTTCAACTAAATACTCAAAGTTGGTTTAATTTGAGTGATCATTTAATTATTTAAAATTAAAATTTATTGAAATTGATTACATAATTATAATAATTTAAATTGATTATCTCGTTTTGAATTTCTAATCTCACATGTTTTTTTTTTTTATATATATATATGATGTTTTTTGAAGCCATGTTTTTAAAATATAATTGATCTTTTTTTAAAAAAAATGAAAATGAAGGCGAGTAGAGAGAAAGATTTTAATGCAACTTGTATGAAATTGATTTTTTTTTTTTTTAAATCAATAACTAAGAATATCTCATGGGAATGATTGAAATATTTACCGTTACAGTGATATGTATAATCTTGATGTGAATTAATTTAAATTTGAGAATGTGGATATATATTTTAAAGACTTTTCACTAAAAAAACAATTTTAATCCCTAAACTTTAGTTAAAGTAACAATTTAGTCTATAAATTTTAGTTTATAACGATTTAGTCTCCAAACTTTCAATTTTGAAACGATTTAGTACATGAACTTTAATATGTAACAATTTAATAATTGTACTTTAAAATTTGTTATATAAAAATTGATGTTAAGATTTAATAAGATTTATTGCATAAATAAAGTGATAAACTAATTAAATACTCAATATTTTTATAAAATGCAAAGTTTACCTCACAAAATAATAAAAATTGACATCAAAATTTGATTTATCATTTTTTTATGCTGAATACTAAATTGTTACATATTGATGTTCGAAGACTAAATTGTTACAAAATTAAAAGTATATAGACTAGATCGTCACAAACCAAAGTTTATGGACTAAACTATTACTCTCGTGGAAGTTTAGAGACCAAAATTGTTTTTTAACCTATTATTTATCTATTATTTATTGTAATATTTTCCCCCTTTTTTTAACATATGTTTTCAATATTATAACAGTATTTTGATGGTTGAATATCTATGAGAACATACAAAAAGAAATGTATCAATAAATTCCCTGAATCTAAAAGTAACAAAAAAAAAAAATCCATAATGCAATATTAGAATTTGACATTCGACAAATTATGACTTGACAATTTGATAGGATTAACAAAGATAGTATAATCACGATATACCTAAATATTTTTCTATGAACTCAAAAAAAAAAAAAAAAAAGTATAAATTGATATATGAGTTGAACTATTTTTAAATATTTGAAAAATCAATTAGAAATCCTTAATAACCCTCTTATATAACTATTTAAACTATTTTCTAGTAGATAGTATTTATACCAATGATATGTTTTAGGCCTATTAAATTGTCTCTTTTTTGTGTATATAATATTTTCAGTTGATTAAATGTCAAGGGTGGTAAGATTATGTTAGTCTACTTAGAATAATTGGGTGTACCAACTCATTCCCACTGCAAAAATTTAAAAAATACAAATCTATATAATAATGAAACATTATAAGAGAATCAATATTTGAAAGTCAGAGTTACAACAGAGATTAATAAATCTTTTATAAATTTGTGTTTATAATTATGGTTTGGTTTTTCTGCATAGGGACCCACATATGGAACTAGTACACCCTATAAAAAAAAAACAAATTATAATAAATTTTGAGAAATTGGGATGGGGGTTGAGGGGTCATCTCTTGAGAGAGGGAAATTGGGCCCAATTGCTAAGGCCCACTTTGTTCTCTTTTATCAATGGATGAAGAAATTAAAAGCAACTAGGTAAGAATTCTATGCCACCACCATATGGGGCAACACATCATTATTATTTTTGGTTCACTCTTATTCTAATTATTTAAGGAGTGGTTTGACAATGTTTTTTTTTATATATATATATAAATTTTCAAAATAAAATAACTAGAAATTTATACCGTGTAGATTTTTGTAGGATATATTCTATCTTAATACCTAAATTTTGTATAATAGAATTAATATGAGGTCATCTTATTTCTATTTACCTTATGAGAAGTGTCTACTTGAAAAAATGTTTGAATTAGTGTGTAATATAGTCTCAAAGTCCTATTTTTAAATGAATTCAAATTATCATTAAATAATCAATGAATGGTTAGAAAATATAAAACAAAATATTTAAATGGGAGTACAAACAATTTATTTAAACAAAATAAATAAAAATGGTAAAGGGCCCAAATAAGATTTAGGTCACTGTCTTAGTACACATCATATATATTTAAAATATTAATATCACATTTTTTTTATAATTAGTATTTACCAATAGTGAATCCATGTTCTCACATTATATTTTTTGGTGTGATATTATTTAAAAAATGCACATTTTTAATTTTAATAATAGATCATATATAGCAATCTCAAACTCTTGAGCAATTTTAAATTTTTACAAGCCACTCAAAATTAGTCATAAAAACTATTCAAATAAATAACAATTGACTAAACAATGCTCTTCTCCTTGGGAATTTTTATATAATTTTAATTTGGAGAGCCCAATAATAAGTAGGGGTTCTCAATTATGAAGGTACTTTAAATGGCCCCTCCAAACACACCCACCCATTGTTCCAACCCAAAATTTATTCATTGTTATGTCCTTTGAATCTTCTTTTTTAATCACCAAAACTCCAATAATGCTTATATTTCTCCACTTTTTAATCTACATCTTTTTGTTTGGTATGGAAGTTGAATTTAATCAAATGATTTAGATGAAAAAAGGAGTTAAAACTTCAAACTGAATTTTCTTATTTGACACTTGTTAGCTCACTAAAATAATTTTAGTCATGGCATCCTAATTTTATCATATTAAATATGAAATTTGAATAAATTGTAAAATGAACCTTTTCTTAAAATTAATATATGATAATTTTTTTATAATATTTATAATAGTTGGTAAAATGAGGAGAAAAATCTAAAATATATAACATATTTAAAATATTTGTAAATATAGAAGTGTTAACTATATTTTTTTCTAATTTACAATTTCGTTCTCCCTAGTCTTCTTGCACACTTTTTTTTCTTTATCTTTTATTTTCATTCTTTTCTTTGATTTTCACTTCTTTCATTTCTTTTTTTTATTATTATTTTCTTTCATTTCTCCCTTTTTTTTCTTCCCTTTCCTTTTTTTTATTTTCTTTCATTTATCCAGTTTTTACGTCTTTTTTTTTTCTTTCCTTTCCATCATCTTTCATTTCTTTTTATTTTTTTCTTTATCCGATTTTTGCTTATTCCTTTTCTTTTTTTTTTTTTATTTTCTTTCATTTCTTCGATTTTTCTTCTTTCCTTCCTTTTTTATATATATTTTTATTTTCTTTTCTTTCTCTATTTTTTCTTTCTTCATTTTTTTTAAATTTTCTTTCATTTCTCCAACTTTTACTTCTTCTCTTTCTTTCTTTCTTTCTTTTTTTTTTTCTTTATAGTTTTTTTTTCTTTATCCAATTTTTGCTTTTTTTTTTCTTCATGAGAATTATGAGGCTTAATTCCGTACCCAATACTTGAAAGTATCCAATTTATAAGTAACTTAACCCTAACAAGTCAATTATCAAATTTGATTATTATAACGAAACATTAAATATAAATAGAAAATGAAAATGGATTTGAAACAAACTACTTTTTTTAGTCCACAAATTTGCACCATTTTTAGAAACATTTCTTAAAAGTTTGAAATAAGAAACAATAATAGTTATTAAATAGTTTTATTTCTAAAAAAATGAGAAATGTGAACGATATCAAACATGTTAATATTTTTTTTTCTTTTCATATGACTTTAAAAGTATGATGTTTATTAGAAATAAACTTGAAAAAATGACATAGATGACCCAAGATGACGGGCACAAATTGAAATATTTGTGTATTTGTGTATCGTAATATTTGTGTATTGATAATAACAATTATTAGTTATAGATCTTAGATAGATATCAATCATATTCATGTATTAGTGATATTAAATTTATGTAGATATCGGTGGTAGAAGTCTATTGGTGATAGAAATCTATTATTGATAATCATGATAAAATTTTCCCAATAATAGCCACTGATAACTTTGAGTGGTAGTCTTTCAAAATTGATACCTTCAGTCTATCAGTGATAGCTTCTAATATTTTCTATCATTGATAGCTTAATCTTTGATGATTTTTTCAACAATTAATATCCACTTATAGAAGTCTAGCGTTGATAGCCAACTTAGTGAATTTAATTAATAAAGTTGAATCTTGAACTAATGTGTAAGTGGAATGCCTAGAAGTTGTCACTAATAGTATGTTATCAATTATAGAATCTATTAACGATGACATGTTATTTGATGGTAAAAAGGAATGACAGAAGTTATCTCTGATAGCACGTAATCGATGATAAAAGCTATCACTGATGACTACGATATAAGTGATACAAGTGATATTAATGATAGAACTTAGGTGATATCCATATATCGATGATATCAATAATATAAAAGTCAATTCCATTTAATGAAAATCTAGCATTGATAGCCACTACTAAAAGTTATCAATGATAGTCGTTGATTGAAGTTATCAATGAAAGTCATAGCTATCAGTGATATGACTTACATATATGCTAATAAAATAAGCGATGTTAATGATATCGGTGATATGAGTTAGGTAAATATCAAAGATAGTCACTTATAGACCTCTCATTGATAAACTTTTATCACTTACAACTTTAAATGTTAATTTTTGAAAGATGATAGTTTCCTTCCCAAAGTTGATAACTACTCATAAAAGTCTATTATTGATATCTACTGATAGCCTTAGGTATTAATGGTTACAATTGATCAAAGTGTATCAATGCTAGCTATTGAAAACTGATAGCAAATTGAAAGCTGATATTTCAAGTTTTACTATTTTAAAGTTGTATTAATATTTCTCAAATTGAAAGTTATCACTGATAGCAGCTGTCGATGATAGCAACTAATAGCAGCTATCAATTGTTATCATTGATAGCTACTATCAGTGCTAGTTTTCAATTTGAGAAAACGGGAAGAAGATGCGCGAAATGTTGGGCTGCGTGTGGACTTTTTAGTCATTTACCTATATAGCTATCGCTGATAGTAGCTATCTGTGATATCTGACACTAATTTTGTACCATATCCCTAATATGTTTATCATTGTTCTACATTTTTTTTTATTATTTTGGGTCGAATTGTTATTTGTACAATCAGTTACCAATGACAAACCCATATTGAAAATAAAGGATAGAAGAAAGAACACCAAAGTTACGTGGAAAACCCTAGGTTAGGGAAAAAAAACTACGACAAAGAGTTTTTATTGATTTTTGATACACATTACACAGTACATGAACATATATAAATAGTCATAGGTCAGAAACCCTAGACTATAGACACCAAGTAAAAGACTAAAATGCCCTCAGGGCTAAACAACGTTTTGCAATACTCCCCCTCAAGTTGGGTCGTTGATATTAATAAGACCCAACTTGCTAACACATGTGTCGAAAATATGTCTCAGTAACCCTTTGGTAAGGACATCAATAATCTGTTGACTCGACGGAACATAGGGAATGCATATACTACCGCTATCCAGTTTCTCTTCGATGAAGTGTCGGTCAATCTCCACATTTTTTGTTCTGTCGTGTTGGACATGATTGTTAGCAATATTAATAGTTGTCTTATTATTGCAATAAAGTCTCATGGGGTCATGACTTTCCTGATGAAGATCTATCATAACCTTTTTCAACCAAATTTCTTCACAAATTCCTAGTCTCATAGCTCTGTATTCAACTTCGGCGCTACTTCTAGCAACGACACCTTGCTTTTTACTCCGCCATGTAACCAAATTTCCCCACACAAACGTACAATATCCCGAAGTGGAATTCCCATCAGTAATAGAACCTGCCTAGTCTAAATCTGTGTAGGCCTTAATGCATCTTTTGTCATGTTTTATAAACACCAAGCCTTTTCCAGGAGTAGACTTCAAATATCTCAGAATCCGTGTAACAGCCTCCATGTGTCTGTCAGAGGGAGCTGCATAAACTGACTGACCAAACTAACTGCATATGATATATCAGGCATGGTATGCAAAAGATAAATCAACTTCCGCATAAGACGTTGATACCTTTCCTTATTAACAAGAACATCTTCTATAGATTTTACCAAATTTCTATTAACTTCCACCGGCGTATCTGCAGGTTTACACCCAGTCATTCCAGTTTCCTTCAACAAGTCCAACATATACTTTCCCTGAGACACGAAAATCCCTTCCTTTGAACTTGCTACTTCCATTTGAAGAAAATATCTCAAGTCACCAAGGTCTTTGATCTCGAATTCATCTGCCATCCTCTGTTTCAACCTACCAATCTCAACTGAATCATCCTTGACAAGATGATATCATCAACATAGACAATCAGAACAGCCACCTTCCCTGGTGTCGATCTCTTAGTGAATAAAATATGATTAGAATACCCTTGAACAAACCTTTGGGACTTAACAAAAGTAGTGAACCTATTGAACCAGGCTCTAGGAAACTGCTTTAGGCAATACAAAGATTTCTTTAATTTGCAAACATGATTGCAAAACCGTGCTTCAAAACATGGATTTGGGTTCATATAGACCTTTTCTTCTAACTCACCATTCAGAAAAGCATTTTTTACATCCAGTTGATGTAAGGGTCAGTCTTGATTAACAGGAACTGAAAGAAGGACTCGAATCGTGTTAAGTTTTGCCATTTGAGAAAAAATTAATGAGTAATTCACCCTATATGTCTGAGTAAACCCTTTTGCAACTAGCCTGGCCTTGTATCTATCGAGAATCCCACCAGACTTGTATTTGACAATGAACACCCACTTGCACCCGACTGTTTTGTGATCTTTAGGAAAAGCGACCAAATTCCAGGTTCTGTTTGTCTCAAGTGCACGCATTTCCTCCATAATTGCAGCTTGTCATTCAGGAACTTCCATGACCTTATGCACATCACCTGGTATCATCACGGTATCCAGGTTGGTAGTGAATACCTTAAATCTCGAAGACAAGTTACTGTAGGACAATAAGTTTTTCAAACTAGTACCTATCTGTAAGGCAATTGACAAATCCAAGGTAGCATCAAACTCAACAGTCTTTTCCACCTGTTTATCTGTACTCGACTGTTGCACGTTTTTAGTTTCTTGTGTATCACCTGATAATTCGCTACCACCAGCGATCCTGACTTCGTCAGAGTTCACTACATCACATTCATTATCATCAAGGATAGAGGCATCTTGAGTTGGTTCCGGTTCTGACTCTTGGACAACTTCTGGTTGAGCAATAGGAGGAACTATTTCTGGAACTATTTCCTTTTGGAAATTCTTCCTATAGTAGGTTATCTAGGGCACTTGTTTCATAGGAAGGACAAGGTAATTTGTCTCAAGGGTAGGCCTAGGAAACAAATCTATAGGAACAGAATAGGTGGATGTGTAAGCCTTTTCACTAGCAGTCCCCTTAAAGAGGACAAACGGAAAAAAAAAAAGTTTGTCCTTGAGAAAGGTGGCGTCCATGGTGACAAAATAATTTCAAGAGGAAGGCTGAAAACACTTATAGCCCCGTTGATGAAGGGGATACCCAACAAACACATACTTTTGGGCCCGAGGAGCAAACTTACTCCAGTGAGGACCATGATTATGAACAAAAACGGTACAGGAAAACACCCTAAGGGGAACATCTGGGAAAAGGCAAGTGGACAAGAAAGACTCTTTAAAACACTCTATGGGTGTTTGAAATTTAAGCACATGGAAGGGCATCTAATTGATGAGATGAGCTGCAGTAAATACAACATCTCCCCATAGATACGAGGGTAAGAACGCAGGTATTATGAGAGATTAGGCTACTTAGAACGCAGGTATTATGAGAGATCAGGGTACTTCAACAAGGTGGCGATTTTTGTGCTCAGCCACCCCATTCTGTTGAGAGGTATAAGCACATGAATTTTGGTGGATGATGCCTTTAGAAGTCAAAAACTCACGAAGAGACTGATTAATAAACTCACGTCTATTATCACTTTAAAGAATGACAATTTTAGTGTTGAATTGAGTTTCGATAGTAGCGTAAAATTGTTGGAACGCCGTTGTCACTTCAGATTTGTCAGTAAGGAGAAACACCCATGTAAGACGAGTGTGGTCGTCAATAAAGGTGACAAACCACCGTTTACCTGACACAAATGTGACATTAGACGTACCCCAAACATCACTATGTATGAAATGGAAAAAGTCGGGAAGGTTTATAGGGTTGAGAAGTAAAAGAGGCCCTACGTTGCTTAGCACGAATACAAACATCACGAGATAAAGATACACATTCACATTACGAAATAAAGTGGGGAAACAAGTATTTCATATAATGAAAGCTTGGATGTCCAATACGAAAGTGCCATAATAATTAGTCAGTTTCATAAACAGTAAGAGAAGATAACAAACTAATCCTAGACAAACTCCTAGAAGAAGCATCATCAGAAAGGAAATAGAGCCCCTATCGTGCTGGAGAGTGCCAATCGTCTTCCCCAAGCTCAGGTCCTGAAACAAAACATCATCTGGTGAGAAAACAACTTTGCAGTTCAAATCTCTGATTATTTTACTTATCGATAGCAAATTATAAGAGATCTTTGGCACATGTAAAACATTATGTAAAATCAACCCCTGAATCGAAGACAAGTGACCCTTCCCAGCAACGGGGGCAAAAGACCCATATGCAATTCATATTCTCTCATTTCCAGCGCTTGGATAATAGGAGAGGAATTGGTCAAATGATCCGGTTAAGTGATCAGTCGCTCCTGAGTCAATAATCCAGGATTCATCTCCTCAACAAAGAAACTAAAGGATTGAGGAGTACCTGATTGGACAATATTGTCGATCCCAACTGTACTTGGATCAACATAACTGGTCACTTGGGGAGCACCATTAATAGCTTCACTAACGAGAGCTCAGATTTAGACTTATCATTTGGAGGACGTCGCTTGCCATTTGGTGGACGGTCGTGTAATTTCCAGCATTGGTCTTTTGTGTGCCATAGTTGGTGACTGAACTACGGTATCATCACCTTGCTCTGATATCATATTGAAAATAAAAAGTAGAAGAAAGAACACCAAAGTTACGTGGAAAACCCTAGGCTAGGGAGAAAAAACCACGATAGAGAGTTTTTATTGATTTTTGATACACACTACTCAATATATGAACATATATAAATAGCCGTATGTCAGAAACCCTAGACTGTAGACAATAAATAAAAGATTAAAATGTCCTTGGGGCTAAACAACGTTTTGCAACAACCTATAATCCAACAACAAAATATCTCAAATCCCTTTAATATTAAGATTAAAGACAAATATCAATTTATACCATTGAACTGGGTATTGTATCAATTTAAGCCCTAAACTAATAATTGTATCAATTTAAACCATGAACTTTTGGGATTGTATTCAATTTAAACCTCAAAATCATTATCGTATCCTTTTAAACCCTAAACTTTTATGAATTTATCGATTTAAACTCCAAACTTTTATAATTGTATCAACTTAAACCCCTCCATCATGTTTTATGAATGTTCAGGGTTTAAATTGATATATTTATGAAAGTTCAATGTTTAAATTGATATAATTATTAATTAGGAGTTTAAATCGATACAAATCCCAAAGTTTAGAGTTTAAATTGATAGAACCCTCAAAGTTTAAGATTTATATTGATACAATTCTTAGTTTAGGGTTTAAATCGATACAATTTCCAAAGTTCAGGGGTATTAATTCATATTTGCCCTATTAAAAAAAAACCCATGTTTGTTTTTTAAATTGGCTATTTTTTTTTTAAAAATAGGGGTTAAGGTTCTATAGATGTTTGGGAATAAAGGATACTTGGGAATAGGATGTGTGGTAATCAAAGATGACTGTGTTTGGTTTGTACATGAGAATGCTATCATCAACAATTGTGTTTGTATTTAATTTATGAAATTAAGCATGAAAATCTTATTATAATTATAATAGATTAATAAATTAAATAATAAAAAACATCCAATATATCGTTAAAAAATTAATTAACTATGAATTAATAATAATTTTAATTATAAAATATTCGAAGATTGAGTAATTTATAATCAAAATTAACTAATTAACGTAATTAATGAACATCATACTAATTATAATTTAATACTTAATCATTTTTATAATTAATTGAGTTCAAAATTAGTAATTTTAAATTAAATTAAATAATATAAAAAATATTTTTTAAGAAACAATATATTAAATAAACCGTGGAAATAATAGATAAAAATATAACATATTAATAAAGAATACTAAAAAAGTGTTTTGTAAATATGATATGTTAATAATTAATGAAGTAATAAAAATTAATCATAATAAAAAATTATTTGATTATTTATAAAAACAATAAAGTAATAAATTATTATTATTAAAAAAATGAAGTTTTATATGGACTAAATTTAACTAATTCTAGTCTACTAATTAAATATATTTAAAATACTGTTGGTTAATAAAATAATAATTTATATAAAAAATAATTCTATTCATTTAATAAATTTTATTATAAAAACAAGTCCAGTAAATATTTCAATATATTAGTATTGAATTATTAAAATAAATATTTATATTATTTTTATTTAATTAATGTTAATCAATTAATTAACTATATTTAAAGTGAAATTATATATAAAATGAAAAATAGATGAAGAGATGAAAAAGGAAAATCCATAGTTTTGGAAGGGAATAAAAAAAATCCTTCTATGTGGGAAATGATGATGCCTAAAAATAGGTTATTCTAGGCAAAAAGTTTAAAATAGTGAAACAAATATGAGATTTGAATGTCTGTGTTAATTTCCATATAGAAAATTCTCTAACCAAACGGCCTTGAAACAATTCTAAAATTGTTAATAAATGAAGCCCAGGGAATCACATAAAAGTAGATTACTGATACATTTGGATAAGAATAAGATGAGAGATTGTGACTTTGAAGTTTAGGCCAACTATATGGGTAAGATTTGAAAGACTTAAAAATTCAAGTAATTGAAATGGGAATGGGATGAATCTTGTCCTATTAAAAAAGAAAAAGAAAAAAGAGAAAAATATGATGACTATGTATATCAAAATATCGATATATTTCATTAAAGAAAAGGAACACTAATGGAACGATGGTAGGCAACCAAATGGGAGCTAACTAAAAGTTTATTTGGTAAAATGATGTCAAGACCCACCCAACTGCTCTCACCAAATTAAGCTTGGCAAACTGAACCATAACATTATTGTTTGTTATTGGGAAATAGCTTTGGGGGAATTGATTAGATTAGTTAGAGGTTGTTTGGTTAGCTCCAATGGGTGGATGATTCTGATTCTGATCACTTTTCTTTTCCAACATCAAAGCAGATTTCACACCCACCAATTTTTACATTCAAAAACTTTATCATCACTCCGACCTAACTTTTCTAAGCACTTTCACTTTCTTAGGGGAAAACTGGTGGAAAAATAGGAGCTGGAAAGCGTATAGAACGTGAGAGTCAGTAGTGACCTTGGGGATTCAGTTGACACAGAATTGAATCAACAACTCTCAACAATTTCAAGGACGACTAACGTTAAAGATGTGTATACTGACAAATAAAAATGAAACCAAAAGAAAGAACAGTAGAGTATTTTTAGTAGTTTGTTCTTGTTGGGATGATTTGAATATGCAGATGGGTATCAATGAATCAAGGTGGATTCAGATCTGGGTTGATATTTCAAATAGATCTGAAAGATTCAGCCCTGAAAAGCTAGTGGGTAAATACCAAACTGGGGGCAGGAAGTTTCTAATAATTGACATAAGAAATAGACAGAGAGGCTAATAATAATAAATCATTATTAGTGCATGAGTTGCAGTCAAATCCTTCCACTCAGCAATTTGTGCAATTAAAGCAAAGTGGGTTGGATTCCAAAAGTCCCTTTCCAGTTCCACAGTCAAAATATGCTTAGAAAACAAATTGTATAAAACAGAGCCACAGTCCACATGCTGAAAAACATTGTTTTTCTCTCTCGGGCATTTTCACAAACATCTTCCGTACGTGGAATTTTCTCCTAAAATTTTTCCCTTCCCCACTAAACACCCCTTCTCTAACTTTCAATGATTCCTGTGGTTTTCCATAAACAATTCGATTCTTTGGATTTTCTGAGGAAACGAATCAGAGATATGGATCACATATGGGGGAGGGGGTGAATGAAATTGAGATAGATTATTGACAAATGGGAAGCTTGTAAAAATGGGTTTGAAGAAAATACCGAACCCAAATCAAGGAATTGGTTTAATGGGTTTTGAGAATTGTTCGAAACCAAGAAATCTAATTCACGTAATTCCTAACCCTACGCTTAGAACTCGATTAATACTAATCCAATGCTTCAACCTAACGAAAAGAAGAAAAGTTACCTTTCCGATGGCGCGTTCTTTGTCCCTAAAAAAAAAAAATTGATTCATCCAAGAAAATCAAAAGCTTCGCTTCGATTCCTTCCCTTTCCCCTTCTTCTTCCATCTTCTCGGCAACCGTGTCAAGTCAACCGAAGTAATTGATTCTTCTACTTTTTATTTAACAACTATTCTATCTTTATTCTTATTTTATTGTAAAATTTCTTTAATTCTTTATGTTTTACCGTTAAATGTTTGAATTATATTTAAAGGATTAAATCCTAATTATAAGGACTAATATCCTAACTTTTACAAAATTTTAGGGACTAATTTTGTTATTTAAAATTATATTTAATAAAAAGGGTATTCATTCAGATTTTGATTTATTTTATTGAAAATTATTGATAAATTTGTTTTCAAGATCATTGCATGTGGCTAAAGAGTAAAGCCAATAATTAAGTTTAATTGATTATTAAATGCAATGACATGTCAAAAATTAATTCTTTTGCTTTAAATATCAATTGTCCTAATTTTTATTAGTTTCCTCTATTTGGTTTAATCATTTAAATTGCAAATAAAGTTAATATGATGTGGAATTATTATTTTGTCGACGTATATGAATATGTAGCATGCTAGTTGAAAAATACATTTTATTGATGGGTTAGTCGAATTTTGTTGATTGGTTAATTAAATTTCACGTCTTAATTAGCATTTAAGTGACACGTATTTGTACACAATGTATTAATACATGAATAATAGAACGATAACAATTTTGTAAAATACATAATTTAATAATAGTTTTATAAAATAACGTAATTTATGATTTTACTAATCAAGTAACACATGCAATGTACGTGAAATCTTGTAGTTCTATTTTTTTAAAATAGTGATTTTTTAGTATAAAATAAATAAACATTACACCGTTTTATTTTAGTTACCATCAACTTTTAAAAGTTAATAATGTAATGATTTTTATTTCAATATTTTCATATTGCCCTTAAAAAAAATCTTATGTGTAGTGTAAAAAGATAATATATATATATAATTAAACCATTAAATTAATATGTCGGTATTCCAATATTGTAATATATATAATGTAATAATTTTGTTTTAGTATTATTATATATCTACCGTGAAGTCACACAAAATAATGCATTGTCTCACTATACTAATGACTACTTTCATTCAATTAATTTCTATGTTTTTTTAAAAAAAAATCTCTAAGATTTGGATCTCACATAATTGTTTTTTAAGAATGTAAATGCAAGTATTTATTTTGTTTTTGTGCATCTCACATATACATGGGAATAATCGTTGCACCAATTAGATATGCGTAACCACCTCCACCACAAATACATGCATACAATTGACATTTATTGCATCCTATGTCAGAGAGATACATTCCCTCAATATCAATTGCACTTTCGACTCGAGACTTTGTTTTTTTAAATATATAAATTTATTTTGTAAATTAAAAATTGGAAAAGTCACATCCACCATCTTTCAAATGGACACCTATACTCAACAAATCACAACCACTCAATAAAGGGAGATATCAAAATTTATGAAAAATGTAGAGACGAAAAGAACATGTAAAAATTATTCCTACATAACCCTTTTAACATCGTAGAGATAGAGATATATATAGAGAACAAATATGATAATTTTCCAAATTTAAAGATTATGATGAAATTAGCACACATATTGTAAAAGTCAATATTATAAGATAAAACCGTATTAAAAACCCACATATTACAAGATAAAAAAAACTTTTAATTGTTTCTCTTTTTAGTATGAGATGGACTTTAATTTTCACTCTATATGTAATGGATAAAAACATAACATTTAATGATTTACCTTTTTTGCATTAATATTTAAACACACATATAATTTATGGGTGTTAAATTTGCACCGTGTACAACTAGTCATAATTTCCCTAAAAAACTTTTTAAAAAATGTTTAAAATCAAATATTTGAATTTCCATCTTCTTATTTATTATAATTTTTTTTATATAAATAGATATAGTAATTTTTTTAAAAAAAACATGTAAGATCATAAACGTTACCCTTATTATATATATATATATATAAATAGATATAAGATTAGTACAATTATCACGTACCATTTATGTTATTTATTTCTTATTATTATCTTTACCATTTCATGCTCTTTTCTTAACAATTTACTTCCTTTTTTTTAAAAGAGATTTTTATCGCTTTTAAACATTGAATAATGTACAATTTAGAAAGTCCAAACTTTTTTTTGAAGATAAAGTCCGACATTTTAAACCTAATAAATCATCAATAAATAATAACATAAATTATGATCTTTGGTCCAAAGAGAAGGGAAAAAAAAAAGGAAAAAAGAGAGAGAGAGAGAGAGAGGCGTGGCGGTAAGGTAAAATGGGGGTTTTTGTAGTTCCAAGCAACAAATGGTAAGGTAGCGACCAGATATTTTTTATTTAATTTCTTATGGCTTTAAATTTTTTCTTAGTGAAAAAAATTGTTTTTTTTTGTGTGTAGTGTAAAAAAATTTGATCTTCCCCACCCACCCCCACTCAATCCCTTGGATATTTGTTGTTTTTTGCTTTCTTAAGCGCTTTCCCATTCACAGTCACTATTTTTCCTTCTTCTCTTTCCTCATTTTCTTCTCTGAGAGAGCTCTCAGGTGCTTGTTTAGACCAAATTCTTGCTTTGGGGTTGCTTATCCGTACGTTGACGAGCTCCAGATTTGAATCAGTCTTAAAATTTCTACTGGGTCGGAGAAATCAAGGACCCCCACCTTCCCATTTCATCACTACCTTTGAATTATCTCATCTTTTACTCCAAACGCTCTTTCCTAGCTCATCTTTCTTCGTGTTTCATTACACTTCTAACTACTTTATAATGCAGAATAGTGTTTGGTTTTACTGGGTTTTGGACCCGATCGGAAAATCGCCGGCGATTTGATGGGATTGATTCTGTTAGTGTTTCAGTCTTCTTCGACTCTTAATGGAGGAGACGATTCGGTGTAGTCTATGTACTGCTCGTAAATTTGATGCTAAGATCCGTTTCACCGTTGTTGTATTTGAGGTGAGCTCTTTGTGGTGACTGGTGTTTGTTTTTTTTTAGTAAAGTTCGGTGGGTAATCATTTTGGCTATGTTGGGGGTGGAGATTTAGGTTTAGGGTTTCTCTGGACTGGATTTCATCTTCTCTAAATAGCAAAAATGTTCACTAAGCTCGCTCTTTCTGGGTCTGAAAATTATTTGGAAGCAGAGGAAGTTCTGCAATTGTTGGACTGGCATTGCCAGTGCACGTTTAAAGATGTCTTGGCTGTGCGTTTTATCCTGAACAATTCAAGAAACTGCTGTTAAGTTTTTTTTCCCCGCTTATTTTCTGTGGAAGTTTGGATTTTAGAAAGTAATTTGTAATTTTCCCATCTCTTCTCTTCTAAATCTCTCCTCTCTCTCTCTTTCGGGAGTTCGTTTATTTAATTTTTGAAGTCAAGGGAAACGGATGTTAATGCTTGAAAGTGCTGTTCTGTTTCCCTTTTCTGTTTAAGGTTTTGGGGTTGCTGATTCTCGAGGTTGAAGGAGATTTCTTTCACAATGTTGGGAGAAAGAACCAGTGGTTTCCTTTAAGTTCAATAGAGTTTTAAGGGGTTTTCCTCTTTGATCTAATTTCTGTAAGATCTCATTTTACCAGACAGGATATTGGTAGTTGTGTATTCCAATCTTCAGAGAATTCGGGAGTTTAAGCTTCAACTTTTGCCTCTCTAAACTTATTATTTTTGTTTTGACCACGAAGTATATGTCTGGATTTCTCTGGGATTCATAATTTTCAGTTTATGTTGTCCTCGTACAGATTTTGCTTCTTCTGGCTTTGGATGTTGCATATGCAAAATCTGAAGGTCGCCAGTTAGAAAGGGGAGCTGAAAGCATTGTTTCACATTCCTGCATCCATGATCAGATACTAGAGCAAAAAAGGCGACCTGGGCTCAAGGTATACTCTGTTACACCCCAAGTTTACCACGTCTCTGGTAATGCAAAACCCCTTCATAGAAAGGGCAGAGCATTGCTTGGAGTTTCAGAATTATCGGATCAGCAAAAGAGTGCAAAACAACCTATCAGAATATATCTGAATTATGATGCCGTTGGTCATTCTCCTGATAGAGATTGCCAAAAAGTTGGCGACATTGTGAAGGTGAAACAGGACCTTGAAACTTTTTAACTAATGTGTCTACCCAACACAGTTTCGATATTGACCATGAGTTTTCTGTCTATGTTGTACCTTTTGTTTTCTCCAAGCAGCTTGGAGAACCTCCTGTCACTAGTTCTTTTTTGGGCTCTCCTTCTTGCAATCCTCATAATAACCCTCCAATTTCGGGTGACTGCTGGTATAATTGCACTTTTGATGATATATCTGGGGAGGACAAAAGGCATCGACTGCACAAGGTATTATGCAGTGCTAATTACCTTCCCTGTATATCATGCTTTGTTTTATATTTTATTCTACCCTTTCTTCTTTTGTCATATGCTTGATTTCCTTCATTTAAGCTGTCAAATTGTTATGATAAGCAAAAAGGTTAATTGACATTAGGCATTTATCAACGGGAAAACAACTGAAGCTTGTGAAAAGACACTTCATATCTATATTTCTTTGGCATTCTTTATACATTTCTCATTAAGTTTTCTTGGAGCATAGGCTCTGATATGGAAATTGATTTAGAAGGCTTCTCAATGCAGGCTTTAGGTCAGACAGCAGATTGGTTTAGAAGGGCATTAGCCGTTGAACCCGTGAAAGGGAACTTGCGTCTAAGTGGATATTCTGCTTGTGGACAGGATGGAGGTGTGCAACTGCCACGTGAATATGTTGAAGGTATTTTAATTGTTTTTTTGACATGCACCTTAGAAGGGATTCCTCTCTATCTTTAGGCTGTAACCATTGTGTATGTTTTCTGCAGAGGGTATTCCCAATGCAGATTTGGTTCTTTTAGTGACCACAAGGCCTACCACTGGGAACACACTTGCCTGGGCTGTTGCATGTGAACGCGATCAATGGGGCCGTGCAATTGCAGGTAATTAATTATTTTTTTTTTTTGAGAGAGAACTGTTTGAAGGACGGAACATTTTCTACAGCTGCATGGAATATGAACCTTTTTATTTTCTAAACGAAAAGTGTTAATTTCTTTTGCAGGACATGTGAATGTTGCACCTCGGCATTTGACTGCTGAAGCAGAAACCTTACTATCAGCTACTCTTATACATGAGGTTTGCGGGTTTTAAGCATAGTTTGGTTAATAAAAAGTGTTTATTAATTTCTTTCATCACCATGTTCCATCCTTCACAGGTTATGCACGTTCTTGGTTTTGATCCACATGCCTTTGCCCATTTTAGAGATGAGAGGAAAAGAAGGCGTAGTCAGGTAACCTATAGCTAGTGCTAATGACTTGAGTAATAAAAATATAAGATATACTTCTAATGCTTTCCCCTCTCAGAATGTTCAAACGGTTTTGGATTATGTGAAATTGACCTATGGATTGATGTATATTCATCAGGTAACAGAACAGGTCTTGGATGAAAGACTTGGGCGCACAGTGACTCGTGTGGTGCTACCACGAGTTGTTATGCATTCAAGATATCATTATGGGGTGAGTGCGTTGTTTGTTCTTTCTGGTGTGCGTGATTGGGGGTGAGGGGGAATTATTCTTCTTGAAAACTAAATAACCAAGCAAATTCAATATGCAATTCCCTTGGCAGGCATTTTCAGAGAATTTCACAGGTTTAGAGCTTGAAGATGGAGGAGGACGTGGCACTTCAGGTTTTGCTCTTGGTTTTTTTTTTTCCTGCCACCTTTCTTCTACCTGTCCCCACCTTTCTTCTACGTGGCACTTCAGTCTACTCAACCTATTGTAGCCTTTTTCTGAAAACATATATTCTTAAACCTGACTACTGCAAACGATATTTTCTAAATCGTTGTATCATGAAATTTAAAGTGATCAACATATCATTAATGTTCTCTTTCAGGATCTCACTGGGAGAAAAGGCTTCTGATGAATGAAATTATGACTGGTTCAGTGGATACAAGATCTGTAGTTTCGAAAATGACGCTGGCTTTATTGGAAGATAGTGGATGGTACCAGGCCAACTATAGCATGGCAGATCGTCTTGATTGGGGACGCAACCAGGGAAATGATTTTGTCACTTCCCCCTGCAATCTATGGAAGGGGGCATACCATTGCAACACAACACAGTTGTCAGGATGTACATATAATAGGGAAGCAGAGGGTTACTGTCCAATTGTTAGCTATAGCGGGGATCTTCCTCAGTGGGCTCGATATTTTCCCCAACCTAACAAGGGTGAGTAAGAGAAGATTTCATGGTTTTGCAGATGTTTTGAATTGGAACTACGTTACTGTGAAGTCATTCTTTTTCTTTCTTTCCATTTCTGGGAGTAAACTACTATATATATGTGTGTGTGTATATATATGTAGAGATGAATGGTTGATTTGACCGCTTTTGTGATATTAAAATTTCACCAATATAGTAATTTCTCTACTGTAGGGGGACAATCATCATTGGCCGATTATTGTACTTACTTTGTGGCTTACTCGGATGGGTCGTGCACTGACACCAACAGTGCACGTGCACCTGACAGAATGTTGGGTGAAGTACGAGGAAGTAACTCAAGGTAAGAATGGTTATGGTTAATGTGCACTTTGTGTATGAAGATGATTTATAATCTTGTTGGTAACCACAGTTCTTCTAACGGGTATACAGGTGCATGGCCTCATCACTTGTGAGGACTGGGTTTGTAAGAGGTTCCATGACCCAAGGAAATGGTTGTTATCAGCATCGGTGCATTAACAATTCATTGGAGGTACTTTGGGAATTTTGGCAATCTAATTGTACCCACGATGCTATTTAAAAAAAAGTATCACAGGCATATATGATCAGTTCCTAGTTTATACTAGTAATAGGGACCATTTTATATAATATCTCTAAGTCTCTGCTGCTTGCTGGATGAAGTTGGTGATTGGATAACATTGCAACAGTTTTGTTCTGATGGCAAGATGATGAGGCTTGATACATTTTTTTTTTTGAAGAATTTGTTTTCAACACTATTGATTCCAATCTGATTTAATCATTTTCTTTGTAGGTGGCTGTTGATGGTATGTGGAAAGTATGCCCTGAAGCTGGTGGACCAGTTCAGTTCCCTGGCTTCAATGGCAAGTTCCTACCCTTATCAATCTTCTGTTTTGGGAATGGTTTCCGTCCAACAAATTTAACAATTTATTATTACTTTCTTACCGTAGGTGAATTAGTCTGCCCTGCATATCATGAACTTTGTAGCAAAGACTCGGTTTCAGTGCCTGGAAAGTGCCCCAATACTTGCAATTTCAATGGAGATTGTGTAGGTGGGAAGTGTTTTTGCTTTCTAGGCTATCATGGACATGATTGTAGCGAACGTGAGCATCTATTTCTTTCCCGTATAATTTCATTTTATGCTTCGATGTTGCTTGCTCAATTATACTTGTAAATTAATTTGCAGGATCTTGTCCCAATAACTGTAGTGGACATGGAAGGTGTCTTTCTAATGGACTTTGTGAATGTGGAAACGGTTACACTGGTATCGACTGCTCCACGGGTATTTCTCTTCTGACGTTTCTTGAACTTCTTGGACATTCATTTCTATTTTAATAATGGAGAAATTAATTGTGATCAAGTTCAAGAAATGGTAATATTCTTTATTTAGTTCATTTTGGTTTTATGGTCTAACAAGGAAAAAGATAGCTAGCAACATAAAGTGGGAGTTGATCAAGCAATTGTGGCATCCAAGTATGCGTAAGAAATTTGTGTAGTATGAATCCCATAAGTCATTGGTTACTAAAATATGAAAGAAAGAATCGAGCCTTGTGGTAGATGTTATCATCTTTGTAGCATTTGCATTTCTACTTTATAACCTAACAAATTCACCTTGGCATGATCTCTCAGCTATTTGTGATGAGCAATGTAGCCTCCATGGTGGTGTATGTGATAATGGCATTTGCGAGTTCCGTTGTTCGGATTATGCTGGCTATTCATGTCAGAACAGCTCCAGGCTTCTATCAAGTCTCTCTGTTTGCAGAAATGTATTGCAAAGGGATATGACTGGCCAACACTGTGCACCCAGTGAACCGAGTATACTACAGCAGCTTGAGGAAGTTGTCGTCATGCCAAATTACCACCGTTTGTTTCCCGGTGGTGCACGGAAGCTTTTTAACATCTTTGGTGGTAGCTACTGCGATGCAGCTGCCAAGCAGTTGGCTTGCTGGGTAAGTGGCCTACCCTAAACCTCTTCAAATCACTCTAATCTCAGCACTTTTCTTTCGCATGATCTTTGAACTAAACATGATATGCTGTTTCATGAAATGGACTCCATCTATTCTTAAATTTCACTTCTTACATGCCGTTTTCGTATTCAGATTTCCATACAAAAGTGTGATCAAGATGGTGACAACAGACTCCGAGTATGCCATTCCGCTTGTCAGTCGTACAATCTAGCTTGTGGGGCATCGCTCGACTGCTCTGATCAGACCCTTTTCAGCAGCGAAGAGGAAGGTGAAGGGCAATGCACTGGGTCCGGTGAGATCAAATTGTCGTGGTTTAATCGATTGCGGAGTAACTTATTCGTAAGTAACAGCACCTCGAAAGGAGGAACGTCTGTAAAATAGTTTCATTGTAGTAGGGTCTTTTTCCGTTTCCTTCTTTTGATTTTGTTATTATCGCGATCGGGTTTGTAATCTTACCAGGGGTCTTAACTTAGGGTAGAGTTGGCTATGCAAAAAGCCTTAGATTTAGGTTTTGAGTTTGCTCAACCCAAAATGATTTAAGGAAAAAATTGGGTTGAGAGGTTGCCAAGTTTTAGGCTTTCAAAAATGAAAGCTATTTGTAGAGAGAATTTGTAAGTGTATGGAAAAAAAAGAAAAAAAGAAAAAGAAAAGAAAAAGTGAAGGTGGGAAAGCTTTGTTGATGTATAACATAATCTGGCCGAAGGCCCTTGAAGAAAATTAGAAAGTAAAAATGAAAAAGAAAAAAAAAGGTTTCTTTTTCCTTATTTTGTGGTCATTCTACTAATTCTGCATAGAAAATCTTGGTGTTGGGAGTTGATATTCAAAGGCAAAGAGTTTTTATTTTGTTTTGTTGTAAAATTGATGTAGAAGTTGGAGATCATACAAACATAAAATCATTAACCACATCATAAAAAAAGACTTAAGAGTTCATTTTGAACATGTGAGCTCATCCCGTTAGGAATTGCACATCAAGAGTAACAATTCTATAATTAAGTAGTGGTAAATTGTCCAACTATAGTAATCATCACAATTTAGAGATGAGCATTTGTAACGATTTCACGAGTTTAAGAAATAACTAAATGATTGTTATTAGGAGGAGACTTAGTTTATGAGTGTAATAGCAAATAATTAATACTATTTTTAAAAATCTTGGATACGTAAAAGGTAATTTCAAATACTTATTATCATTTCTTCTTTAAGGGTCTGTTTGTTTTACAGTTTTTGTCATAAAATTTCAGACAAACATTAAATATCCTTATAAACCCACCTGATATGAGTTTTCTAATATCCTCTATACATGTGAAATTTTTATACCTCAGACATGAATAGTAAAAATATAGTCCGATTTGTTAATAGATTAAAATTAGTTAATTATTATTATTAAATATAATTACATTAATTAATATATATTTTATGTTATCTTAACTATTTAATATAAAAAAATATTAATAATTATTAATATCTGTTATTTAATTAAATTAAATCATTAAATAAATAATTAATAAAATAATATATTAAATTATGTTAAATTTAATTTATGACTATTGTTTTAATTATTTAATTTTGTTTTCTATATACAAAATTGGTAAACCAAATATACATATTTAACTTCCTAATATTAGTTATTTTATGTATCTAAACACAGATATTAATTATGTGCATACCAATGAAATAATATCCGCAATCCAAACAGGTACGTGTTACATTTTGGTGCAAATTTAGCAATACATGGAAGGTGATGTTGTGCACTAACTAACTAAGAGAAACAATGTGAAAGGATGCTTAAGAAATTGAAGGATGATACCAAACCAAGTGAATGAAAGAAAGAAAAAAGGAAAGACCCAAAAATTAAAAGGGTCGATTGGTTTGAAAGTGATGCAAGAAAAATAAAAGAGAGACAGGTGATTCACGTCTTTGTTGGCCCTTTTTAGTTTCCAACTCCCAACTATTTCTCTTTTCTTTTGTATTCATTTTTCCAATAACTTTAGAGCTTCCATTTCTTTCCCAACTCAACCTCCTTTTATTACAACTGACCCTATTATAATACCATAATTACGTTTGATTTGGCGTGCTTCCTCAATAATGGAGTGCATTTATGATTTAAATTACTAATCAACCAATCAATTGTGATTAATTGCTCAAAAACTTGAATAATTAATTTGCTCGGATAAGCTATTTTTGCAAGATTTGGTTCTTAATTTACCAAGATCCCAAATGCAACAAAACAAAAGATTTCAGTTACGAATTTGAATAATATTTCTAAACATTTAAACGGAGTTGGTTACTATTTAATACTACAATGGATTACAAGATTTTTTATTTTTTATTTTATTTTTTTAAAGACTTAAATGATTCATAAAATTAAAGTAAAAATGGAATTTTAAGAAATAAGGTAAAAAGAAGATAATTCAATACTAATGGATCAACCCGACGGGCAAAAGCTAATCAAGTAGTCCGACCCGGCACATGTGCACGTGCTCGAAGCGTCGTCGTATGCATAGCTGTACGCCGCCGGACAGGCGTTCTTGAACATCTCTGAGTACGGCGTCGGCGGGCATGTCTGCGGCGTCGAGTGATCATCGGTGCAGCAAAATTCCGGCGTATTGAAGGCAGCGCACGCGCTCTTACAGGCCACGACGGAGCCGGAATTGGTTACCTGCAACTCCGATGGGCAGATTCCGTTCACGTCCGCGACGCAGCCGGCATACTGGCAGTCGCCGGTGCCGCCGTTTGCCCGGACGCCAATACCCACATTATAGCCATCGACGAGGCTAATGTCGTAGAAATCCATATCGCCACTGCTTGAACCGATGGTGAATTCCGCCAGCGTGACCGGCGGAACACCGCCGCCGATGCATTTAAGCGTGCCACCGCAGTCACCCGTCTGGCATTTCCCATTGCCAGAGCCGTCGAAGTCACAGCCGGTTCGTGCCCAGAACCGTCCGGACCAGCCCGGCGGAGCAGTCAATTGCACCGACGCACCGGGTGCTAGAGGGAATCCACCGTCGCCAAGAACCGCCGCACCATTGCCGGAGAGCGTTCCCGGCCATAGTGTATAGCTGCAATGATTCTGAAGCGTAAAAACAGTCGCAAAAGCCAAATTTCCTGCAGCATTACACAACCCAATTGCAAGAAAAGAAACCAAATCATCATCGAATTAACCAAAACCCATTACGATAACAGAAAAAAGAAACGATTTTGAACTAAACCCAGTTGATCAAAGGTGAACACAAAACACACCAGCATTACCAAGAGAAAACACAGCTAACAGAAGAAAAACACTTAATGGGGAAGCCATTTTCTTTTAATCCAAGTAAACCGCAGACACAAAAACAAGAATTTCAGGGAATCGAATGAAGAAAAACGCAGAAAGAGGTTTATATTTATATTGGTCAGTAATGGGAAAAAGATATTTCAACCAATCTTTTCGTGAACAGTAGAAAAGATGGGGACAAAGAAGAAGCCACGTGGACAGTATATAATGGAAAAGGGAAAAAGAATGGGGTTTCAGTTTCAGCGTCAGTTTGAGCACAATTAACCGAAATGGCCAAAAAACAGGAGTGAGGGCAGAAGGAAGTGGAAAGTGGAGGTGTCGAGAGACAACAGAGGAGAGGCAGAAATAAAGAAAAACTGAGGTAATTGTGAATGCCGACATCCCCATTTTATCCGAACAATCAGCCCACGACCACAAAAAGCAGTTAACAAAAGCATGTGCTTTGCCTCATTCCAACTTCCACCCACCCTCTAAGAGAAGAAGTTGGTGGCTTTTCAGAAATGGGTTTCCATCTGATCATTCTTCCATGACCAAGTTGTAGGCATAAGCTAGCAATCAAGGTAGGCCATGGCCTGGGGGCTACCGCAGCTTGCTGTTTTTTCGGTCACCTAACCCAACAACATTCATTGCTGGTTTGGACCTTTTAACAAACAGTTGGTCTGCGTTGAGTGTGTAGTGAATATCGCAATTTTTTTCCATTAATCACTTGCTGTTCCCATACATTTGTCTCTTTTCTGATGCATAATACGCGTTTTAGTTTCACCTTCTGAGGTTTGTGATTATTCCTCTCTGGAGGTCACCCCATTTTTGCTCCCAGTCAAGTAATGAACTTGAAATCATCGTAAGATGAGAGTATAGCAGGTTTAGAGCTGAAATTCTGAGATGGGATCAGGATTTCACATCATACACGTAAGCGGGTTTTTGAAAGTAAAGGCTATAGATCATCAGGTGATGAAATATGAAAGAAAAAGGCTAGGCAAATGAGAAAGATATGAACAGGTAATATAGCCACAGGTACCCTTTTGTTGCTCAGTTTCTGCCTGTCCATTTATAGGCCAAGAGACAGTAGAATCTAGAGAAGCAAAGATTTCTTTAGCTTATGGGGGGACCCATTATATCAAAATTGTTAATGCTCTATTTCTACACGAAAACTTGATACCAGTCTAAGCAAAATAGTAAATGCGTTTGAAAAAACTTCACCTCAAAAAGGAAAAACCATGCTATAAAGAATGTTATTCAGTGCTTTGTTTCTTGCTAATGAACGTTGATATCAAAACGCCTAAATCTTGCTCTGGTTGTACTCTGAGATATGTAACGGAAGCAAGATATATACAAGATAAAGCTACATACGCTTTGGCCCAATTTGAATACAAAGTAAGGTAAGCAAAGACGGCTGTCAAGGAAACGACCAGTATGAAGTTCATTGTGCACTTGAAGGAAGAAAGTTGTTCGTCTGCTCTTGACTCTGGGAAATAGCCATTAGCAGTGAAATATGAGAGCAAATGATCCTTGAGCTTGAATTTATCCATTAACCAAGCCGAAGCTCCTTCATCTGATGCGGGGATGATCTCACCAACAGGGATCCGTTGAATATGAATGTGAACTTCTGAAGGACCGAGGCCGAAGACATTATCCATAAAGGTAGGACATTGATGCTTGTAGGCAATAGTCAGATCATAAACTGCATAAATAGAGTTAATTAGGGGGGGAAAAAAAAACCAAAACCAGGACCAGAAGTTATGGAAAAATAAATATAAACATTTAGAATATTCTTTTGCACTAAACATTTCTTTATAACATCTTGATGAAAAGATGTCTTTCACTAAAGTCAGGGGATTATCACACATAAGCATGCTTAGCTTTCAGCCTATTCGCCATACGACAATAGTTAACCACTGAACGGCTACCATGTTCTCCACCAACACAAATAAGAAAATCTCTTCTACATCGTATAGAAATAATGAGAGTAAAGAGATGGGATTTTGAAGAAACAAACCTGCATCGAGGGAACCTCGTAGGGTTTGTAAGCAAGCACAAAAACCTCTTGCTTTTGGAAGTAGAACATTTTTCAGCACCGGAAGTCCAACTTCAGCAGCATATGCTTGACTCTTCTTGCATTTTGCCTCCCTACGTGTAACTTTTGTATGAGTTGACAATTTGAAGTGCGAACAGATCATCAAGAACAAAAGATCAGATTTCAAACTTCAAACTAGCTTCTAAATCAGGCATTATTAATTTGCAACCATACCATTAAGATTGAAGGGGGAATGGATGATTTTGACCAATTCCATCCTTTCTTTGCTTAGCAGAAGAATGCATTTAAACTATTTAAAAAAAAAAAAAAACCAATTGGAATATAGTAGAAAAGGAATGGAAGGTATACGTAAAATCGGTTCCCTCAGGAAAAACAGCAAGCCACAAGGGATCTCGAGGATTTCTAAACGTCGAAAGTCTTTGGCACATAACTGGTTCATCGATTTCCCATTTCCTCTCAACAGGAATGAACTCCAAAATGTGAAATCCCCAACCAAAGAGAGGCAGCTTCATTAAGCTGCTTTTAAGGATGTATTTGATGCAGCCTAAGGACCCTTTTCGCAATGCAAGGTCCCACAAATACATCCAATCAACTTCAGTTCTGTGGTTGGCAATTAGTAAAACACGTTCATTTGCTGGAATATCATCCCCATAGAAGACAACTTTAGTCCCATTTATCACTTCAAACAGAAAGGGCCACAGAGCCAGCCAGAAACCGAAAATAATGGAAGTTGCCTTCCTACTGTAATGCAGACTAAAAAGGCGCAAAGATAGTGTAACTATAGGCGCAAAATACACTAAGAACATGAAGGCAGTGGATAGAAACACCGCTAAACAAATCACCCCTCTCATTAGCCTAATAGGACCGAGAGATTTATGTTTTTGTGTATTATCAGATTGCAGTGGCGTAGAAACATCCATTCTTCCAAGAACCGATTCAAAGAATTCCCCTCCTAGAGATTGCTGCAAACAAACACACGTTTTACATCCCTTAAGAGATTCACAATTTCTTCATCAAATCTAATGAAATTGAAACAATTCTAGACATGAAAAAGACAAATCAACAAAAATCCCAACATAATCTTTCCAAAAGGCATAAAGGATTCCGTTCTCAGGAAAACCCATAAAGGGAATCACAAAAAAGTAGATACCAATTTAAGGAACAAGACGATTTTCAGAGTGTCGCTGAATTCAAATACAGATCTGAAACTAAGAAGAACAGCTGAATTACATAAACAAACAAGTGCATTCGATTGGAACAAGAATTACCTCAGAGGAAGAAAATCTTGTTTGGGTCGTGGTCTCTCAAATTTCTTGTGGAAAATGAAACTGGGTGTGCTCTTATCTAAAGTAATGGAACAGGGAATCGCGAAAAATGGTAAATTGAGAAGAAATGATTATCGGAAGAGAGAGAAGTTTGAAAGTTTAATACAAAAAAATATATATATAAAATTAAAAAATATATATATATATATGAGATTTGGGAAATTCAGAGTCAGACTAACGAAAGGTAAAGGAAGAGGCTGCTTGTGGAACGAATTTTACTACAAAACTAATTAAACAGATTGTAACCTGAGGTTTAACTCTGGTTAGGTAACATCTTCAATTTTATAAATAAATCAATAAACTATTCCCACAAAATAATCATTTAGTTTCTTTATCGGATTTAAATAAATAAGAGATTTTTAAATTAAAAAATAATAATCCTTCAATTAGGTTTTAAATGGTTGACCTTTCAATATAATCGAACTAGATAGTAACAATTTTTGTATAAGGTGAAGGATCTGATATTATAGTAGACTTTGATTTTAAGGATCCATAACCACGTAGACCCTTCAATGTTGTGTGGATCACAAATGTGAAAAACCTCCAATTAGGCCTCTAAAAATGACCAAGTTGAGAAGGTATGAATGAAGTCGATAAGGTAGGTTGCCTATCGAGCTTAGTTCTAATCGGAGTAGGATATGTGCCATTTTGGAAAAACGATCCTAATAATAAAACATTCAAGAAGAGTATGAATAGAAGAGATCCATCTCATTAGAGATGTTGCAATACTACTCTCATTTAATTCGACACTACATTAGTTTTTAAAGCATCGAAATGTGTTGGGCCCAACATCACATCACATGAGTATCTTACTTTAGATTTACGAAACTATGCATCTCGACGTGAAATTGATGTAAACTTATGGTTAGATTCTTATACTAGCATATGTTATTCCTTTTTTGAGTTAAGTCTTTTGAATAGATTAAAAATATAAATATGATATTGTTTTGATATCCATCATGTTTTTGTTTATTCAAATTCAAACAATTAACTAAATGACATAAAAATGTTTTTCTAGTTTCTATTATTTTCATTATTATTATCATCAATGATTTAAAATATAATCAATTTAAAAAAATATAGTTGAAAATTTTGGTAAACTACTTGGTGGGATGAAAAATATTGAAATTATATAAAAGAAATGAAAATAAAATTTAAAATTAATTTGTTTGATAAAATAACACTTTTTTTAAAAAAAAAAAAAGAAAAGAAAAATAAAGAATATAAAAAAATCACAAAATGAGGTAAGTGGGGGGAGGCGGAGGCGAAGTTGCTTTAGAAAATGAAAAACCACCGACAATACTGAGAACACCGTACAATGGCCGCGTGTATTTACAGATTTGCCCTTCCCACAAGCAGTGGACCACAAAAGAAGCAGGGACCAAATTGGATATTCGAAAAGAGCTGTTGAAAATTAACACACATTCTAAATTAGGGAAAGTAATCAAAATTCTTATGCAGCTCCACCACACCAGGGTATGTTTGTCTTTTCAATGTGTTTTTTCCTTTTTTTATAATAAAAAAATAACGGTAATTATACGGATAACTGATAAGATATAATTTTTTTTAGAAAATATCAAATTACCTTCTCGGATTAATCCTCTATTTGGATTTTAGAGAGTTCAAAAAATGATTTTAAGGCTTCATTTGATATTTTCGTAGTTATTAAATAATTGTTGACAGTTATATTCTTTTTGTAAAATTAATTTTAAAGTGTATTAGTATTTGGTAAATTTTAAACTTAATTACATGTGATTGGTAAATAAATATTAAATTATCTTTTTTTATATATATATATATAACTAAAGTAGCCTTACTATTATTTTTTTCATCATTTATAATTATTAAGTAATTGTTTAATATAGATATAAAAAATAAATTTTATTTTTAATTGATAAATTAAATTAAATTTTATTAAAAACATATGCTTTTAAGAGAATCTAAAAGGTAGTAAATAATGACTTTTAAATTGGGTGTGAAATGAAGGTGTTATTTAGAAGTGATTTGAGTAGATTTAATCCTAATTAGTTTTACCAAAAAAAAAAAAAAAACTGTTAAGATTTTGTTATAATTATTTTATCTTTCTCCCAAAATCATCCAAACACAACCTAAATCATGTGATTTGAAATTTAAAAATTATTTTAATTTTTTTTTACTTCATTTGGAGTGAAGATGATTTGAAATAAATATATTTAAAATTCCATGTTTGCAATTAAAAGAGAAAAGAAAGTAACAAAATTTACTAATATGCATCTTTGATTATGATCTGTTAATTATAAATTACTCTAGATCATATGAATTCATGTGATATTGGACATTTTTAGTTAAAACAAAATTTGAAATCTTTTTAAGTTCCAAATTATTCTTTCTTATAATAAGAAATAACATAATTAATTTGAAAGTGATTATGATTTAGGGGAAGTACCAAATATATTGTTACCACGCATATATAAATCAAATTACAGTATTGATCTTTTTTAAGGCGAGAACTTTTTTCGTTTGGTATGTTGAAAAAACAAAAATTTAGTCTCTTATTAGTGTTTAGAAAAATAAATTCTTGTTACTATCGTATGAATAATTGAGAATTTTTTTTTTTTTTTAAAAAAAAACAATAACTCACAATCCGAAGGAAAACCACAGCCCACAAGAAAAATTCATATAATAATTATTTCTTTGATCTCAATTAGAAGAATACCATCTCAAAATTTTTCTATTACTCACACCTTTTAGTCTCAATCTTAGACCAAAAAAAACCTAAGAAAATTTAACTAGCATTAACACATTCGAGTATAGAGACTTTGGATAGTGGTATATCAGTTCCATAGGATAGCTTGAAATCAATATTATAGGCTCATTTTATAGTTCTTGGAGCTTATCATTTTCTTGAATACTTTTAACATGGGACAACCACTTTTCTAATTCGGTTAAATATCCAACAATTAGTTGGCCTACTGAAAAATGGTGCGGTAATTTTTATGATTAAGAACATGCATTTAAAAGAGTAAGATTATTACTAAATAGGGTTAAAACCTAACTATCTTCTCTTTTTGATGGAGTATGATTGGGAAATATTACTTCTTTTAGTATAACATATTAGAGGGAGAATTCGAATCTTTAATATTTTAGTTTAGAGATGTCCAATTTTTCTAAGGGGATGGAGACCCGCGGGCCCCGCCTCGAACGCGGCGGGGATTCCCGATTAGGCGGGGAGGGAGTGGGAGAAAAAAATTCCCTGTAACCTAGACGGGGACGGGGATAGGGAATGCACCCCTTGTTCCCCATCCCCATCCCGATTAGTTTCTACCTATTTATTTAGTATAATTATCTAATTTTATGTTATTATTATTATTATATAAATATTACATTTAAATTTCAAATTTGATTATTTATTGGGAAAGATAATGAATATGTTTAAATTGAATATTCAAATTTAGATTATATACGTGAATAATTTGATTTATGTTTATTTATTTCTACTAAAAAAATTAATTAGTATTTTTAGTCTTGAGTAGTTTATCTTTAAATTCAAATGATCATGTAAAACTAACTTAATAAACAATTTAATGATAAAGTAAATTATTTAATTAAAATTTGTTCACATCAGTGATTTAAACTAGTTAAACTATGTTTGAAGTTACCAAACTTTTTGTTAAGTTATAATTAAAATATAAGTTTTACTCCGCCAAATTACTTAAATAATCACGTACAAAGTATGTCAATGTATCGATGATACAAATTTTCAAATCTCAAATTTGGCATATAGTTAAAAAAATTATCACTCATTCACTCTTTATTTCTTCTTCTTCTTTTTACATGGAGAGAATTTTAATCCATGGTAATATAAAAATTAGGCTCCATTTGATTACGTTTAGTGTTGTTTACTTATATTTCGTACATGTACTGACATTTGGGGATCCCACTTCTAAATCAAAAATAAAAAAACGTCAATTACTTGATGAGCGGAGGGTACTCAATCAAATTGCGTTTGAAAATTGCACCAATATTGTTATCGTTATCTTTACAATTATCGTTATTATTTTTTTTTTAAATAACAATTATCATTACTGTCACTACTACTATATGAGAATTGTGAATTTTCCACATTTATTGTTACTGTTTGACCCTAAATGGTAACAATAAAAGTAAATGTGATAGATTCATAATTTCAAGTAAATGTGCTAAAAAAAATAATCCAATTACGTTTGCAATTACTCTATCAATGATATTTCATTATACAAATTTTCATTATGAATGAGTAAACATGGCCTTAATTGATTCCATTGACAATTTCATCAAATGATTTGAGCCCAAAGTCCATAATTGATCAAAATCTATCTACACTACGATAAAAAGAAATTTAACTTCTAAGAAATGCTTTTAAATAAGAAGATTTTTCTAGAAGCAATCATGTATGAAGTGTTTTGGCATTTGGCATTCTAAGAAATGCTTTTAATTTATGTTTTCAACCACAATTTTCTTTTAAAAGGGTAAAAATATTCCAAAAACTTACTAATTTTGAGTTTGACAAACTTTTTAATAACTTTGCCAAAATTCGTAAACTAAAAAAAAATCTCTATCATTTTATCAATCTTACACCACACATTTGTTTACTAATTCATTAAACGTAAAGGTTTTTTTTTTTTCCTAAAGAAAATATTTGGAGAAACATTAACAATTAAAAAAAAAAAAAATTAAATTTTGATGTGCAAGGCCACAAAATCATACGTGGCAAACAAGTAGATAATCTAAAATAAATAAAAAAAACAAAAAGGTCAAAATCGACTCAAATCACATTCAATTCAAACGTGGCGAAAGGGAAAATACGATAAATAAATTTATAAAAGAATATATAAATTTTTAAATATTTGAGAATCAATTATATTATATGAGTAAATCACTTTTTGACATTTGACAATTTCTGTTCCTTTAAGAACAAACACTGTATTTGACGACGGACTTCTATGAACTAAAGTATCAACATCTTCCTCTTCTCTCTGTGCAAACTACAACTACAAAAAGAAAACTTTACAGTGATACCCCATTCCCATCAAAACAAAAACATGAACAGAGCAAAACCCATTTCAGAAATTCGCAGGCTTCTTATAAATCAAACCCGAACAATTTTCCTTGTAGAATTTCACGAACAGCAAAAGGATAACGGAATTAAGCACAGAATTGCAAGCCCAAGCGCCAATGCCGTTGCACCCGCCTTTCAGAACGTGAAATGAATACATCCCAAGATGATAGAGCAAGTTACAGGAAAGAAGAGCAGCTTGGCAATTAAGTACGAACGGGAAGCAGGCGGCCGGGAGCCCGACGGCGGTCAAGAATCGGTAACCATAGACGAGGGTATGGAGGAGGGTAGTGGAGAGAATGGCGAGAATTTGAAAAGACTGTGCGAATTCGAGCCAGAGGAAGGAAGTGAGGATGAGGATGGAATGATTGAAGAGGTGGAACAATGGGAGGCGACGGCAGCGGAGGACGGTGAAAAAGGTGCGGAGGAGATGGAGGTATCGAGAGAGGTAAAAAATGTACGACCAGAAGAACACGCGCCCGGAGGGGCGAGTGCCAATTGGAAAACAGAGCAGCCATTGAAATGGGGTGGTTCTGGTTCTGCTCCGTCGCCAGAGCCACCGGGTGTCACGAATCTCGGCCGCAGCGGAGAAGAGGATACCAGCGAAGATGACGGCGGAGATTACAGCCATGGAGAGACTGTGAACGGCCGGAATCAGGCCGAGTGGGACCGGGCGATCGCGGCGGAGGAGGATCGTAGAAAGACGGAGGAAGACGGCGGCGAGGAGGTAGAGCGTGACGGTGCCGACGAGGAAAGACCACGTGGAGCCCCATGATTGGGAGTGGCTCCATCTGAAATTGACAATGGAAGGGTGCTCCGACAGCCAGTATCGAGAAACCGTCGGCATTGTAATTTTGGGGGCTTTCACAATCAAAACAATTTGAGTACATTATATATATAAAAAAACTACTGAAGATGGAAATTACATAAATTTATTATTTGTTTTGAAAATGGAAAAATATGAATATTAAATTTAAATTAGACAGATAGTTAAAAACGTTTCACGAGTAGACGACGCCGACTTGTAAATTGGGCCAATTGGGGGAGGCAAGGACGGTTCGTTTTGTGGGACTAGATTTATTATTGTTTTTTGAAACTTGGTCCTATATTATTGAATTTTTTTAATAATTTATACTTTGTTGTAAATAAATAAATAAATAAATAAAATAAAAGAAGTTGTTAAAAGTCAGGTTCATGCTTCGTATGAAACATGTCCAAACGTTTACGAATATTAAATGCTTACTAAAAAGTAAAAAGTAAAAATTCTCCACCATGATAAAAATGAGTGAAATTATTATTATTATTATTATTATTTGGAATAAATGATTCTTCAATTATTTTGGAAAAAGTGAATATAATTTTCCTTTAAGAAATCAAGCCTAAGGAGGGAGTTGGATTGTCATCCAAGAAAGGAAAAGTGTTGAACATTTGAAAACCCATGTGTAAAATAATTTTTAATTATTGGTCATTCAAACCTTTCAAATTATCAATGGAAAGTATTTTATTATAATAATTAGAGATGCGAGATTTGACTATTTAACTCAAGAGTACGTTTTAATTATTATTGGGATAAAAATATAATTTGATAAATTTAGAAAATGTTGGATAGACTCTATATTCTTGTTTATGTCTTTAAAATCACTATCAATAAATATGTATTTCGTAGGTAATTTGAATTTTGTTTTAAAAAACTCCTTTTCTAATTCTGGTATATTTTTATGTTTTAGTGTATGCATATATTGAACTTGAAATTTAAAATGTAAAATATATTTTTATAGAAATGTTAAATGGAAATTTTGATCCTATGGTTTGAAGAAAATTTGAATGTATTCTTGTTTTTTATAATTATAATTTAGTTTCTATGGTTTAATAAAAATACTCATAAATAGTCCCTACCACATGAACTATATATGAAAATTTTATCAAACCATATAGAATATTTATGAAATTTTATTTAACTATAAGGATTCAATTCTAACTTTTCCAAATCATAGAGACTAAATTCGTAATTAAACCTTAAATAAAACATTAATAGATATAATAATTCGTATTATACACTCAATTCATTTTTCTTTTAAATTAAAATATGTATTATGTTACGTATTATAAATTATATGAAACAAGATAATAATTATACAAAATTTTTAACATACTTTTTTTCATAAATTAATTGATAATAATTTTTATTATCTTTGAATACAAAATAATATTAGATTTTCCGTTACCAGGAATCAAACTCGAGAAATAATAATAGTTTATATTCAACTTAATATTTCACGGGTAAATACAATTCGATTTGTTGGTTTATAAATATATTTCAAACACATTTTCGAACAATTATTTAAATTAAAATTTAATTAAAAAAATTTATACTAAATACATATATAAAAACATGAAATACAATTTTTTTTTCAATTTTTTTTTTCAATTATCTACGAAACAATCCCTTCAACTTTCAACCTTTTTTCCTCTTTTTACTTGGGTTATTTCTTCCATTCATATTCATTTTTAATGGGTTCAACGTGAGGATTCAATTTTCTTTTCTTTTCTTTCTTCTTTTTTTTTTTTTTTTTTAAATGACAACTTACGGATTTATATTTGCTCAGGCATGTTTCCATTTTTTTTTAATAATAATTTGGTTTAAATACTACTTCGATCTCTATACTTTTGATTTTGGTTCGTTTTGGTATTTGTTTTTTCAACTTTGATTCGTTTTGATATTTGTACTTTCAAAATATTCATTTTGCATCATACTCTCAACCTTGGTTTGCTTTCCATACTTCTAAAAAGTAACCATTTTAGTCCCTTAAAAATAAAAATGAAAAGATCAAAACATTCCATTTTTTAAAGTACACAAACTAAAATAAATATTTTCAAAATATAAGAACCAAAATGAATAAAAGTAGAAAAGTAAAAAGTACAAAAAGCAATATTTGAACCTAATAATTTTATTTAAAGTCAATAAGATTTTCTATTTTTTTTAAAAAATCCTTTTTAGTTCATCACGTGTTGTGCAAATTGAAACCTGATAAGATTTGAATATATATATATATATATATTAGACTGGACTCAAATTTCACTTGAAATCTTTGAATTTTGAAAAAAACTAATCAATAATTTTTTTGTGCAAAAGCTTAGATTTCAATGAAATTGGTGAGTTTTTAGAAATTTTGATGCTAGTCTGGGTTTAAAATACTAATTTTAAAATGGTGGGTGAATCAGTAAAAAAAAAAAAAGAAAAATAATAATCAAAGGTGCAAATTAAGAGTGTTTATGGGTTGGATTGAGTTAAGTTAGGGTTGGGTTGAGTTGGTTCAGCTTAATCAGATCATTTATTTAAAATTTTGTTTAAAAAGAAGTAAAACGTAAATATGTAAAAATCCAATTTAATTATTTTTATTTATTAAATTAAAACTAACAATTCAATCTCACTTTATATAGTGAAAATTTTGTTTTTAGAATGTAAATAAACTAATTTAAAAGTTGTTGAAGAAAAAAATATTAAAAAAATATTGGAATCAAATAAAATTAAAATAAATATATGTATAAATAATTGTGTTATAAGTAGATAAAAAATATATTTTAAAGTTAATAAAAAATTCGGATTAGTTCGAGTTATATGAGGTGAAATCATACACCAACTCAATCCATAAAAATTTTCATTTATATGAGTTGATAACTCAATCCAAGTTGTACTTGGGTTAAATTGGGTTGATAGATTTTTTCGGATCATCGAATTTTTTAAACACCCTAATGCAAATTGCAAAATTCATCTAAGCTTTAAGGCTGAATTTGATAAAATGAAAATTTTGTATGGAAATGGATACAATTTATTTTTCCTTACTTCGACTATATATAATATCGATGCTCTCTTTTACACCGCTAATAGTTTGAAGATATAACCCAGTAATCTGATGACACGTGGGAACAAGTTGACAATCACGGGGAAAGTGCAGTGAATATTGTTTAGGGCACACGGCTGCGAGAAGCTTCCATTTTCAAACGTATATGTTTCGTTTTTCCGTCAAACGCGTTCGTCTCCAGTTTTTAGATTTGCTTTTTGATCCATATCGGAACGCAGGATCGGCCGGTTTGTTCTTCTTAATCACTAGGTTCGTTTCATTTTTCCGATTCTTTTTGTAATTCTAGTTTAATTGATGAGTTCTTTTGTTCTTTTGTTGGATTGTTTCCGTTGAATTTAATTCTCTTGGTCTCTGCTTGGGGATTTTGAAACCCTAGGATTCGAGATTCGGTTGTATATTTCTCGTTTGTATTGCTGTGCTTGTAGATCCATTGCTATGATGGTTGATTCTCTTTAGGTTCGCCTGTTGTTTCCGTTTGGTAGAAGGATTTTTCTCTCGACTTTGGTGGATTTTTTTTTTTTTTTTTTTTTTTTTTTTTTTTTTTTTTTTTTTATCTCAATTTTGTGTTGTAATGTGATTCAATAGGTGGGGTGTGTAGATATGGCGAGCGGGTTTGGGGAATCGACAAGTAGGCAACCTCAAAGCCCTTCTTGTTCCGACAACAATGGTGATGCTAGTAATTTTGAGTGCAATATTTGCCTGGATTTAGCTCAAGATCCTATTGTAACCCTATGTGGTCATCTTTTCTGTTGGCCATGCCTTTATAAGTGGCTGCATATTCATTCCCATCCCCAGGAATGTCCAGTTTGCAAGGCTATCATAGAAGAGCAAAAATTGGTTCCTTTATATGGTAGGGGTAAGACATCGACTGACCCAAGATCAAAAAGTATTCCTGGAATTAACATTCCTAATCGGCCTGCGGGACAGAGACCCGAAGCAGCAGGTCCTCCTCCAGAACCAAATCCTTTTCCTCACAATGGGTTTGGATTCATGGGAGGTCTTGGAGGGTTTGCTCCAATGGCGTCGACGAGGTTTGGCAATTTCACGTTGTCTGCAGCTTTTGGTGGTCTTGTCCCATCTTTATTCAACTTTCAGATGCATGGATACGCAGATCCAAGCATGTACGGTGCAGGTGCTAACTTTCCATACGGGTTTCCTAACATGTTTCATGGTAGCCATGGTCACGCCCATGGATACTATCACCAGCTCCGTCAAGGTCAGCAAGATTATTATCTGAAGCGGCTGCTTTTGTTTATTGGTTTTTGTGTTCTTCTTGCCCTAATCTGGCAATAGATGAAAGGGTCCATTAGGGCTTATATTGCTTCGTGGTGTTTAGTGTATTCAACCTCTAATGTAAGAATTGAAAGGGGGAAAAAAACAACTGGTACATGGTCAAAAAAAAAAAAAAAAAAAAAAAAAAGAATCTGCTGGTACATTGTCTTGATATCTCATCATTCGTCCTGATTAGTCTTACTGTATGTTGAATGGACACCAACTTTCTATGCTTAGGCATGGTGAACATCAGCTGACATGCTTATGCAATTGTATTTGGAAGTTTCCATTTATGCATATATATAATACACACACATTTATTTGCTGACCACCAAATGCAATCAGATGCAATGTGAACAAACTACATGCTCTGGTTTCATTCTCTCTGAGATGGTTTATTTGCCTAAGTGGTTTCTTTAGTGGTCTTACCTAATGGCTAATGCACTACTTGCGCTATGGTTTCCTGTTTTTTTTTTTTTTTTGGTCAGTATATCTTTGGTTGATTCTTGGTGAAGAAGTTAGGATGCTAATGGGCTGCTGCTGCACATGGTATTTAATGGTGTTTTGCTATGGTTGTATCCATGTTTATTGTTTCAATTAACAATTCTTGCTTGCTATTTGTTTCCTTTCCCCAATTCTCAAATTCCAGTTTGGTTTATGCTTGAATTTTACTTGCACCTAGCTTCATGTAACATGTCATGATAGACCATGTTTATCGGAAGAGTGCAGAGAAGAGTAGGTGCTTGCTATTGATGCTAGATGTCAACTGAACTTATATAAGATATGCTGTGGCTTGTAGAGCTCAATTGTCTGATGTTATCTTTCTTCTTAAGCCTGGAATATTATATGAAGCATGACAGTATATAGTGGTTGACACGTTATATATTTTCATCTATTACTTTGTTATGGTTCATCTTTTGAAGACTAGACAATATTTTAATTGCTCAGAATGTATTTTTCTCTTCTTTTTAAAGCATAGCTTGTAGAGTTATTTGAAGATAGTTTGTAAGCATCCTTTAGGAGGAGTGTCAAGGGGGTGGCCTCTCTGTCCCCGTCCCCACTCCCAAATCACTCATCACTAAATGTTGTGGGGACAGGGAGCACAAACCATGTCCCCAAAATTAGAACAGGAAACATTTCCTTACCCTCTGCCCAAAGTTGAGACTCTTAGGGCCTCTGAGCGTGACATTCCTAGCTTAGAAAGAAGGAATTGAGGTTCCGTTTGTTGGTCTCACTTGATAAGTAATTTTAGTATTTTATTCTTAATATTTGGATCGGTTCATTTTTTTTTTTTTTTGGAAAATTGCGCAAACCACTCTTGTACTATGGGGTTTGTTGTAATGATACCTATAAACTTTTTCATCGATCAATTAACTCCTTAGAGTTTAACAAGTGTTGCAATCATGTCTTTATATTAGTTAATCTTAAATTAGAAAAGGACAAATATGTCCATTCACTCAATCTTTCTCTCGCTTCTAAAAAAAACCTTTTCACCTATTTTGTATCGGAGGATCACTTATGTTTGAAAGTGTGCATGTGTATTGTTAGTGGGGATTTGTTGGACGATTTACAATGCATTGGGGAGCTTGTCGGGGTTGAACATCGTTTGTCATATCAGTTCATTGGTGGTGGGCAACTATTGTTCATCAGGAGTCGTGTGTCGTACAGGAGTTTGTCAAAGGTTTGGTCTTGTATCCGTGGTTATTCACCAAAATCGCTCTAAGACATTTGTTGGATATGAGATCAAAAGGGTTGTTATTCGTCGCATCTGATTCGATGGAGGCAAAGAGCTACATGTGCGTTATTGAATTTGTCGGAGGTTGTGGGTGGTTGCTATTTTGGACTTTACCGGGGTTCACAGTGTTTGGTCTAGAATTCATGGGTATTTGCTCGAGGAGATCTAATGTCGCATGGGTATTCGTCGAAAGACTACCACTTTTGTGGGTGTTGTCAGAGTATTAGTCCAGAGATTTTTTCATCGTCGAATTAAAAACCTATGCACAAATCGCTGACCGACATAAGAAACCTTCTTTTAGAAATAGGTGAGAATGTTTTTTTTAAGAGAGAGGAAGGTTGAGTGGATGGATGTGTTTGTCATTTTTTAATTGAAGATCAACTAACAAAAGGACATAATTGCAACACTTGATAAATTACATGGGTTAATTGATCAATTTAAAATTTTATGGGTGCGATTGCAACAAACTCCTTAGTTTAGGGATGGTTTGTGCAATTTCCCCAACCTCTTCCTCCTATTTTTAACAATGATTTTATTTTTATTTTGCTAAAAAGTAATTGAATTATTAGTCAAATATAAAAAAGAGACCTTTCTAAAATGTAATAGGGCTAATTCTGATGTTGACATGTTTTTATTTTCAAATTATTTTTTAAACAAAATGATGTTGATAGTCTTTCTTAAAAAAATCTTGGAAATTATGCCATTTGCATTCTTTAAATAAATAAATTTCTTCTTATTATTAGTTTTATTATAATTAGTAATTTAGTGATATTTTGTGGATTTTTTTATATATGTTTTATTTTTCCTTGATATTTTTACTATGACTTGGCCATTAATTAATAATAGTTTGTGCCAAAAGGTAAATTATTGTAGGCTTGAAAATTGAATTAGGGTGTATAAAATTTAATTATTTAAACTCAGGTCTTTTTTAAATTTTGATAACATTTTTATCTTTCGTTTCCGCGCGCCCCCCCCCCCCCCCCAAAAAAAAAAAAAAAAATTTATATTATCACTTCCTTTATTTACTCTCAGTTATTTGGTAGAGTCAATTTTAAAATGTTATTTAAAGTTTAAAATAAAGAAAATGTTTTTAGCAACTACTACTCTTCTTTAACCATTCCTCAAAGATATATTGTAGTCCACTCTAATCATATAGAAAAATATAAACAAAAAGAAAAAAATTAAAATAGAAGAAAAAAGAGTTTGAGAAGTGTCAAATTATAGTTGGACAATTGGATGCATTGTACAAGGATATGTTTGAGTGTATTTAAATATATTTTTTTAGGATGGTATAGAAAGTAGATAACAAAACAAAAAATTTAAAAGAACCATATAATTATATTTAATGAAACTACATTTTTCATAAGCAAAAAAGTGTGATATAGTGACCCTAACAGTCTTGCACACAGGATGTAGACTATATATCAATGTGTTGTCTAATCTAAAATTGGAGAAATTATTAAAGTGTACCATGTGGAGACTTAAGAGGAATTTTACAAACTCCACAACTTTCTTCTAAATCAATAAAGTATTGGGAATAATTTTCAATTTTTCTTTAGTTATCTTCTCAAACTATATAATTTTCTGTCTTTAAATTTATCCATTTTTAGCTTGCCATTATGTCTTAATTACTTATGTATGGGTAGGTAATCGAACTATTATTTTATGCACAAAAATTAAATCAAAGAAATTTTATACGGTTTTTCTCCTTTTAAACCCAACGTATAGTTCAACGTATGTACGTGTTTAAGATTGTATCAATATAAATCTTAAATTTTAATAATTGTATCAATCTACACTATTAACTCTTGAACTTGTTTTACTAATTACTTAATTTTAAATTCTCTTAAGTAAGTGTTTAAGGTGTGTATTAACAATAATGAAAAAAGTAAGCTAAGTATGTTTAATTAAATGACGTCTCTAGAATGTGAGAGAAGGAAAATTTTTTAAGTGTTACGAGTATATTCGTCCAGGTTGTGAACATAGTCGACGCATAGAGAGTTGAGAATAACAATGATAAGCTGGAAAGGGCAAGAAAATATGTTAAGTGTGGAATGTTGAGTCTAGTGGAGTAGGAGAAAGTTGATACTCAGTGGAAGTATAGGACTCCATGCGTTGGAGCTAAGAGGCGCCATATGACCAATTATGTTGAACTATGCAGCAAAAGATTATGCGTTGTAGAGAGAAGACTTGAGTAGCCACAAGGCCATGCAATGAAGTTAAGTTAAAGAATTCGACCTAATTGATGAGTAAGTAATTCAGGTGACAGTCTTGTGGATGTCAATGGAAGGATAAGCATGTTAGGTGGCAAATGTTTTCTAATACCTAAGTGAGTGAGTGTTGTTGCCATCTGAAGATTATGAAGGTTGAAGAATTCTCAACAAATTGCTCAATATCCTTGTCTACAATCACTACACGAGATGAACAAAGGAGATTTCAGGAATCCCTCATTAATTCTAGAGGAAATAATGTTCAAATTCTAAGGTAAGTAAAAGATAAGATGTTTTTGAGCAATTTCCTTAAAGAGAGTTTAGTTTCTATTAATGTTGGAATTAAAGTTAAGAAACTTGGAAGATTGAATTTGGAATGATGTTATGGATGAATAAGCAGGCAGTTGTATACGAAGAACAAGCAACCAGCTGACCCAGTAATGTTATGCATTGACGCATACAACATAGTCAATTCACAACAAATGCGCTTGGAGTATGTTGCACAGTAGGCATTCATCACATAGGCCAAGAAGGTGTTTCGACGCTTATTCGAAAGACTTTGAGGAAGGATTCCCAATTATCAGCCAAGTTTTAAGGTAAGTCAGCCGATGCGGTGAAGATGGTTTCGATGCATCGATTATGATGCAAAGAATTGTTAGTATGCGGTGAGGTTAAGTTATGCGTTAAGCTCAAAAGGGAGCTAATTATGCTGACCAAGGGACCTTTCCTTTTCAGGACAAACTCAAATAGCAGAGGCGTAGAAACCCCTTGGATAAGTAGCTTAAGACAATGAGTGACAAGTTTTAATAAATGTTTTCTAATGCGAGTTTTATAAATAAATTCTACATAACAGTTCATATGAATTTTATATCATGATTATCTTCACTGCATGCTTTAAAAATGAACGTTGATCGCATGATTTATGTTTTTAAATGATGAAGTTATTTATGAGTTCAACATGCGTTTTACAGTAAGCCTATGCTATGTTGTACTGCATGAGGAAAATTTATCAAGGAAATTATATAAGCATACTCCATGTTTTGCAAGGTATTATGCGATGATATGAAATCATGAAGTGAGATAATTTCTAATGCATAATTTGTATATGTTTTTAAATGTTTAAATGTTTGTGTCTTGTATAAATCCCACTCCAATGTTGGTACCAAAGGTATGGTAAGTTATCTAGATTTCAGTGATGTTAGGGATCCTTGGTACCGAAGGTATAATAAGGTGGTCAGAATCCAATTTAACTCTGATTATGTTATCGATGTTGATGATATTGAGCAAAATGGCTCTCTCTCAACTAAGGTTATTAGGGATTGAGCAAAAGGGCTTTCCCACATGTTCAGGCAGTAGAGTAGTGAAGTTTTTTAGAAATATGCTAAAGAGTTTATTTTGAGGTTATATGATATATTTCTATTATTTTAGTTCCATTTCTAAAACTCCGATTATGATTTTATAACTGTTTCCTTGATAAGCAAATTCACGTTATTTGATAAGCAAATTCACGTTATTTATGATTTAAAATACGTTTTATTTAAGATAGTCACTCACTAGGTTTCCTAGCTCACTCTTTTAAAATGTTTTCCTCCCCAAGTAACGGTCGACGTCTCGAGGCCTAGCAGTTCTGTCAGTCAGTCACTTCTCAGACCCATAAAGACTGGAAGTTTAGGTGGCTCATCATGTTCTGTATTTAGTTTTCATGTTAATGTCAGAGGGAATATGGTAGAGTTTGTGTTGAATAGTTGTTGTTAATAAGTTTGGTTTTTGAACTGTTATGTATGTTGAAGTTAATATTTATGATTAGCAATAAACTATATGTTTAAAGTTGTTGCTGAAATTATGTGTTAAGTTCTAGACAATCATAAAATGCTAATCAGGTTTAACAGGCTTTCAGGAATATGTTGGGTAGTAGTTGTCATAAAATGGGTGGCCATTGTTGTCTTCACATCTTTTCTTGGATTAAGAGGTTAATCTGGGAAGAGGTGTGACATACATCCTCTAGATTTCATTCATAAATTATCATATGAGATTAACAGTGTAGATTATTTCTTAATTAAGATTACTTTTGAAAATTAATAATGCATTAATTATTATATGTGTATAAACTTCTTGAAATATCATATTAAGAAATGGACAGTTGTGTTGGGGTTGATGCCTTAAAGTCTTTGTGTTTTGTAGTTTGTAAACAGATTGTACGAACGTTTGTGTTGTATAATATATGATATTTACTTCACATCTTGGTTTTGTTCAGTTGTATGTTTTATTTTCTTTTCCACAAACCAATAAACATAAAATCTCTAGTTATCTGTATGTAACTTAAGCATGTATGTGGTGACATACATGTGGATCATGTCTTAAGTGATAATCAAAATGGTCTATAGTATATGGATATAGGAAGGAAACCTTATCGTGGTAACGCTACGGATGCGGCCCGCTTTGTGGAATGGTCACAAGTATTGTGACTTGTCACAAATGGTCTGATCTTGATCATTCATGTAGGGGACATGCGAGCAGGGCGTCTTATACAAAGAGTTTATATAAGACCCGACCATGAAGTGTTAACGTCTCGTTATATAACACCGTTCATGAATGAGATTTCACTTTACTAGGATGACCATAGGTAACATGACCTCAATTCTGAGTGAGTTGGGAACTCCTACCATTGAGGGCGGTCCTTTGATTTGTATGGGTGCGAGTGGCTAGGTCGCCGATTCAAACCTACCATTTTGGGGATTCGTCTGATTTGGGAGTTGAGAACTTAGTTACACAAGATGAAATTCACTCATTCCCCGAACCAAGGGCAAGTAGATAAATAGCTAGGACTTGAACGATGTGGTGCCATACACCTTCTTTTGGCCTGAGAGGTGTTCACACATAGTTGGACTATGTTGTATTGTTCATTAGAGGAATCAATGGTACTTAAGGAGTGAGATGTAATTACAGGAGCAAAATAGTAAATTGGCCCAGCTGTACTTACGAGCATCTGGGAAGGGTCATCGTACTCATGATTGGTTATATCCGATGGACACAGAAATATATCTGTGATAAGAAGAGTTCAACTGTTGGTCTTTAGTGGAATGTCTGGCAGTTAACGAATGGTGGATCTCGTGGCTAAAGAGTCTAGTCAGCTATTCACGTACCGTTGGAGCTTCGAGCCACAGGTCCATAAGATTTCCTAGGTAGCTTAGATAAAGTCGAGAATCAGTTCTTGGGTTAGTTTGAAATCTTGAAATTGACAAGAGGGAGAACTAGTTAATTATACATGATATGATTGACTAAATGTATGAGATACATTATTTTTGGAGAAAATTAGATATAAATATGATTTATATCAAGTGGAGAAGAAATTACTATAGTAGATATATGATATCAAACTATAGGGTAAGAATATAATATGATTATATTCATTTATTAATTAAATTTATTAATTATATGATAATTAGCCGAAATCCTCTCCTCGATCGTGCATTAGTGGGAATTCAGTATTCGGTTATTGTAACTGAATAATAAAACGAAAATTTGTTTCATTTTTGCAATGAATTCGTAAAAATTCGCAGTCGGTGTGAAAACGTCTTGATCGCTTAGCTGAGAGCCTATACGATAGAGCTTCATCGCTTAAACGATCGCACACCCGCATATAAATGATTGCAAGCCTTTCTCTAAACGATCGCTTAGCTTTCCTAAACGATCGCCTAGCGTACCGTGTTTTCTAAATGATCATTTACCTATTACTAGACGATCGCTTAGTAAAACCTACACAATCGTATAGCTTTATCGAAACGATAAGCAACCCTGCTATACGATAACAACTTTCTCTCCCACTTGCTTATCGTCTACACGATTAGCCCATTCCTCTGACCTTTACCAAATTCAACAAGTATCACTCTTTGGATTTTCACTCTGAGAATACCAAAGGCTCTAAGTGGTGGTGTCGTCCCCGTTCCTTCTTGCTCGTGCTTGTTCGTGTTGCTGCCGTTCGTGTAGATGATCGTGCTGCCGTAGCCGACTGTTTTGCTGGGCAATAGAGAATGTAAAGGTTCTTCCGCTGCATTGAGTTCGAAATTGAAGAGAGTCTTCAACTGGTATGTGATCTCAATCCCTTTTATTTTATTTATCAAAGCATGCCGTTAATTAGTGTGATATTGCATAACTGTTTGATAGAATGTGTCTGTGGTATTCTAGTCACAATGAAATCGGAAAGGTCCGAACACGCCCATGGCTCTTCGTTAAGAGTTCCTTCAAGTTGAAATTGATGCATAGATGATTTTGATCAAAGAAAGGGACGGACACATTTGAGATGTTGGTATTTTTGACTTCTTAGTCAATGATATATGTTGTTAAGGGTTATCTTCGATCAAGTCCATGCCCAAATAACCCTAGAATTCACGCTTTCCCGAAAGGGAAGAATAATGCCTCGATTGCCAAGACGACAGAGTCGAGCCCATTACCATTTCACGAAAGAGGAAATTCTTGAGCCGAGTACTCGTACACTACAATCTCAACATTATCCTCATGCTAACATCGCTAATAACGTACAAGCCACAAGTGCATGTGGATGATTAGCCTTATAGATATCACATTAAACCACCTCACAAGGTATGCAAAATCTTTGCTTAGCCATATAAAAATACTTCAAATGCTAACTTAGACAGCAAAGTGTACGTGGTGCTGTAGGTCAACTTGGCACAACACTGGTGTCATATACGTGTGGCTTGAACACATTGTCTTTTCGAGATCACATATGTCTTATTTAAAACAATTAAGTTATACCATTCATTTGAATTGTCACCAATGAAATATATTTATAATTGTCAAAGCAAATATAACTCAATTGGCATACCAGACGAATACTCTATCCTCAATTGTATTTTAAAGAGGGAGAAAAAAAAAGAAACATATTTATTAGGGAAATTCTTATAAATAGAGATATCTAAAAAATATTTAGACTTTATAATAAGAAGTTCCAAAAAAAACTTTTGTTATATAGTATAAATAATTTTTTATATTTAAAAAGGTCCTAATACTTATTGCATTTCATTAAAGGGACAAAAAGAACATAATATAAGGAAATGTATAATTTTTTTAAAAAAGCAGTAATAAAATAGGAAAGGACTAAGGGAGGGGGTGAAGCAACAAATTTGGGCTACCCACCACTCAACGCCAATGTGAATACGACATGTCGATTGTCATCTTTCTGGAAGAATGTTACGTCGTGCATGTAAAAGGCATACAAATATTACCATTTGCCCTTTTATCCCTTACCTACTTTTATTTCCACCTTTTCCCCTTTTTATTTGCCTTTTAAACCCCTTCAAAAGATTCTATTTTTCTCTTTTTTTTCTTCTTTTTCAACAATTTTTGCTCTACTTATTTTTTTTTATCTCTCTAAATTATTATAATAATTAACTAAAAGTTGTGATATTCAATAATTTCATAAAAGGTCATATTTATATTAAGATTTCATCATTTTTTTAGGAGTGAAAAGAACTAGTATTATTACTAGAAATAAATATTAATAAATGTTTGTGTACTTGTATATCTATTTCAAATTTATTTTTCGTAGAAATTAAAATCCTAAATTAGGAAGGAGATAAATTAAAACTTAGAAGATGAGTTAATATTTGTTTTTAATTCAAACTTGAATATAATTTAACTAGTATAAATTATATATTATAAAGGAGGTAGCATTGTTTTTCTAATATTTTGTTATATATATTTTTTTAAAAAAATACATTTTGTTCCTAAAACTGTATTAGAAAGTAACATTTTAGTCTCAAAATTACTTTAGCTTATAATAATTTAGTCTATATATATATATATTTTTAATTTACAACAATTTAGTCTTTTAATTTTAATATATAATCAAATTTAAGTATCACTTTTTTTAATAAGGATTAAATATTTATAAACAAAATTGATCCCTATTAATTTTATCAATCAATTACAATATTTGTGCTATTTATTATGAAATATTGATAATATTTTTTCACGACTAAAACTAAATTTTTACAAAATTTGAAAGTATAAAAAATTAAATCCTTACAAATTAAAGTTAAGGAATTAAGATTTTTTTTTAAAAAAAAAACCATTGATAGAAATAGATGATCAAATATTTGAGATTACAATTATTTTTTGTAACATTCCAAGCTTGGATTCAAAATCTAGATTTGACACTTGATAGTCTTAACATTTCCTTGCATCTCTCTTTCGACGGACAATGTCATTCTTACTCATCTTTAACTAATTTTAAGAGTGATGAGGACTATCCTCACAATCCAACAAATATAATGTGGACTTATTTTGTCCTCACTCAAACTTAGCTTTAGATTTCTTATGATTGAGCTACTAAAAAGAAAGATGCACTTTATTGGTATATATGGTAACTATCAATTTTTTAAGTCTTTCTCAACCATACGCTCGTATCCTCAAAATCCTTTCCATTTGAATATGATCGAATTCAATTCATTCATGTAATGTCTCTTCTAAACTTAGGCGTCATAGTTGTTACCTCGAAGGCAGGTAATTTTGTTGTCGATAATTGTAAGATTTACCATAGGTTAATTTCATGATGGGAGGCTTCCAGATACATTTATCATAAGAACCAAGGAAAACATAACATTGAGTTGAGACTTGAGATTCACTTACCTTCATTATTTATTATTATTATTATTATTATTTAAAATGTTGTTGGAATATTTTCTTAAACCCCATTTGAAAGTTAAAGCTACTCACCACCGGCCAGTCCCTATCTCTCACATTCTCACCTTACACATAAAACCCACCTTTTACCTTTCCTCCTTTCCTCACACCCTCTCGCCGGCCGCCGTCATGCTCCAACCGCCGCCGCCAACCTCCCTTCTCTTCCTCCTCTTCTTCTTCTTCATTTCCCCCATAACCGCCGCCAACGCCACCCCTGTATTCAAAGAGGCCCCACAATTCTACAACTCCCCGGATTGCCCCTTGGTCGTCGCCGGAGAGGAAGACAGTAACCGGCTATGCTCTGACTACGGGGTCCATGTGGCGATGACATTGGACACGACATACATTCGAGGGTCTATGGCGGCCATCCTCTCCGTTCTGCAACATTCCTCGTGCCCTCAAAATGTAATATTCCATTTCGTCTCCTCCGCCTCTGCAAACGCGTCGGCTTTACGCGCCACCATTTCCTTCTCCTTCCCTTACCTGAAATTTCAAATCTACCCATTCGACGACGGCGCCGTGTCTCGTCTGATCTCCGCCTCCATTCGTTCGGCCTTGGATTGTCCATTGAACTACGCTCGTAGCTACTTGGCTGACCTCCTCCCCCTCTGCGTTCGCCGTGTCGTCTATCTCGATTCTGATCTAATCCTCGTCGACGATATCGCCAATCTCGCAAATACCCCTCTAAAAGACTCCGTACTCGCCGCCCCTGAGTACTGCAACGCCAATTTCACCTCCTATTTCACTCCCACTTTCTGGTCCAATCCCTCTCTGTCTCTCACCTTCGCCAATCGCAATCCCTGTTACTTCAACACCGGCGTCATGGTCATCGACCTCTCCAGGTGGCGTCTCGGCGACTTCACCGCTAAAATCGAGGAATGGATGGAGCTTCAGAAGCGAATGAGGATCTACGAGCTCGGATCTCTGCCACCGTTCATGCTCGTTTTTGCCGGAAATATTGTACCCGTGGACCACCGGTGGAACCAGCACGGGCTCGGCGGTGATAATTTCAGGGGACTCTGCCGGGATCTGCACCCGGGTCCGGTGAGTCTGTTGCATTGGAGCGGAAAGGGAAAACCGTGGGCCCGGCTCGATGCGAACCGGCCGTGTCCGTTGGACGCTTTGTGGGTCCCTTATGATTTGTTGCAGACTCCATTTTTGTTGGACTCTTGATTGGTTGAAGCTCGTCGGCAACGGTTTGGTATTTAGGATTACAGAGGAAGACGAAGGCCGTCGGTGACGGAGAAGATATGATTGGCCGGAAAATGGAACGGAAATTATGATTTTTGAAAAAATGGTAAATGTTAAAGCTAAATTTTGAGGGAAAAGAAAAATAATAAAGGATAAAAGGAGAACTAATATTTCTGAAGATCAATTTTATGTATGTATAATTGTTGTATTCAAAAGCTTGTATAGTATAGATTTTTATATAAACACTCATTGTCATCAATTTTTTTTTTTAAATAATAATTCTCCTTTTTAAGGTAAAAATTTGAACGTCTCACTTTTTAATTAATTTTATTATTTTTTTGGAAAGAACTATTTACATTTGGTCAATATCCCTATTTAAATTTTCATAAAATTGGAATCTTGATATAACATCTAAAATTTTATATTAGAGTTATTAATTCATGGATTACTTAAAAAGTGAGAAAATTTGATCTAATTAATTTATTTTGACTTGAAAAAATATTTGGGTACTCCCTTGGATGTACATATCTTGATACATCCAAATATAGTCCAGTAAAATATGTTAAGTGGTGGTTCTATTTTTTTTTTAAAAATATTTTTTTTCTAAATTCTAAAATTTTGAATGAAATCGCAAGTTTAAAATTTTTTTAAGCAATAGAGAAAAATTGAGCAGGTTGAAATTAATTTACCTACATGATTCTATAAAATCGACTTCTCATTTATTATAGGAAGATTTATTTTTACTCATGTATTTATTTGACCGAGTTAAATTTGATTTTAAAATTGCCTATTATCGTAATAAATTGTTGTAAAGATAATTGACAAAATGAATACTCTTTATTTATTAGGTTGAAACTTTTGAAAAGGTTTAAAGCTAAAGACATGCATTCTTATGGTTGAATAACAAATCAGCACCCTTGACTTTATTATCTTGTAATGTGCAACTCACTTAATTCAACTATTGTTATTATTATTTAATTATTTTTAAAATTTTCTGTATAGTTGGAGTGTGCTGAAAAAGATAGGTGTGATTTAGGGTTTCTATGGATTGATTTTAAGAAAAAATATTTTTCAAAAAATTCATTTTTATTTAAATATTTTTTTATAAAAATTAATTAAAATATAATTGAAAAATTATTTTGAGTGGTTGTCAAATATTCTAATTTCTCCTAAAATGACTTATTTTTAAAATTAAACACTTGAAAATGTATTCCAAACACGTCCTCAAAATGTTATCAAGAATAGAAATTTTGGACATTGAATTCATTTTAAATAAGTATCTAATATTTGGGTTTTAATCAAGGAAAATTTTCAAATATAGAAAAATGAACCAAATATTTACAATTAATAGGGAAATATCACAATCTATCTACCACGATAGACAATGATAGGCTAGTCTATGAACCAATCTATCCGTGTCTATCATGAATTTTTTTTTTAAAAAAAAACATTTCATACAATGGTAGGCTACTGTCTATGAACCAATCTATCCGTGTCTATCATGAATTTAAAATAAAAAAAAAACACATAGGAGTATTTGTGGGTTGGGTTGAAGAACTTTTTATACTCAACTCAATTGTTTAGGTTGTAAATTTTTTAACCAAAATAACCTTTATTAAAAAATTAACCCAATCTAACCCAACCATGAAACATTTGGGTTTGGTTGGTTCGGTTTAATCAATCATTTATTTAATTTTTTATTTTAAAAAGAGTAAAATGTTAATACATAAAAATTTGATTTAATTATTTCATATATTGAATTAATAATAAAACTCAATTTCAATTTATTTAATGAAAATTTTCTTTCCAAGGTGCTAAAAAACGATTTTTAGGAGTTGTTGAAGAATAAATTATCCAAAATATAATAAAATTAAATAAAACTAAAATAAATATATGTGTATAAAATTGTATCATAAGTAAGAAAAGAAATATATATTTTAAAGTTAATAATAAATTCGGATTGGTTCAGGTTAGTTTGCGTGAACCTGTGAACCAACTCAACCCATAAAATTTTCATTTATTTGAACGGTTGAGTTGATAAGTGTTTTCGGGTCATCAGATTTTTTTAACATCCCTTACATTTCAACAAATAGATAACGAACAACATTATTAAAATAGCTAACAAACAACATTTTAATAAAACTAATTAGATAGTCATTTTTGGAATGGTCAATCACCTTAATAAAAATCACTTACCAATTAATTCTTCCAAATCATTTTTAGCTCATGCCAAATATCATCATTTTAAAGGGAGAGTAATTTTTTTGGCAAGAGAAAAAGTGATGTTGACCATCACAAACATACTCTTATAACATTTGGAACATGTTTAATAGTGATTTAAAATCATTAAAATTACTTTTGTGAGGTTCAAAATCACTTAAAAATATATCAACCATTCAAAATTAAGTCAATATTTGATTTTACATTTTTAAATGTGATTTTCATACAAACGAAATTGATTTTAAATTTAATTAAAAATATTGTTTTGAGTAATTTTGTAATTTAACCATTAAAATCATTCTTAAAGGTACTTCTAATCCATGGAAAAAAATTACTAGTACTTTTTAAAAAAAAATAAAGAAAAAACTTGTAGAAAGAGGTATGCTTAGAAACACTGTTTTTTTTAATGGAAAAAGAAATACAATCCTAAAAAATCTATTTATAGTAATAAAAAAATAAATATAATATTACAATTCAAATACTAATTACTAAGCAATTCTAAACCAAATAACTAATCAATTTTTTTTTTCCAAAAAGAAAAAAAAAATCTGATCAGAAAAAACCAAATTAAAATTACAGATCTAAACTAAATTTAATTTGAATGAGATAATCAAACATAGTTGAGTGCCAAAGAGGGTGGAAAAGTAGTTCCCAGCTGATTGCGGCTTTAAATTCCCGAAATAATAAATACTCCCTTCCGGTATTTATTCTAATTAATTGCCTCCCAAATATAATTAATTATATTAGACAAAAGAAAGCCAATTATCTAATTTATCTGCTGGCATTCGATAATAATCTAATAAATATTCTCATCAACAATAAAAAAAATTAACTTTTTTTTTAAAAGCACTAAATTTTGTATCAACGTTGTCTCTTTATGGGTCATCAACATTATAAAAATGAACTCCAAAACTTTGTCCATGTTATTTCTGAAAACCATAAACTATATATATTTCACATTCGGAGACCTTCAAATAGTCTGTTCATGTAAGACATATTCATATAAATCGTCAAAGGCATCCCATTATTATTTATCTTTTATTTAATAATTTTGATGTAATTTAAATATTTTCAATTTTATCTTTTTTATTATAAAGTCTTGCCTTTTAAGTTGTCTTGAAACAGTTTTTTGGATTTTGAATTTTGAGAATGATAATTTTTCTCTATGTTGATGATGGAGTTTTAGAATTTCATATTAAGAATTTCAATTAAATAATTTCTAATTTTTAAATGGCTAGAATTTTAATATGTAAGTCGGGCTCTTCACTCACTCATCACAAACATAAAGTCACAGTAAAATCCTTGAATTGATTATTAATTTGAGGATAGTGATATTTGTAGTTTTTTATACAATGTTTTTTGTGATGATTATTATAATTTGTATTTACACACTAGAAGATAATTTGGATATAATCCTTGTTAGATTGTGTTTGAGATGGAATAAGAAAAAGGAATTTTAAAATAAGATATTTATTATGTACCAACCTTTAGAAGAAATATAATAAACATTTTATCTAAAAGCAATTTCAGAGTATTTTTTTTTTTTTTTAAATTTCTCTAAGCAAATTTCAAACTAGTTTTTTCATCATAGAAATATTTATAATTGCTTTTAATAGGTTAGAAGAAGTTTTTAAAAATTATCAAACCAATGTATTTGTTGTAATAAAATTTGTTTTAATTCTATCATGTGTAATTAAAAGGCAGACAAGCACACATATTTATAGAAAATATGAGAACACATACAATATAAAGTATCATGAAAAATAATATTATATAAACAATTATGAATCACATCTATTATTAAATGAAGATGTGATTAAAAGAATGAGTAATCTACTACACAATTGAATGAAAATATATTCTGTATTAGGATTCATTGGTGGGCCAGTTGATGCATCATCGCCAAAAACAATTTTTTCTTCACCATCTATAATATCATTTCCTCCTCCCTGACAATTGATTACACTACAAACCTCTTTGATAGGAATTGGCAGGAATTATTTTACAAAGTTTTGGATGTATTGCGCTCATCCACGGCTAGCTAGTACTCTTACGTGTAGGACCATTGTTGATATCTCTTGGTGTTATTATCTCAATCATGCAAAAGCTAACCTATACAATCCTAATTGAATAGGTATGCTTCCCTTTGTCATGACAATTTTGGCTAACAAAAACTAGATCAAAATTTAAATTGGGGAAATTTGTACGGATGACCCATTTTTTTGGGTCCAAAATGTCAAACGGCCCATTTAAAAAAAATAATGTCAATTGACCATTTGTTGACATCATCGCTATACCAAATTACGTAAATTGCCCTCACAAGTGAGTCTCACTCTCGTCTGATTAAACACTCTCGCTCTTGCTTGAAATTCCCTAGTTTGATATGATTCCTCGTCAGTGTACGAATGATTTGACAATTTTCACGACTGAAGCCTCAGATCAATAATACCTAAGCACAATACAATGGTGATTTCTTTAAACTATAAACTCCTTCAATGGTGATTACTTCTCTGGTCGTCGACGGTGTTTTGTTGAATGAAGATTTTTCGAACAGGGATTTCCAAGACGAGGCTTTTTCAGAACGAAACAGGTTTTTCAGAAAGGTGTTTCATTATTTTGAGTCTGTTTAATTATTTTTGCTGTGTTATTTCTGGAAAGGTAGTATTACGAAATTTTGTATTGGGAGAGAGAGAGCGAGAGATAGAACAAGAGTGAGAGAGAGTAAGATTAAGAGAGAGAGCGAGATTAAGAGAGAGCGAGAGTACACTTCAATTGCTTGTACAACTTAATGACAAATGTTCTTTTGTTTGTAAGATGACAGAAAAGTGACTACTTATTCGATATGGAGGTGATTGGGATGAGAATGAAAGTTCGTATATTGAGGGAGAGTTGACAGGAATCATTGTGCCTGTTACGTTGAAGTATGAAGAACTTAAATCTCACATTTATAGGGTTACAAATGTCAGTTCTTCAGAGTTTGATCTTATACTGAGAGTTAAATATAAGCTTGAATATGAAGCCCCTTCACAATACATAAGGAATGATGATGATGTTCGTTTTCTTCTTTTCTGAGAAGAGATTAGTAGACTTCAGTTATCTGTAACGCTGGAATCGAATCAGAACAAAAATATTAGAATGGGGTTTGAAAATGTGAGTTATGATGATACGATTGTGGACAGACAATACGAGGGATCATATCAATTTCGTCGAGAAGAGGATGATATTCCATTGTCTACCAACACTGTCCCATCAACATTATCACTAGACGACGAATGCACTAATCCAACAAGATTGAATTCAGAATTGGGTGGTACTTCAGTTGTTGGTAATGAGAGATCATCTAGACTTTATTATATGGATTGTGGTCATCCAGAGCAAAGTTGTGGTCCTTCAATGGATGTTAATGAGCAACCAACAGGATTAAATGAAATGGATTGTGATCATGGAGATGTGCGTTGTTCTATAGCAGCTTCAGTGGTTCCACCATCTGTGTCTTCAAGTCATAGGACAGAGTTGATTATGCCTGGTACCTCTTCATCTGGGACAGGGGACATTGAAGTTGGTCAACTATTTTTGAGTAAAAAGGACTTGAAAATGCCATTATCTATTTTTTCCATCAATAAAAAAAATTTCAATTTAGGGTCAGGAAGTCAACCAAATCTTTGTTCACTGTCAAATGTATTGGGGAGACTTGTAAGTGAAGTCTTCGTGCAGTGAAAATTATTCAAGATCACAAAGTACTGCAGTTCACACACATGTTCCATTGAAATTCTGAATCACGATCATAGACAAGCAACTGCTATGGTTGTTGGTCAGTTGATTAAAGATAAGTTCACAGGAATATGATGTATTTATAAACCTTGTCATATTGTTGAGGATATGAGGAGAGATTATGGCGTGAACATAAGTTATGATAAAGCGTGGCATGTAAAGGAAGCCACATATGATCTCACTAGAGGTACTCTAGAATACTCATACCCTATACTACATGCTTATGAAGAAGCGTTAAAAATAGAGAATCCGGGTATAGTGTTTGAGATCGAACTTGAAGATGAGGTGCATTTCAAGTATATGTTTATGGAATTAGGGCCTTGTATTAGAGGTTTCACAAGCTGTCGGCCTGTGCTAATTGTTGATGGGTCGCACTTGAAAAAAAAATACAAAGACACCATGTCGGTTGCAGTTTCTATGGACGGGAACAATCAATCATACCCATTAGCATATTCAATAGTGGACAATGAAACCGATCGATCATGGAAATGATTTATGTTGAACTTGAAATGCAGTATCGGAGAACCTGATAATCTGGTGTTTGTGTATGATCGGATGGTATCTATTAGCAATGTTATTCGTACATTTTTGTCACGACATTTCATAAATTGTGCACGTAGCACATAGAATAAAATCTTATTACAAACTTTAAGGATAACACGGTTGTTGGGATATTTAGAGATGCAACAAGGGCATTTCACATGACAAAGTTCCAGACAAAATAGAACGAACTCCATAATTTTCGAGACGGTACTGTCATGAAATATCTGAAAGACATCTGTCCTTAAAGGTGGGCATGAGTTTACCAAATAGAACGAAGATATGACAACAAGACGTCCAACAGTGCAGAGTGTTTCAATTCATTAACTAAAGAGTATTGACTATTGCCCATAGTATGCTTGATTGAACATGTTAGAGGAATGCTTCAATCGTGGTTCTATGAATGGAGGAATTACTGGATATTTAGAACGACATTGCACTCTGACTACTGTGAAACCTGATTGGCAAGTGAGGCTGATAAGGGCAAACGATATCGGGTTGAGCCTATTGATTGTTATCGAGTCCACGTGCGAGATAATTGATTGGATGGTATTATGAGTTTTCACACGAAGGAATGCATGTGTAAGGAATTCGACTCACTTGGTATCCCATGTTCGCATGCAATTGTTGCTGCCAAGGAACGAAATATACCCATTCATAGTCTTTGCAATCGATTTTATACAGTGGACTCTCTAATGACTGTGTATGCGAAGCCTATAAATACACTTGGGCACATATCTGAATAGAAAAGACATCCTGGATATGTAGAAAAGACTATTCTTCCTCCAAAGTTTGTGGCACAAGCCGGGCAATGGAGAGTGAGAAGAATACCATCCAGAGAAGAATTTCGCAGAAAAATGAAATGTGTCGGTGTGGGAATTATGGGCATAACCGCCAAAATTGTAACGAACCGCTCACAACCGTGCGATGTACTGAAAATGCGAGAAATCGTGACACAAACACCTCTCATCTAGTTTAGTGTTATAAATACCATTGATCAGGCCCCAAAGAAGAATTTTTCATACTTGTAACATACTTCATCTTGTAACATACTTTCTAGTTTTTCATACTTGTAACATACTTCATCTTGTAACATACTTTTGGTAAACAAAAAACAATAACAAGCTAGAGTATTTCTATAATAGCAATCTTCATTTTGTAACATACTTTCTATTTTTTCAAAGTCTCGCTCTCTTTCAAAATCTCGCTCTTTCAAAATCTCACTCTCTCAATCTCATGCTCTCTCCATGTCGCGCTCTCTCAAAATCTCGCTTTCTCAATCTCGCACCCTCTTAAAACCTCGCTTTCTCAATGTTTGAACTTTGAATCTTGAACTTTGATATAATGTTTTATATACCATTGATATAATGAAAAAAGCAGTAGCTCAATTATACATGTTTTGACAAAATGTATAATATTGAACTTTGAACTTTGATAAAATTATTTTATACATGTTTTACATACATAAAAAATACATGTTTTTACATACACAAAAAATACAATAAAAATACGTGTTTTATACATATAAAAAATACGGAGTGTTCGCCCACAATTTATATGCTAACTGCATCCTATATTCACTCATTTTCTCCTGAGTGATTACGGACGGATCGACATCAGTCACTAGATATTCTAGTAATTTTATTGCAAAGATGTCACAATCAAGCGACCTGTGCTGTATTTCGACGTGCATAGATTGCGAGATTTTTCCAATGGGATGTGGATAGATCCGGCTTTGAACGATCCATGTCACAGTAGGGAAGTAGGGATGGTATTGTGACAGTCAATGGCTCCAACCAATTCGCCAGCTTTGTCATTGGTGTGTATGTAGAAAGTGAATCGAACATGAATATATGACCAATGTTAATATCCATTGCAAGGACCATCAGTGCTCACTGATATTCATTGCCATATACACGAAATTCACATTGACCCATTTGACATCGAATTTATTGTTGACGTAGTCCTTGTACGTGTCTTCATCCTCCCATGCCAGTGTAGGATTGTATCAACAATAGCGAAAGCACAAGGATCATCTAAGCACTCAAATTCACTAATTTTGGCAAAATATAAAACATGCTTTTGTAGAAACAAGTGAGTTTCAAGACATACCTCTTGTAAAACTTATTAAAGCTCCTTCACTAGCTACTACCTTCTCCAAATCTTGTTGTAGACCACCTCAAGATCTTCTCCACTATTCTCTTGGTGCTCTAGATTGAGTTGTGGGATTCAAAACAAGCTTGAATCAAGGGAAAAAGGAGAAATGCTCACTGCAGTAAACTAGCTGGAGAACTCTTTCTTCAAACCAAAATTTCTCTCAAAATCTCTATAGATTGCATCATCGTTTTTCGCTCCAATCTCTTCACTATATTGCAGATCAACATGCAAATGAGTGAGTTGCATGAGTTGCAGCTCATGCTTGGAGAAGACAAAGCCAAGAAGATGCATTATGTGTGAGCTACTTCAAAGATGAATAATGGAAAATTTCTTTTTTCCATTTTAGAGTTTTTCTTTTTTACTTTTTCCAATTTTATCACAAAATCAAAGTTTTATTTTGATTTTAAAAAATTAAAATTTTAATTAATTTCATAAATTAATTATTGAATAAAACTTAATTAATTTAATATCAAATATTAAATTAATTTTAACACATATCCATCTTTATATATTTAAATCATATTTAAATATGATTTAAATATATAAATTCTCCTATTCCGTTTAATTCTTAAATTAAATATGTAATTATATCTCACATAATTACTAATTCCCTTAATTCTAATTTGAACGCTTCAAATTAACTTATCACGCTATTCTAGAGCTAGTCCGTTATGAGCTAGTAGGGGGACCTCGCGGACCTACAGATTATGGGCTTCAACGATCCAAGATTAATTGGCTAAACACATTAGACCAGATTAATCTCCATTTGTTAACTAATGGTCACTCCACTAAAGCCCATAGTTTCACTCCCCTCACTGTAGATATATTATGTCCACAAATGATTTAGCCATAATCAGCAAGTCGACCTTTCACAGGTTGCTTGTAATAACGATGGGTCAAATATCTATTTGAAGGAAATCGCCACTCGAGATTTCCGTGAGCAGCGGAAGCAAGACTATTCCAAATTACAATCATCAATCAACAATACATTTACAGTCGACTTGAACACAAATGGTTATGCAAATATACAGAGAAATTATAGCATGAACATCAAATGTACAGAGGGAAAAACTGTACTAACAATGGCAGAAGCGTCTCCATGCTCCGATGCGCACTCTGATCAAACAACAGCAACCACGAGCGCTAGATCTACATGACTGCAACATCACACAAACACAGCACGAACACTTCGCGCTCGTCCTCAACGATCTCCTCGGTCACGAACTCCTCCGCAACACCACGAACGAACTCCTCCAAAGCACCACGAACGGCCTCCATAAAACCTCGACGATGTCGAGTTGAGTCTGACACCACCAACAAGGCGACCTTGGTATTTTCGGTGTGAGAATCCAGAGGGTGGGCTTTGTTCGGACTTGGTGTGAGGCAAACAAACGGAGGAAAGACAGATCGTGTA